>NW_020447664.1:130325-288560 GCF_003343035.1 Apteryx rowi
GCCGTGCGGCCAAGCGGGCCGCGACGGGAGCCGAAACCGCGGCGCCGGCCCCTGCGGCGGCGGGAAGGGGCTGGGGGCCGGCGCGGAGGCCCCGTGATGGCCCCGAGGCCTGCCGGGGGGAGCCGCTGCCGCCAGGACGGGAGGTCTCCCTGCCCCCGCCCCGGTGCGGGCGCTGGGAGGTGGGAAGGAGCCGGCCGCCTCCCACGTCCCTGCCCTAGCGAGTGCCGGCCGCCTTGGTGCCTGCCCGCCCGCCGCCTGCCTTCCCAAGCGGCTGCCTTACATTCATGTTATTTTTCTGTGGTTTCCTGCATAATTCCCGACAGGAGTTGTGAAACTGCGTGGTCTGTAATCTTGCACCGTTTTTCTGAAGATTTGGGAGCAGTAGTAGGAATATAAGTGCTGTCTAGTACTGAATCAAAAGAAAATAATACAGTGATTTTTGTTTGGTTATATTTCAAATATTATTTTGCAGTCATAGCTATCAAAGATGTATAAAACTGAACTTTACAGAAACTTTGTCCTAGCTGAGGTGAGATTTAATTTTTAACTTTTAAAATGGAGCAATGTGCGTAAAATGTAGGCATTATGACTTCCAGGTGGAGTGCATGGCTATCACAGTAATAGATACCTGGTAAGATAAGAGAAAGTGGTCTGTAATCTCTGTGCCATGCCAGAGTAGTTTGGTTGCTGGCCTGTAATCAGGCAGATTCCAATGGTAGAGCTAGTTGGGTCCAGAAAGCTGAATTTGTTTTGTTAAAAACAGCTTCCCAGAGGCTTTAAGTTCAAGGCTGCTGAAACACTTAATTTAATATCATTGTTTTGGTTCCCTTTCCTATCTAACAGCACTTTTCAGTGAAGATCTTAATATGATTCTTTTGTCAGCTTTCATCAGTAGTTATTGGCAGAAGGAGAAGAAAGGGAAGGAGGAAATGAAATTTTGTACAATGATGGAGTAGAGGTTTATTTTCATGAAATATAAAATTTTACATGTGCAATTAAAGCATGTGGGATTTGATGTGTGAGATGACATTCAAAAGGCAATGCAGTAGTTGATCAAGTTCTGGCCATAGTGCTTTGGGATGGAACTCAACTTTATGGTCAAGTTAATTGTGCAGAATGAATGTTATAAAAGACACTGTGTTTTAAAAGAACAATCATAGACAAGGAAATCAGATAAAATTAAAAACAGTTCCTTTAATCTAGGTGAAGACTAATAATGAGAAATAGCTGTCATAGTATATACTACCACTTGACTTCTGTTGAAAGGACTAAATATCTATGTAATGACAGTGACAGCCAAAACAAAAGGAGTATGGCACAATTGTCTGCTTTTTTCTTATGAGCTTACCAAAAACTGGCTTCAAAAGCAGAAGTTGAAGCATTTCTATTGTGGAGGCACTTTCATTTTTTTGTTTTTGTTTGTAGCCATTTTTTATTGGTATTATCTGTGGTTAATTTTTGACTCTGTCATCAGAGAGACACTTGAGGGGATTATCCTGCTTCTGCTTATTATGCTCTTGCTAGATATTAAGTTTTTATTGCAGAAGCACAGCCTCCTAAACAGTATAAAGAATTATAGCAGCAAGAGAATAAATTTCAAAATCATATTGACTTTTGTGAAAGAGGAGTTTCATAACAACAAACTGTGGAGTTACCTTCTTTCAAGCATTCCGTTACCCTAATGGCAATTTTTATACATAGACGTTGTTAGAGTGGCCTTTTAAGAGAGGAAAACATCTGAATTCACATAATTCTGATATTTAACTTATCTTCCATCTATAAAAGTTCAATTGCTGCATGAAAAGCACTTTTATAACAAAGCCATCTTCCAGTTATTTGGGCATACAAGAATACACCTGTAAAAGAGAATATCATGTATTCAGCTCCCTTGAGTACACAGAAAATCTCAAGGCAAAGAACTGTACAGTTTATGGAGTCTGTTATTAGGAAATGCTGTAATATTTTCCATTTCATATAGTTCATTTATGTATTCTGTTTAAGATGTCTTTATTCATCTCATAATCCTAAATCATTTAGAATTATTTCGCTTCTCAGTGGTATGAGCACTTTCCTCTTTTGTATTTGTCCCTTTTGTAAGTAAATACACTTGATAATGTTCAAAATCCTGAAAAAAATCAAGAAATAAGCATTAATTTCAAGAATTGTAACTTCACTCATATTTTGCATTCTGTGAATGATTTAATATTAACCACTCTGATATGATGAGAAAGGACTGGTATAGAAGAAATCACTTTTTCCAGATCTCTTGACTTTTCTCTAGACTAGCAAAGCTACCACAAAATATCAAGGCATGCATATAGTAGTAATTGAAAGTATACAGGGAGCTTTATTCCATCTTATAGGTATGTTTTATTATGGGCAGCATTGGCAAAATTCCTGTGTTTGATGTGTGCTTTTCATGGCTGAACCTTGCTTTTATTTTGCCAAATACAAGTTCAGGCTGAAATTTTCCATCCTGCATAAATCTGAGTTAGTTTGTTGAATCTTCATCAACCACAGTGCAGCCATGTCCAGAAGTAATTTTGTCTATGCATGACCTAAGACAAAACAATAATGTTGTGATCTCAGAACCACAGAAAATAAGAGTGAAACAAACTGGAAGATATCATCTAGTTCCTTCAACTCCAAGGGAGAGTCAGCTCTGCCAAAAAATCAATGTATTTTGCAAAAGGAATTTTCATCTGTGTATTGCTTTTTGAAGTTAGAAAGTCCTCTGCAAACTTAATGTTCTTTATAAGTTTGTTTTGTGTAACAAGATAGACAAAACTGTTATGCTTTTTTTTACATTGCAAGTTGATCATAGTCTTCTATGGACTCTAGGCCCCTGTTTGCCTCAAATGTATTTTACAACAAACATTTCATTTGCCTTAATTCAGTGTGGAAGTTAAATTCACTGAACAACAAACTTAGTAAATGGTATTTAAGGTTTTCTTTCTGTGATCACTTCATATTGTATACCTGTTAACATTGTTGCAGCTTTTTTTTCCTTATAACATAGCAGTGACAGCTGAAAATTGTACATTTAGAATGATGCTCTAATTTACCTGTAACCAGCTAAAATGTAATGTGAAATGCTTCTAAAGAGGTTATTGAGTTAATGGTGTGTTGAGGACATCTGTTACTTAGAGTTTTTATTTCTTTTTCTTAGTGTCATCTGCCGGAGTCTAGCAAATAGCAGCTATGGAATAAAAAGAAAATCACCACTTCAAAACTTGCATCTCATTTCCCGAAGTATACATCATCCCTACTATCCAAGTTCAAAATTTCAAAGACCTCCACTAAGGATATCTGTTCAGCTGTTCTCTTCTCTTAATCGTCTTCCCATAAGGAAAACAAAACTTTTGTGTGTAAAATATGGATTCCAGTCCCACAGGAACTTTTGGCTAGCTAGACTAGCTTCAAGGCTTCTCAAACTTCGCTATCTTGTATTAGGATCTGCTGTAGGTGGTGGTTATACAGCTAAGAAGGTATTTATCTGTGGAGGCTATTATATGCATTTTGTGTTTGTTGTTGCGCGTTTCAGAACAGTATTCTTGGAATATCATTGTTTGATTAACTAATGGCAGTAAGGGTTTGAGGTGAGTGAAAAAGGAAACACATTGTTTAGAGAACTAGAACGGATTTAAAAGGACCTAAGTAGTATGGTTCATATCAAAAAGGTGGTGGGTTAGTATGTTTTATATTAATGGATGTATTATTTTCAGTAGATGTTCTCATATGCTTATCTACATACATTTCTTCTATTTCTACTACATTTTTTTTCCTTTTCATATTAGACATACGATCAGTGGAAGGACATGATGCCTGATCTCGATGAATATAAGTGGATTGTTCCTGACTTCATTTGGGAGCTTGATGAACATATTGACTTCGGTATCACAAAAACTAAAGTGTTACTCTGTACCTGAAGACTAGCACACAGGACATAGGATCTCAATGCCTCTCTCCACTGGAATAGTATTTTCATAGCTTAGTTTGAGTGAACTTGAATTGTTAAAGGGTTTGGGTTGTGTTTTGCCAAGGTATTTGTAACAATGTTTCTGCAGGAAGAAACTAAGCGTCATTTAGTGTTGACATTCCATAATCTATCCTGTAATTTGAGAATGTATTCAATCCATTATATGTATAGATTGAATACATTCAATCCATTCAGCCATGAACTTTCTAACATTATTCAGAGGAGACTTTCAGTATGAGTGGAGGACTTATTTTTTTGGCAGGTTTTGGTAGAAGTATGTACAAAATTCTTTTTTTCTATATGGGTGACTCCTATAAGAAAAAAATATAAATAGACAATAAAAGATATGTATAATTAACAGATCTAACTGAAAATGCAAAAGAAATAGTGAAGCTACCTAGCTACAAAATTGTCTTGAAGACACAGAATAAAGAAACAGAGAACCTTAAATTTAATTTTCCTGAATCTTCTGGTTACAGTAGTTTTCTAGCACATATGCTCCGATGAAAGATAAAAATGTAAAGAAACAAACATGGAGTTACTTCTTATATATGCAGGGTATTAAGGTGGTGTTAATTTTTTTAAAAATGTTTATGAAGGCTTCCACTACATGTATGAGTGTTGTATAGATAATCTTAAATGTAGAGATTGAATAACTGAGACAAATGTTTTCTTGTTTATATTGTTAGTGAATACTACATTTTTGTATTCTGTAAAACTAATATGATTTTCTAAAGGATTACAAAATTGGCTTGTATATGAAATTGGAAAAGTAAGCTTTCCCTAAAACTTATGCAAAGTGGCCACAGTTATGGTGTCCTGTAATTTAGAAACACCATTTCCTAAGTAGATGGAAGAATAATGTATGAAACATGGTGAAAAGCAGCAACAAGTTTCACAGAATTTTAAAGTACGTAAGGCAACTAAGTTATCAGCAAGTTCAAAGTCTAGAAAAGCAGTCTGTTTTTCAGATCTGATAACTTTTTCCAACAATAATGGGGTGGGGGAGAGGTGCATGCAGAAAGAAACTTTTAAATTCTTTATAACAAAACCAAAAAAAGCCATATACTGAAACACTTGCTTAGTTTGACAGCTTAAGCTGTTCTTGCTAACAAAAAATAGTAGAAAAAATACTCATCAGTTGTTACCCTGTTTTCCTAGATAAACTTATCAAAGCGCTTCCTGATGCAGATGACCTTGCCAGACTTCTGCCTGACTTTGATAAGATTGGAGAGAGCTTCACTTCACTGAAAGGATTTTTTTCTCCTGGTGAGAACAATTTTTCGGCTTAGTTTTAATTTTGAAAAGGTATATTATTACAAGATGAGGTCACAGATATATCTTTAGACCTAAAAGAAAGAGGATCCTGAAAATGCATGCCTTTCATTGAATACCTCATCTGAAAATGTTTTGGGCACAGGTAAGTGTAATGTATTTTTAAAAACAAGAATTCTAGTAGCAAGTACTGAAAACCAAAATGTGTAACTGAATAGAAAACCAGAATTATTGTTCAACTCTAAACAAGTAGATTGAAAGCTAGATTGTTTCAGAGAGCTGCAAGTTTCCAGCTGGAGTTTGGAGAAGGTGAGATTAGCACTGAGCAGTCAAGTACCATAGCTGTTACAGGAGGACAGGGTTGGATTATTAAAGAACCATGGTTCTTAATGTTGGAAGCATGTGAAATAAGAGATTTGTAACTAAGGTATTCTTTTGGGTTGAGTGAAGGAAGGGTTCCAGAAGGACCTTCTGGAAGTTTTAGTTTAGGTAGGGGCTAAATTTCTGGGACAGCAGACCAAAGGAGTGTGTAGGAGTTCTAAATCCTCCAGAAAAAAACAGTGGAAAGTATTGTCAATTCAGTGTGTCCATGTACTAGCAGGCTAAGTATTTTTCAAATTTTAGGATTTAAATAATAAATTCCTGATCACTAGACTTCTTTTTGAAAACTAGAAATGATTGTTTTGATCTTCATATCTTTCTTGTTCTTTAGCACAGCTCAAAATTTCACGCAATCATTCTTGTAATAGAGTGAAAGATCCTTCCTAATGTATGTAAATAATTAAAAAAACACATAAATTTGTATTCATGAAAGATTATATCTATGAGGTGTCATAGTTGTTGCTCTAAGTGTATGTGTTGTGAGACTATTTTTTTCATTTTATTAAAGAGTCAGAAAGCACCTAAATAGGGATCAAGTTTAACACTGACCAGTAGATGACAATCTCCTATGTATTTTGGCTGTTTAAAATTGTAGTATATTTTTGACTGGGATTAAGAGATGTTACTTATTATAATGGAATTTGTTATCATACTCACGTGGGCATAGTTGCTATTAATGGTTGTGTGGTCCTCCAAATGAGACAAAGATCCCTCATCTTTGTTTTGCATTTTGTTTTGTATTTATAATTTTTATTTCCCCTCTTCTGCTGATTTTTCACAGGTTACAATTTGGTTAGTGAAGTCATAGGAGCTTCTGATCTGCTTCTGTTGTTAGGTGTGTAAAAGCCCTTTTTACTGCCCTTAACCTGCCTATTTAAAGCAAGTTCTTAGAACACTGCTATACTAAGAGCAAGTGAATAGCAATGCAAACAAAACTACTTACAGCAATTTAATATTGAATTACAAATATCATCCAATTGTTCTAAAAATACAGAGATCCCACTGTGAAAATGAATAGTTGATGTTTCTCTGCCACAGTCCTTAGCAGATGCCTTTTATTTCAGACATTTTTCAGAAGCTTGCTTGGAAAACCTATGGCCTTACAATAGGAAAGAGTATTCTTTTTCTCATTACAAAATGGAATTGGTACTATGATCTGATGCCTAACAAAATGTATTCACTTAAAGAAATGCTTTCAGAACTTGAATAGTCTAGCTGAAGTTGCCTATTCCCATATTATAATAACTTAATTGAGTCACAAACTAGATTGGTTACGTATTTTTCAGATAAATTTTAAACTGAATTTCTTTCTCAATTTCTTTATGTACGGTAAATCTTCTTGGGTTGATTGCAACTTCAAAGATTATTGATGTTATAATACTTAGGTGTTGAAACTTTTATTTTGTATTAATTAGTTGTAGTTTGAGAATTTTTGAGTGCATTTTGGATGCTCTAATGAGTTTCTGTAATTGTGTCCTAGGTTCTTCAGGAGAAACAGCATTCAGAGCTACAGACCAGGGATATGAAAATGACAAACAGTACAAGAAGGTAAATTATTCTCTTTCAAAGATAAAAATGTCTTGACATCAGGTATTTTTGTTAAAAAGTGCTTCAGTAACTAGTTGTGGATATTTATTCAAAGCAGCTTGAATAGAATTTATCATTGAAAATGGCTTGAGACTGCATTGCTGTTTTTAATATATAAACAGTGTAGTGACAGTAAACATATTGTGGGATACAAGGCAGTCAAAAATCTTTCAAAATTACATTCTCAGGATCTTGGATTGTGATGAACATGTCATTTTAAACATCCTGTGTGCATTTGTAATTTTCTAAGGCATGTTCCTAGTGGCACTCGAGCTTATAGCTTATTACTGATGTTGGTTTAGACTTTTATAGTTATTTTGAAGCTTTTCCACTTGCAATCTCCTTTCCATTGGTGTTTTCAGGCTTGTGATTCTTATATCCGGATCTTTGCCTTAATAAAAAGCTTGTATTTCTTAAAGCACTCTGTCCTTTTACTTTCTTTATTTTGAAAGTCTATAAAACCTTTTTAACATTTTCTGGAAACAGTTTTACTATATTTTGATAATTGTTTTATCATTTTTTCATTTCCGTAAAGAAAGTAAAGTTTAATTTTTTGCTCTCATGAATAGCAGATCTTATTTTTATTAAATTGCTAAACAGCAACTTTTGTTTATTCTATAAGACTTTTCATTTTGCCTGTGTACATTTGAAAAATTTGTAAACTAATTGGAACAGCAGCAATATATATTGGGGAAACTATATTATATTTATTTTTGCAACTGAAAACTTCCTAGCATTTGCTGAACTGTAAATGGGGCTTTTACATGAAAGACATTTGTACATGTGCAGGCATGTATGCATTTGTTCTATGTTAATTCTGCATGTGAATATATAGTGAAACCTGTACAAAGACCACTTTTTATAGTCAGTTTTTCCTTTTGTAACAGTGACAGATTTCTACATTAGAAACAAATATAGCTTTTTGTTACCCCCTTGTCAGTAAGCTGTGTATATACATTAAGTTTTGTTGTTTCTTGATTGATGGCTTAGCACAGATTTCACTGTTTAAAAAAAACTACTATTGATTTTTTGAAGAATGGTTATCTTAATTTATTGTCTTTGGTAGCTAAATTAGCTCAGTTTTGTGCTGAGTACCACTAATATCATTAATACTTACTATTCTGTTTTTTCAAATACAGTGACCACTGCATTTTAATTTTGCCAACTGAATTTTGGCTGAAAGAGAAAATATCAGCCTGTATTAAACCAATATGATTTACAAAATTTGGTCTGGGTTATTAATTTTTATTATTCCAATTATATCCAGCACGTTATGCTTTTGAAGTGGTGTTTTGCTGGTCAATATGTTCAGTTTTTATGGTCGTATTTCAAACAAGGCACTTTACTTATGTATATCTAACATAGAATAATCACTTGGTTTATTGACAAGCAGAATTACTTATTTTCTAGACAATGGATTAGGTTGCCTTTCTTCATAGAACGCTTTCCACTTCCAATCAATACTAGTTTAAGAATTGTAATTGTATGAACGCATAAAATGCTATAGCTTGATGTTAAGTATATCTGATGGCTGATGAGCCAGGTTTCTTTGTGAAAAGATCCAGTAACTGGATAAAGATTTAAGAATTTCTCATTTGGAAGAATGCTTTGTAGAATTGTTATTGAACATTGTCCTAAGACGGGGCTCTAAAAGCTTTCTCTAGGATGAATCGGCAATGATTAATTACAGCAGTGTTCAGATAAGTAATTAAATAAATGGGGTTTAAATCAGTTTCTACCTGGATTAAATAAGAAATTCTCTTTTTAGAGAAGGAGGAGAGAAGAGGGTTATAAAGCTATAATGTAGTAAAATATTCTATCGTATTGTATCTGTTTCATACTGTGGGACTAGTTCAAACTGTTACTGAAATGGCAGTGTTTGCTTCTTAGAAAATTACCTTAAATTGTTTGGTTATCTTCAAGAAAATCTTCCTAAAGAGCTTCAGCTCCCTCTTATGGCAAGCAAATTCTGTAACTTAGCCTAGTTTTTAAAGAATACTTCTCATTATAGCTGTGATGAAGTGAGTGTGAAAATGTGACTCAGTTGTTGATTTGGGACTTAAAAGGTAGATAAATAGTTCAATGTGTATTATTCAAAACTGACAGCACAAACCTTTCTGTACCTTTGATACTTTGATAAAATATCATGACTTGGAGAACCTGATTCACTATTGAGGATTTGGCAATACTTAAACTGCCTTCATCAGCCAGCAGAGGGTCACCTTCAGTAAGTATAAGAAGCAGTACAGGAATTCTGCAGTTCTTCAGCAGCCAACTGATGGAGAAGGAAAAAGAGGCTTTGATAAGGAATACCACGTATCACTTGACTCAGATAACGATTCTGCTCCTTAGGTAGCAGTTCAGATAGACCTGAAAATAATGCTGTACTACGACTATGTTCTAGTTCTATGAAATAGTCTGTGTAGCATCTGATGTATCTTTCAGAAAACTCATGACCTATTTGTGACCTAAATTCTTGTGACTTTCATTTTTGTATTGATAAGTTGCTGGCAATTAATAAGTTCTTAAGGGCAGCCTCCCTACTAATTATTTCCAAATGGGCAGGAAAATAAAGGAAACTATACAATCTTTGTTATTCCTTTTAGCCTCAGTCCTGGGTTAGTAATCACCATTAAGTCCCTCTCAAGCAGCTTCAGTTCCAAACTGAAGGATTCTATTTAAAATACGTATTTTGTAATTTAGATAACATGAAAGGTCTGCACTGTCTTGCCTGCATTTTGTGTCCACACACATACCAAAAAAAAGTTAGTTTGAGAATAGTAATTGAATATTCTACAAGTCATTTTGAAGTGACATGCATTGAAAGGAAAAATAAAAAACTACATGCTGATGTAGTTTGTAAACAAAAAAAATGATTGAGCTAATTACATTAACAAATAAATGGCTCTCAAAAACCCTTAAGAAAAAATTTTCTGCTCCAAGTTAAGACATCTCAAGTGTTGACAATAATACTACTGTGTAAGGAAGTTATAGACATCAGGCGTAGCTTATTTCAGTAGTATAAGTAACCTTCTGGAACATATGCAACACAGATAAGAAAATTGGTGCTCGTGTCCTTGTAAATGCCTGCTTATCAAGTTCTAAGCCATTTTCAAGTAATCTGTGTTTAGCCAACAGGTTGTCTGTCACAATAGGATTTTTTATCTCAAGAGGATTTTCACCTCTTTTCCTTCTTCAGCGTTTAGTTCTTTTTCCTGCAGGGCTTTCATGTGACTTAACTTTTCTTTTGAGTGGTCTCATTGAAATCAGTGGGAGCTAGTGGAAGGGGACAAGTTAAAGATCTAAGTAACAACTGGGCCTTAGCTGGAACATAAATGCTGTAGTCATGAATAATTTTTTAGGAGATAGTCGTACTCAGCTGAACTGCAATATATTAACTCAATGTAAAATAATGCCTTTGGCATTTTGATTTAAAAAAAGTATAGACAGAGTGTAAGCACTTGTTTTGACTTATTTGGTCTTATTTATTATGCACATAGATTCTCTTGCTGTCTTTGCTGAGTTTGTCACTCTGCAAGTGTGTCAACTAGTGTTATTTTCCTTTAGATTTTCTTTGATAATGGGAATAAGATTATAGACAATTTGTAGACAATTTCAGATCCCATTGATCAGCATTCTTTTTTTTCTAGATAAAATTCTTTAAAATAAATACAATTTTACACTGGAATGGTTGATTTGGCAGGGGAGGAAACAGTGGTRATGTCCACTGACAGAGAGGTAACCATTTTTGTTTGTGTTCTGGTTCATACCAGTGTAGACGTTGTGTGTGCTGTTTTATGCCATTCAAGTTTGTTGGGCTTTTTTAATTGTAACTGATAGAGTAAGAAAATAGAAAAGCAAAGGAAATAACATTGTTGACTAATATGCACAAAGAAGAGGGAAGTGTTACTGAAAATCGACCTCAGCATTTTATACCCTTTTTTTTAACTTGAATGTTTTATTAAATGGGTTAATTTTATTTCTAGAGGGTTTTTCATACTTCACTATGGAATAAGGCATTTGGACCAGATATCCTTGAAAGTAATTGCCCATTAGACAGAGTTACAGTTGATGACTTGACACAACTTTTGTTACAGTGCCTGTTAAATGCTAAAAGTTCTTTATGGCAGGTTTTGTTCAGTCTTTTTTCTTGTGTCTGTCTCATAGCATAATTTTTAAAGGGGGTCTATCAGGTCATACGGAGAACTTCTTTATTTGTCAGCTGGTGAAATACTATTATTCCTGTAATAGTTAAGTGCAGCAATGGGGATGTTTCACTTTCCTGTTGTATGGAAGTGAAACCACATGGCTGGTCACTTGTATTTGGCCTCTTTTTTGACACAATTCCAATGTGTTTTCTAATCCAGCAATGTAGATATTAGTTAATACTTAAAGTGCCTCAATAAAATACAAATGTGAAGATTTTTCTATTCTTGCAATGCTATACAAATCACTTTTTTACAAATATTTACATTTGGTCATTTGATTGTGTCTCTTTTATCCATTCTCTCCTGTGTGGTTTACCCTTATGTGTACATGCCTGTGTGTGTATTTTGTGCAACAAACATACAATTTGATCATAGAGGTCTTGAATACTTTATCCAAAAGTTCTATTTCAGAATTTGTTTTGATTTCTGTGATGAATGTTTTGAAACCTTTTGTTTTATTGAATGTTTTCTTAGAAGAAAATATAGTATTTTTAAACTGACTTTATTTAAATAGCTCATTAATAATTCTATCTACGTTCTCTGGAATAAATTGTAAATAAAGTTCCAGTGAAAGCTGGCATAGCATCTCTGAACCGGTGTGGACTTTTTGAAAAACAACTTACTGTTGCAAGATTATTTGCTATGGAAGGAGAAGAGAAGAAAACTAAACTTCACAGAAATGCTGAATGAGTAAAGAAATAAACATTAAATTTCAGGGATTTTGAAGTGATCAGGAAGAACTATGACAGCAATAATTTAAACTGCAGTGTGCTATAAATGAGAGAGAGATTTTCTTTATGCTCCAGGAACTATTTTACTTCTAGTTTGAAGGTTAAGTAGCAGGACAAATCACCTTTTGATAAACCATCTATGTTGCTGACAGCAAGAACAAAATAAGAACTTGCATATTCCCAACACAGTTGAGCCTATTAATTATTGCACAACTTTGTGTAGCATATCAAAAACGCTCTGTTGAAATACTTGCATGGTTAAGTTGTGAAAAATAGCTGATACTTAGGAACTTTTGGTGTGAATAATTGAAATGGGATGCTGAAACCTTTACAATATCTTAAAGCCAGAGTAGTTGAACTTTTTTAGGATTTAAATGCTGACTTAAAGTTGAATTTTATTATAAAATTTTAGCTAAATGTTTATTGTAGCTAAATGTTTTATTCTACCTGGATTTGCAAAATGCATGGTTTTGCTAGCTATRTGCAGTCCCAGCTAGCTAGCAAGAGATCTTGCAAATGAAATTTCCATTTTGTTTGAACTGACCCATTCATTCCTGTTTTTCATCTKTCTTTGTCCTGCCCTTTGATTTAACTTTGTTCTCCTTACACCCCAAATTTTTCCTCTCCTTTTTATTATAAACTCATGGCAGGGTCTGCTTGGTGAACTCATTCTGTTACAACAACAAATCCAGCAACATGAAGAAGACGCACGCAGAGCCGCTGGCCAATATAACACGGGCTCTTCCCAGCAGAAGCGAAAGGTGATGGCTTAAGGGACAATATGTACTGTATTCACACTAATCAAACACCTCAGCATCCTGCATTTGAGCTAGAAGAGTCTAACTTTAATTAAATCATGGGCCCAAATAATTATTACGGCCAAATTTACTGCAAGTATATAGTCCTGTTTCAGTTTAACCTAGTTGCTTAAAGCATGGTGTTAAAAGCAGGACAAGCTCTTTGTGTAACTCTTTCTGAAATTGTATGTTCTGTACCTCTATAAAAGATATTTATAGTTCTTACCTTAAAAATGGATTTAAGGAAAATATTTGAATAGTCAAAACAAGTAAAATTTGTTTTTTCTACTGCTTCTTGCAGCAATGTCTTGTAAAAATATAGGTATTCACAGGCAATATTTCTCTGGGAACGTTTTTTCCTGCTTTATACTGTAACCAGTCTGATAATGGCACCAGCTCCTTAGAAGCAATATTGCACAGGCATTTAGATATTGCAGTTAGTAACAGTCTCTACAATATATTCATCAAAGGTGTTTTCATCTACTCTCCACTGCAAAGCACAGTTTATCTTGATATGCTATAATTGTTGCACATGATTTTACTTAATTTAAGCTCTAATCTTTTTACTCAAAATGTAGCAGCTGAGATGAATTGGAAATACTTCCTAAATTGGGAAATTTTCAGTAGTCTAATCTGTTGCAACCTGTAATTCTTAACCAYGTTTCTTTGTTGGCTGTTTCTGTGCCCAAAGAAATCTTTCTGATTCCTTGTGTTTTTGAATAGTTTTGGATTTGAACATTGGACACAGAACTTCCTCTTTCTGTGGGATATATCTTCAGATGTACAGAAGATTATCACAGTATGAATCAAACATTTAGACATAGTGCTGCATTACCATACTTTTTTAGTAGAACATCTGGAGGAAATCACTTTGCTGTTTGAAACTGAATATCATTTTAAATTCAAGTATTTTACTCTCTTGCCATGATTTAGAATTACAACCCCTGGTTACTCTAAACTGATACTCTTCCTTTAATAATGATGATAAAAAAAAGTAATGAAAGGTAGTCTTTCCTTTATCTTTCACTTTCCAAATTTATTTAGCTACTATCCTCTCTAGATTTAAAATAACATTGATGCATTCCATCCTCAGTGGTGAATCTAAACACTGTATAATGAAATATAATGGAAATACAAACTTTTGAGATGCATTTTATCTCAAAAGGTGTTATATAAAGTAGGGGAAAGAGTTTTTTTCATTCTTACATTCATTCCCTTCCAGCTGAGCATTTTACTAGGAAAGCCTAGGTGTCTTCAGTAGTCTAAACGTTCCCTGTTTGTTTACTTACTCTTTTTTTGATGCGGGTGACTCCTTCAGGCTTTTTCAGTTTGTATACTGTATATTGAGAAAGCTGGGGTTTGGAATTGTAGCTTGAAGTTTGTGATAAATTATATGAACATGTAAAAATTACTGAAAAAGCAGTACAGTATTTGATAATTTAAAAATGTGTCTACATACTAAAAGGCATCAGAAAAGAAAGAAAATATGAACTTGATATTACATCTGTTTCTGTTGGAAATTCTGCCTTGTTATCATTTTCTTGCAACTAATTTCACAGCTTGGGAATTGTAGAATAGGTTTAAGGGCTATCCCTGTAAATGCTGTCCTGTCCTACAATGTCAGGTATTCCATGTATTTTCAGTGTTGAAAACCTAACTGTCCTTGCATATAAAAACTCTAATTTAACTTTAAAGTGTGCTGTTTGGTATACACATCTAATGACAAGGAATGTGTCRTTTGCCACACTAATCTTTTTGCTTGAAACAAATTGAAAGATATGGTAAACCATTTTCTTTAACACCTTGACATAAGGATATAACTTAAAGATTCCAATCATTGATCCAAATTCTCCCTTGGAAGAAGAAATTGTTACTGTTATTGAAATAAATCATTTTGTGCCCTTTTGGCATGAATTATGCCGAATTCATTTATGCTCCCATAATTAGCTTTGTTTATTTTGTAACTTAATTCACTTGCTTGCCTGCCTACTAGAGAACATGATCATTTCATTGCCTTTCTTTAAAGTCCCATTGCCTGATTTACTTACAAATTTTCCATTTTAATTTAATTCTTCAGTATTAAATATATTTCAGTTGTAAATTGAATAATAATGAGAGATACCGGTAACTCATCTCACTTATAATCATGAGACAGTATTAAAGGCAAAAATGTAGTTGTTTCCTATTATTATTATTWTTTTTTTKKGGGGGGGTCAGCCTGTTGATAAATATTTAGTGGAATAGTTTATTCTTGTTGTATAGCAGGAATTTGCATGGCTGCTTCTTAAATGCATTTTGGCTGGGTTTTGATGTTTTCAGTTATATTACTGGAAATCATTTTACTTCTTCAGTGGATGTTCAATTTTGAATTATTCTCTGGCTAACAAATATACAGAAATAGTAAATATGGTTTCAAAGGTACCAGATTTTCAGAGGCATTTATTTTATAAAATGTGCGACAAAGATTGCTGGAAAGCAATTGCTGTACAAAATGAGTATCTCTGTAAAAGAATACAATGAGAGCTTGTAATAATCTTAGTAAATAGGTATCACTTGATTAAAATTTGCCCTACAGTTTTCTTTTTTTTATAACTGTTATGGTGGCATTGGGGAAAGAAGGAATACACTGGACATACAAAACATGCTGAATTGGATCAGGCAAATAAATTGATAAGTGTATATACACATATATTTAATAGTTGATGTGTTTTCTAGTGAATAAAAATCATAGATTAGGCATGTATGACTCTATTAGTACTTCATAATGTTATGATAGTTGTAGCTTTTATTGGCTGAAACACTGAAAAATGTCTACAAATATTATGAACTATATGCTCAAAATATTCAGTATGCTAACTGCAGCTAAACGTTCAAAGCACACCAGAACCAAATGCTGAAGCATATACATCATTCTAGAGATGTTCGTTGTTTCTGACATAACATACCTAATTGTTCTTGTTAGGATTATTGTGTAGTGCTAGGTAATTCTCTCCTTCAGATCATGCAACATATATCTGAGTGCAGTATTTTTGCTTGCCATGTTTAGCATTAGTGTACTGCACATAAGACAAGTGCACATGAGAGGAGTTAGAGCTCATCTGTCTATACCTACCTCAGAGATGCATCAAGGCTCCAGAAATATTTTCAGGAAGAGCTTGCTTAAGAGCAAAGAGTGGAAAAATATTAACTGCTTTGAGAATCTGCACTGCATGGAAACACTTTGTTTTCCTTTCTTCCCTGTAGTTTCTTATTTTTCCTATTTCCAATGCTTCGCTATTTTCTTTGCCTATTTTTATTTTCCCCATATGTCTCTGAGATGTTAAAAGTGTGTGTATTTGTAAATGATTATTTACATATACCATACTGTTGCTGCAGGTATCAAATTGTCTGTGTGCTTAGCTCATCCTGTTTCTAATTCACCCTTGCTATAACTGAACTAATTAGCAGAAGCGATAAGGAGATAAATTTGCAGCACCTCTCCTTTGCTGCTTAAAGGGATCTAATAATGAATAAGAATATAATTGGATATAGATGGGAGTGTCAGCTGGGATTGCCTGCTGCAAGATGCATACATAATCCTTTGTATTACAATTTAGTATCTTAATAATGTCAATTGCTATGAATGTGATTTTTTTTAATTTGTAACACGTGCAATTAAAGTAACTAAATTGATTTGTGACTTCTAAATGATCAATATTCTCTGCATGTTAAATGATGTGCTCTTTCTGATGTGAAGCTAATTTGAGATGCAAATGTTACATAATCTTTATTTTCCAATTGAAGTTTTTACCTGTAACATTCTTTTTAATAATTTTTTTGATTCTCATTTTTTCTAAATTTAATATTTCATCAGTCAGTCATTAGGTTTATGTTGCTTATAAGTATTTATATGATAAGAATTTGTATTGCACCATTCATGCTTTTGTCCTTGTGTTATTAAAAATGGGTTGTTTTGAACATCTATGTTTTTATTATGTCTTCTTGAAGAACCTATTTTTTAAATATTTGACTAAGAATGTGTCTGCCCGATCTTTACATTTTACCTTGAACTTCAAAATGTTTTGTATTATAATATCTCCTAATTTCTTCCAGTTTTTAATGTCATCTAAATGATTGTAAAATAACCCTTCAAGACTATCCTGACCAGCTGCAATTTATGAAGTTAAGCATGAATGTTTAGGATTACAATTTGAAAAACAAATATGAAGTAAGAATCCACTTCAACTTCCAGAAATAGTGAAGATTCAGTAATTTCTATAGCAAGCAGGTGTTTAGTGATTGCATCCTATAAAGATTGTTCTTATTCCAAATACGAACATCCAAGAACCTGACAGTCTGACCACTAAACTGCATGTAAGCCAGTGGCCAGAAAACTTTGAGCACAAAACAACGTTTTGCTTCACCATAAACCTACTTTTCCATTATTAAGTCTTGAATGGTTAATCTTTGCATTTGCATGCACTGGGACTTAGAARTTTCTTCGTGTAATCCTCCTGTTGCAAATGGAAGTTTCCATCAGCATTAAATCTCAAATGCTAATTGAAGAATTTAGTTACTTTAAGATGCATGTAAAGTCAATTTTCTTACATGGAATGAAGCTTTCAGTCTGTGATTTGGTTACTTGCAGTGGATAAACTAAACCATGTGTCAGGAGTCATGATTATTTTTTTTTGTAGGTCTCTGACAAAGAGAAGATTGACCAACTTCAAGAAGAACTTTTACGCACTCAGGTAACTTTTCTGAGTTATGAGTGCCTTAAGTAGAGGTTTGTGTACATCAAACTCAGATTTACTAGACAAAAACAAGCCTGAAATGTGAGATATTTGGGGAAAATGAAGATTTTCTTAATTATTGCTGGATCTCAGAGTGCATCAGTACACAGTGCTGACCATGTTGGCTCAGACCAAAGGTCCATGCAGTCTATTATTCTTTTTCTGACAGTGACTGACAGCATATAGGCGAGTGTAAGAATAAGGTGAATGTGCAGTCCTACTTTCCCTTAATACTTTCCTCGCCTTCAACACTATATATCTCTGAAAGGTAAAGTGAGACAGAAGTGTTGTCTTGCCTCTCTACAATTGTGATATTCCACTTTTTAACTTATAATGCATATTAGATTTACTTTTAATGTTTTACAGTTCTGTTTTGTAACTTCAGTGCTATATATACATCCATCTGTGATATCTTGTATGTTTAACTGGCACATTTTGTTGCAGAAAGGAAATAAGTTTGCTTCTTAAAGAGTTGCATTTTAATCCCTTAATCTAGGAAATATCATTTCTAGTAGAGTGAAGAAGCTTTTAAGTGCATTTGCTGATCAGATACCAGAGGACCAAAAATAGAAGTAGAGATTATTCTGTTCGTGAAATATATGGGATGAGATATTCAGATAATGGTAGAATGGTATTCAAAAGAACCAAAATATCTTTTTTTCTCTTCTTCCATCAAGAAAAATAATTGCAATTTTAGTGCTAGATATGCATTTAAGCCATGCAGTGTTTATCAAACACGTCTGTTTTGTGAAGCAGTAAACAATTCTTTTAATTGTTTCTGTGATTGGACTATATGGTATGAAAATTGCTACAGGCAGATTAAAAGCTTTTCCTGTGCCCTCTCTTTGGGATTTAAAAAAAAAAAAAAATCAATTAAGCCCTCTAAGAAACTGATGAGAATGACACTGTTCAGATTGATGCCCTTTAAAAAATTCAGAAATTAAAAAAATTGAACAATGACAACTATTGGTAGGATTTTTAAAATATGCATTTTTAAAATCATTGTTTCTGAAACCCCAAACTTCCTGCAGTTTCTGCGTCTGTCTTCTTCCTAGTTTAGTTGTCCTAATTTAAACTGGTCTGAGAGAGAGTATGCTTTTGCAWGTGAAGTCCTATTTTCAGTGTTTCTTCTGTTGCTTACCAAAGAAGCTTGCTTTATTGGTTGGCAAGAAAGGAAGAAACCTGCAGGGATTAACTTTAGGATCACTGCTTTTCGATTGGGCATTTTAGAAAGTGCATGCCATACTCCAGAGTTCAGAAGTTCAATGACAGACATGTGGAAAGTCCATTTGTATGTGAATTTCTGTATATATGGAAACAAAGTGACTTGTAGGCATTCACTTTACATAAAGTTTATGTTTACTGCCAGACAAGGTAAAATAGTAAGAAGTCTAGTATCTTCTGTCAAAGTTACAAGTAAGTATGAGCATATGTCTTGTAAGAACAAGGTCACAAAAATAAGTTTTCATATTATCTGAAATTTGGTCCTTTATTTAGTAGCTCCATTAAGACTTTCATACCTGAGCTCAACAGAGCCCTTCTGAAATGTAGCTTTCATAATATTGGGCAATAAAGTGTGCAGCTGCACATCCAGTTTGCAAAGAAATATTTCATCCCTTAAACAATCCTTAGAGAACAAAGACCATGTTTCCTCAAGTGTGTGGCTTACGCTCTTGTTTAGAAAGCCCTCTAGGTTCATTGTCTTACGAAGGAGGAACAGGCTGGGGTACGGCTTCCTGTTATATACCTTAACTGGACTTTTCAGTGCAAACTGAGTATCAATTAGGACTCCTCCTTTCTGTCTCATCCATTAACTTGAACTTCAGCATATCTCATTGCACTAAAGCTTTAATCACCTTAATCATCAAGGCAGAACTAGATTTTTTTAACCTAGTTTTTACCTAGTTTTTTTCAGTGATTATGCATATTAATTATATTAATCGTCATTTTGCTTTTCTCAAGTTAATGTACAATTACTTTTCTCGTATGTGTAAGCTTCTAAATTGATCTGCTCTCTGACTCAGCCAAACTGTTTTGACACAGTGTTTTATAACCTCTTTGTATTTTATTATATTTATTACTTCTGGATAGTTTTGAAAGCATTTATTACTTATGTTTTTAATAATGACAGCTTGAAATTCCATTTGCACTTAGAAGTATACACAGAGGAAATACATTTGCATGCAACAGAAAACAATTTTCAGAATAAGGTGTCAGAACTATATTCATTTYGTACCTTCAGAGGACTCTGTCATAATCTTCTCAACAGGGATTGAGCTGGTACAGCTGTTTCTTGAATTGAGGATGAGTATAGAAGAAAGGGTCTAAACTGGGCTTGCAAAGTCATATTTAGGCCCTGTGATCTTGATTGAGCAATCAGAGTTTCCAGTGACACTAAATTCTGTCTGACCAAGAATGTGTAGCTCCTGTAAAAATGATGCTTGTTTAAATATTGAATTGTGTGTCCCCAAATTTGAACATTGTGGTTTTATTAAAACTTTTGAAGCCAAGGTGTGGTATTGCTGAGGAAAAAATTCCTAATAGTCTTCTCTTGATGGTCTCGTATTTTAATAAACTTCAGTGATTATGCAGGTTTCTATATTTTTGAAAGACTTGCCTGAAGGGTAATATACTCTTCATTGGTAAAGTTTTGCTCATGTGAGTTTATTATTTCTATAATTATAATGGTATATTTGTACCACTGTTTTGAAGCTCAAATACCAACGAATGCTGGAGCGATTAGAGAAGGAGAACAAAGAATTAAGAAAATTGGTACTGCAAAGAGATGACAAGGGAATTCATCAGAGGAAGTTAAAGGTACTTGTGTGTTACACATCAGCATAGAAATATAATTATGCTGTGGATTTCATCATGCTATTCTAAATTTTATTTGGTAATTCAATTAACTTTTAACATTTGTTTTAGCATATCCATGTGTTAAAATGTCACTTAGCTAAAAATATTAAGGCTTTTATAAATCTTTTTTTTGAACTGTATGACTTCTAAAGGTAGTTTCAGCTGAAGAGCACAGAGAGGTTACTAGTTCTAACTAAATAAATTTTCTAAGTAGGTAGGAAATGTGGATTGGACTTTTTGATGTAGCTTCACTGCATTTGATAATAAATATGCTTTCAGCTCTTTATATATACATAGTCCAATACCTTCACAGCTTGTAGTGGGTCTTATTAAAACTGGTAGGAATATAGTTATGCAGTTAGGAAAGTGTCTTTTAATGGCTCCATATAAATTCATGGAGTTTTAACTAAGTGTGCTTTTGCTTTTGTTTGCCAACATCCTGAACACTCTAAAAATGGGACCTTTTCTGCCTCTCTTTGCATGTCACATGCTGATCACTGTGGATCTTTTCTTCCTTTAGAAACTAGAAGACAATGAGTTCGTTTCTTATTTTTACTGACTGAAATTAATAGTTCTGTGCCCCTTTTTTATGCTTACTGTTGAGCCAGCTGGAAACTTAAGTCTAGATGTTTAATGGAAGGAACTGATTTCACCTCCTTAGCTTGGAACCTGTCAAGTCTGAGTGCTCTTGCTCTCTTAAGCTTTACGTAAGACCCCTCATTCTGCAAATACGTACATTGTCCTTTCCTAGAACTGCAGCATTTTTGTCCACAGAAGACAAAGGCTTACTTTGCTGGAAATTGAAGTTTGTAAAACAGATATCTGTGCTGCAGTATAGACAGTTTAGGATTCAAATGCTTAGGAGAGAATAAACACACTTTTACAGAACATATAGATGAAGTCTTCTGAAAATCAGTCTTTGTTCTGTCAATCAGTGGAGTGTTCTTTCTTTGCTTTTGTTTTGTTTTTTTTAGAAATCTTTGATTGATATGTATTCTGAAGTACTTGACATCCTGTCTGATTATGATGCCAGCTATAACACTCAAGATCATCTACCTCGAGTAAGTAAGAATTCAAGGTATTTGTACTTTTAGTAAAAATTATCAGTGCTTTATGGAGAGGCTAGGTTGCAAAAGCAAGTTATTGGTGCTGTGTTGTGCATTTGAAATTAATATAAATGCAACTTAGTCGTAATTTTTACTGAAAGACCAGTCTTATAATTGAATAGAACATTTAGTTATATTCCAGAATAATTCAGAATTAGAGCTAGACTGTTTTCTTGTAACTCCAGCATTTTTCCTTGAGACTTGTTCTCTATTTTAGATATGACAAGACTAACCCATGCAAGTACACTGAGTCTGTCCCAAATCACAGATAAAACTTGATCTAGATATTGCTGCTGTGCTCAGCCTTTGCTTTTAAATGGTATGAGTTAGGGCACTTCAACCTTCTCAGCACTGTAAAATGAGTATGATTTTCAGAGTGTATACCTGTGGAGCCAAGAAGGTAAGGTACCCCCCCATCATTTTCCACAGTAGTGCTGCCATTGGAAGGGGGAGTTGAGAAGGGGGGTTTGGCTAGCCTGACTGCTGGTGTGTGGGAGAGGCAGGAATGCTTCCTGCTTGCGCAGCCTGCTGTGGTACCTATAGGAAGGTAGGAAGATGGGGAGGTGACAGCAGCTCATCAGAATTTAGTCTTCTCCGTGCAGAAGCAGCATCTGCCAGAGGAATAATTTTCAATGTTTCACCTTGCTGAAAGGAGTTGGCAGGAGCAGAGAAGAACTGTCAGCCATGAGAATGACAAGCGCTCCTCCTCTTCTTCATCAGATGTCCTGGCAGATCAGGCTGCTAGCTGCTGGTTGAACTGTTGCTGGCTTAAGCAAAAGTGAAAGTTTTTACATGACTAAAAGTTAGCATTCCTTCAAGGATTCCATATTTAAAGCAATGCATTTATTATCAAACGTAGTACAGCCTATGTTGATATGGATTAATGTATTTTTTACTCAGTTTTTATCTAAGCTTCCAAAATGTTTTGCCGAAAGCTAATGGTTGTTTAAACTTTCACTTAAGGTGGTAGTTGTTGGAGATCAAAGTGCGGGAAAAACCAGTGTGTTAGAAATGATTGCCCAAGCTCGCATATTCCCTCGAGGGTCTGGGGAGATGATGACACGTTCCCCTGTTAAGGTAAGAAATGCATCATAATCTCTGTATCAGAATTCACCATATAGTACTTTCTCTGATGATACTGTTTAATGAAGTCTACATGAACATTTGGTTGTAAAATGGCCTCTAATCAAGTGAGTTGTTGCAGTCAATGACAGAACTTCTGCAGGCCTCTATAAGATCCATACATGCTATCACAGAGTAGTAGTAGTTCCTGTGGTTCTGTATGTACAGTCTGTACTATAAGTAGTCCTGTGCTAAATAAGCGTTACAAGCAAACATACAGTTGTATGTTTGTAGTGGGCCATATATGTGTGATGTACTTCTGATGTTTCTCTGTGTTAGATTTACCATGCTTTCTCAAGCAAGGCTTTCACCATTTAGGTAACCCTTAGCGAAGGTCCCCACCATGTGGCCTTATTCAAAGACAGCTCTCGGGAGTTTGATCTGACCAAGGAAGAGGATGTAAGTATAAAGATGTGGCTAGAAGTTAGTGTGTTACTGATTAATTCTCTGAAAATTTAAATGTCTTTATGGGCTGTTACACCCTGTTTTATTAGAGTGAAACATGTTGAATGGGGCAGTGTATTAAATTAAATACTGACTTATCTCTCAGTATGAGTTTTGGCTAGTACTGAAGTGCGTAAAATAGAGGAAGAGCTCTTGTGTCAGGATGTTTTTTGGAGTATGCAAGGGTAGGGTCGGCAGGTAGTCTGTTGTTTAGTGCCCCATTTACCAAACTAGTTATTCAACATGTTTGTTTTCCAGATGCTTTTGAGACCTAGGCAGCAGTTACAAGCAAAGATCTTGCATAATCCCTAGGTCATCTTTTTTATTATGTTGGTGTCACGATTATGAAGAATTTACATTTGACATTTTGCTTTTGTTGAAACAGCTTGCAGCTTTGAGAAATGAAATAGAAATCAGAATGAGAAATAGTGTGAAAGAAGGGTGCACTGTTAGCACTGAGGTAAGACCTGCCAAATATTTAGTGCCAAATATCTTTATGTGCAGATCTTTTGTAAGTGTTCCTTCAAATATGAGACTGTGGCCAATCCGGCTTGTATATACTTGAGATTTTGCTGTATACAAAGTGCATTTGGATTGTTAATATCAGTTTTATGTCACAAATACGTGAATATAACATTTGACTTCCTTTTTCAAATTACAGACTGTTTCTGGTTTAAAGCATATGTGTGTGTAAATATGTGTTTTGATGTATCTGTTTATGAAATTTTTACATGTGTGTACATATGTAATATATATTACACTATCTATATTATACTATGTATATAGTGCAATAAAGTAGATATGTATGTGTGTTTATATATGTATATGTATGTACATTTCAATTTTATTTTACAGACCATCTCCTTAAGTGTGAAAGGTCCTGGTTTGCAGAGAATGGTATTGGTTGATTTACCTGGTGTCATTAGTGTAAGTACATAGTAAGATAAATCTGTGTAAGATCTGTAAGTAAGGTATCGTTATTGGTGAGTGTGGGTTTTTTTTTTTTTTTTGACATCTTTGTTTTCTTTTTCCCCTTTTAAAATATATGTGTATGTATTGAAGACTGTGACATCAGGTATGGCTCCAGATACAAAGGAAACTATCTTTAGCATCAGCAAGGCCTATATGCAGAATCCTAACGCCATCATCCTCTGTATTCAAGGTAATTGAAGTCTAGATGGTAATCAAAGTAGCAAAATTATTATTTTTTTTAGTTCTGATTCTTATGCTCTATATGAAACTCTCCTATTTCTTTTTTCAACATGTGGGAATTTGTATTGTGTACCAATTGTGGAATTTCTGTTTATAAATTAAGGCATTTTTAGTATCAGCAGCAAAAAGAAACTTCAGTAAGATTTTTAGTACTTAAAAAGAACATGACGATGATCAAATTCAAGATTTCTTCAAAAATGTTTTTGAAGAAAACAGACAATAGTAGAGTTTAATATTTTGAACAAGCCTGTAAGTAGTGTAAATTTTAATTTTGGTGGAAACTTATCCTACTACAATAAACCAAATTTTTACGATGCTGGGAACAAAGAAAATTCTATTTGTATGTACCAAAAGCTGAATACAGATGTAATTTTACTGTCTTTCAGTTGTAACATGAAACTCTTTTCCTGCCTTCTGTATCTTCAGTACTGCATGTTCAGGATGTTAGATTTTGTAGTCCCTAAAATATAACTGTATATGTATTTTTTTTTCTTTTATAGATGGATCAGTGGATGCAGAACGCAGTATTGTCACTGACTTAGTCAGCCAAATGGATCCCCAAGGAAAAAGGACAATTTTTGTGTTGACTAAAGTTGATCTTGCTGAGAAAAATGTGGCTAGCCCAAGTAGGGTGAGTTGAAACTAAAGTCACACACGCACAAAAATTTGAGACACAGTCAAAAGTATTGACCTAGCTGTTTTGCATGTTTCTAAGTGTTTATTTCTGTATTTAATACAAATTTTTATAGTTTTAATGTGTCTCAGGCTTTGCTTTTAGTGATCAGCTATATGAGTTCAGTCAAGTCACAGCCTGACTATAGCTTGCAGACAGTTCCTTTCATGCAGGCCACATGAGCAAGTTCATTTCCTGGGAGGCTTTAGGATATTTAGCGATAGGATTGCTCTCTCTTGTACTTTGAAAGTTCTGCTGCTTTTTTCACTTTACTTTATATTTAGCTATTTTGTGCCTTACTAAGTTTCATGCCTTTTAGCGATCTTTTTTTTCTTTCTTTTAAATACCAGTAGAACTTACAGTCCTGTGACAAACTGCTTCTTATAGTAATCTACATGTGCATATAATTAGAGCTGAGTTTAAAATTGCAGTGAAGGAATGAATGTCTCTGTACAAAGTCACCTTTTTTTTTATTTTTTATTTTTGTAGATCCAGCAAATAATTGAAGGCAAGCTCTTCCCAATGAAAGCTTTGGGTTATTTTGCAGTTGTTACAGGAAAAGGTAAAGAATTGTGCCTCTACTTATTTTCTCCTTGATAGCATAGAATAATTGTCTAAATGGAACTGTTGCAGCACTCTTTTCTTTCTCCAGGAAACAGCAGTGAAAGTATTGACTCTATTAAAGAATATGAAGAGGAATTTTTTCAAAATTCAAAGCTGTTAAAGTACGTTGCTATTTATTCTTTTACTAAAATGAATCCATGTTGCTAAATGCTAGCAGCAGCTTTTCTAGTTGGATTTTTTACAAGGATTGCAGTATGGGAATGTTATTTGAGATCTCTTCCACTTAAATTTAAATATCTTATTGTGGTGAACAAGTTAGCCTGGTTTCCTAGTGCACATTCGTAAGTCAGTGGAGAGAGACAGACACACACCTTCAGGCAGCGATTCATTCTGCTGCAGATCTGAGCCTCTGTATCTTTTCATTGGCTCCAGAAGAACCAAGTTCCTGACCTATGTTTAGGCACCTGAGGCAGCTAGGAGGAATGAATCCAGCCCTACATACTAGCTTTAGTGCATTTTAAAGATCAGTCCTCTTGGTGTGAGGATGGTGTTACACTCAAAGGGTTGAGTATTCTGTCAGAAGTTCATTGAACAGAGGATTTTTGATGTGACAAGCTTGGACCTCTCAGGAAAGTAAGTTGCATAGTCTTTGGGAATGAAGTACCTAAACTTTTATTATAGAGGTTGCAGTGTATTTGCTAGTGTTTTTTATTTTTTGATTTTTTTTTTCCCTTGATTTGGTGATTATCTGCATTGAGTATTTTGGAGAAAGAGCCTGGATTTTAGTTTAGGTGCACATTGACATGTTATTCTTCTGCACAAGAAGTAAAGCTTTATTCTTGTGAAGAGAAAATGGGGACAGGGAAGGATGAGTATAAATAGGAGAATTTCCTATAGCTGTCTTTCTCTCCAGGACATGCATGCTGAAGGCGCACCAGGTAACAACAAAAAACTTAAGTCTTGCTGTGTCAGATTGCTTTTGGAAAATGGTGAGAGAGTCTGTGGAGCAGCAGGCAGATGCTTTTAAAGGTAAACTTCTTTTTCTACAGTGTTTCACAAGACCAAGTGAAAGAGCAGCTTGCTGTTATGCAGTTCTTCCACAGACATATAACCCTGTTTTGCCAACATGCTTGGGCCCATGTGTTTTATGCATTTTATATGATTACAGTGTTTCTTGAGATTATGATGATGTCATGATCACATGTCAGATGATCAAATACTTTTACCTCCTCCATATATTGGCTAGGAAGTACAGTATTGCACCCAGTTTTTCTGTTCAGGTGGCAAAAAAGCATAAAACAACAAGTCTTTCCTGCTGCAGAAATCTGATTTTACCGTTGCAATAATGCTTAGGCCAAACAGTTGATTCCTGTATTAATGAATCTATTAATTTAGCTGTAAAGGAGAATGAACTGGCAAATAACTGGTAGTAATAAATCAGGATATGCTTTAAATGAATATTTGTACATTGTTTTTAGTATATGGATTGACAGAAAATAATCTGTTGGTTGAAGGTCTTTAAATACCTTTTATAAATAGTCTTCACTGAAATACTTAGAGTTGTAGATCTGATTTGGATCATTTAAGGCTACCTTTTAACCTACATGAATAATTTTTATTTTTTTAAAGTAGCAATCTGTCCGGAATCTTTCATTAGTGCTGTTTATCAAAGGTAAAGGGTAGAGGGGAACCGTCATTTCCACTGAGCTGCTGGACATGGTCTTGCTAATGCAGCCAAGCGTGTAGTTGGCCATCATTGCTGCAAGGCCGTGCTAATCACCTGTGTTCAGCTTGCTGTTCACAAGCAAAGACCTTTGGGTCTTTTTGTGCAGAGCTTCTACCTAGCCAGTCAGTTACCAGCTTGTACTGGCACGTGAATGTAACTTTGGATTATGAATTCTCCTCTGAATCATTCTGAATTAGAAATGCTGTGAAAGTAAGATTTTTAAAATAAGTTATATGAAGGTTTGTGAAATTGTTCTTGTACCGTTTTTTTCCCCAATGTTCTACTACTTGAATGTAGTATTTTTCAAGTTGTGAAATATTTACAACCACAGAGAAAACTTTTGGTAAATGTATAGTTCCAAAGAAATGCATTTGTTTAACATTGAAACAGTCAAATTTAATGGTAGATGTATCCTAGCTTTAGATGATGTAATACAAGATATCATGCAAATGTTGATTAATATGTAGAATTATGATTCAAAACACAACTCYTCTCCTTTTCCTATGGGACTCTTCCAAGTTTGCACTGTAGGTAAATAAAAACCACATCTTTCTAATGCCTCCTGTGCTATTTGACACTTGAAATTCTGGACGGGTTTGTCAAAAGCAAGTTTTGTGGGAATTTGAAGAACTGCTAAACTTTTAAAATAGTCATGAAGTTTCTGTAGATAATCACAAATTTTAAGGCCGTATTTCTGATTTTTCTTTCGTAGCCACACGTTTTAATCTTGAGACTGAATGGAAAAACAACTACCCCCGATTGCGAGAGCTTGACAGGGTAATTTACATTTCTGTTTTAAATTGTGTGCTATAAAGTATTAAAGACTATGGATTAGAATTCATGCCATTTAATCTAATTTTTAAAGGTTTCTTAAAGTTGTCATAAAGTACTGACACTTTAAAATGTGAGGACAATGTAAGTGATTCTAGGGGAAGGAAACGTTGAGTTCTCCTTGCTATGAAATAGTGTGTTTCAAAACTGTGATAATTTAGTCCTTAACAAAAATAAACTAACTCGCCCTTCTACTATATGTTTATTTGACTTAATTTACCCACCAGAATAGATCTGTTTCTTTTTGATTGTGATAGTTAAAACTGGCAAAGATAAGTTACATTCCCTGTTCTTTCAGACAGACAGACAATTACAAAACAATCATGATCCCATTCTCTAATTCTTTTATAGAGTCCCTGAATATTCAAATGCCCTGCCTGGCCAGCGGCATGCAACAGATGGGTGGGAAGATGCATGGTTAACCAGGGTAGCTTATGACAAGCACATACATTGTCCAGAACATGACCAGAAGGTATCATCTTAGGCTTAAAGGCCATAAGAAAAGGTTTTTGTTACTCTTTGTATGAAAACATGGTCAAACTGTACTTAAAATAAAATCATATTATTTCATATTTTTCCTTTTGCATAGAATGAACTGTTTGAAAAAGCCAAGAATGAGATTCTTGATGAAGTCATAAGTCTGACTCAGGTCACACCAAAGCACTGGTACAGTAACTTTTTTTTTTTTCCAGTTAACAATATGTTGTTCTCAGAACAGTTCCTTTTTGTATTTAAGAATTTCATTTATTAAAACCCTCTATATTTTAAAGATAAACTTCCAATAGCTATTTCCTTTGTCCATGAAGAAGTAATCTATTATTCTGAATGAGCAAATACTTATATAATCCCCTCTCACAAATTATATGATGGCAGTTCATGTTTTGTTCTCTTTTTGTACAGTATAATAAACAACAGCTATTCCCCCAAAATGAAAAGGAACAATCATAATAAGGATGTTTTAAAATGTTCATTTGAAGTATGAATCTGTGATTCCCGTTAACTTCCTTTTTTGGATTACTAGTAACCATTACTACCAAAATAATCTTAATGACCTTGGGGAAAAAAAATTATATCTCTGTGAATCAGAGATGCGGAAGTTGAAAGATTACATAATTCCTGTCTGTGAAATCAGCTTATTTGGATGTTTGGGGATTTCATCCAACACGTAGAGCGCATTGGTAACCTAAATCCTGAGTAGCGTGTACTCTGCTACCTTATTACTCTGCAAGGCAGACAGARGTGTGAGAAAGAGATATTAGCTGAAATATCTTAAGTGTAGCATGACTGAACAGTAAAGCCACTGTAGATGCAGTCTGGGAGGAGAATAGCCACTGTAAAGGGTTGTTTTGATGACAGCCTGTACCAGAACTGACAAGCACAAAGTTTCCTTCAATGCCTTTGCATTGAAGTAACCTGAAGTGAATTGCCACTTGGTCATAGATTGAGAACTGAACTAATATGGCTAGCTCTTAATGATATTTGAATAAGTCCAGACATAGGAATGTGTTCCGAAAGTGTGTTGTGGGCAGTGTATTAGTCTGCATTTATGTTATAGTACAAATGTAATGCAGGTGTTCCCATTTTGGTGTTTGCTGCTATTGACTCTGTCATAGATCCTGAAGTACCCCGGCCCATGTCCCGTCTGCTTCATTTTATGTTGTTGATTGGAGATGTTATGAAACATAACATGAATGTTTCTGTGTTTTTCTTTTGAGACTTAGAACTTGGTGCTCATTCTAGTTTTATAACACTTAATGAGCTTATAAAGTAGAATTAGAAATCTGAGTCACAAAAACATAATTTTGTTAGCCATTGCGTACAGCCTAAAAACATCAGTGCATTTGATGAATATAAACACTTTTATCCTGTTAAAATTTCCATTCCTTGCAATTAAATTTGATTGGATTAAGTAAAGTAAAAGTGTGCTTTTATTGACATGTCAATAAAGAAGGAATGAGATTGCATTTGCTCTTAATCGAAGGACTGCCCTTCTCTTATAGTGCATTTTTAAGCAGTAAAATCCATAGCAGATGGTTTCTAGCACATCCTGTAAGTGAAATTATTTTGCTACATCCTCGCTTCCTTTAATGGTGATGACTTTTGATCAAAGTGCATATTTGAATGCTGAATAAATCATCTTATTTTGAACAAATACTTATGCAAAACAATTTTTACTGCTAGCAATATTAGTTTGTACTTGTGAATTTTTCCATATATTTAAAAGCTTCAATTCTTTTTAGTTTTGTATAAATACTTTTACTAGCCTAAATATGCCAGAAATCTGTTCCAACAGTAGAGAAACTAAAGGCCTTGACCCTCATTTATACTGGCTTGTCAGGTGGACAGCTTCAAAAATTTTAAAACTCAAATAAGAAGGATACCTAAACAGGAAAGAAAAATTTTTAATTATGCTGCTGTTGAGACAAGAGGAGTGACAGTTCTTCATCATTCTTCTGAGATGGCCTAGTTAGAATAGGAATATTATCAGGGATGAGGTTTGTGTCCTGAACTTTAGCCCATTTGGAAGAAATGGGCTTTCCTGTGCCACCAAAAAAGACCATCTCTGGCATCTGTATGACCCATTGCTAATATGACTTAGCATACTGAGCCAGCATAAAATTAGAAGAAAATTAAAAAATTAGAAGAAGAAAAAAAATACCATGGGGAAGCAGAAGGAGCACGACTGCCTCCGTGGGCAGTGGCTGCATGCTACACTGGCTCAGCAGATTTGTCTAAGTGCATCTGCAAAGCTTCCAGAATAAGTTTATGGTCACTTAAAAAGATTGAACTAAGATTATTAATGTTTCCATTATTACATTTTGAAATGCACCATAAATAGGAAAGTGGTGCTTAGTTTTATAGTGACATGAGGCACATTTGTAAATGAATGTCAATATATATTTTGGTGAAAGGTTGGAATTCTCAGCTTGCTTCATTGTTTATTAAGCCTGGAAACAACCAATGAAAATCTCAAGTGGAAAACTATGGCACGTTCCAACAAATAAATCAGAATACTACAGAAACACAGCCCACACACTTTGTTTTGGGAGCGTGGATTTTTTTAGTCGAATCATTTCAATGCTTGACAGTGTGCTCCCTTGTCGTTCCCCCACCTCCCATGCACATGCATACACAGCTCAGCATGGTTATACTGGTGTAATTAATCAGTGCAGTGGGATCCACAGGCAGCACAGAGGTGAACTTCTGAAGCTGTCTTTGCTGTTCAAGGCAATATGTAGCTACGTCCTTAGTTCCAAGTACACATTCATTGAAGCTGTGTGCTGATGTTAAAGAAAATTTCCTATGTTCTGTATGTCTATTCTCTCAGTGTTTTTCACAATTTGAATGCCTACCTGTTAAACACTTTGTATTGGAAGCCATCTTGTATGTTATAACTTTCTATTTTAGGGAGGAGATTCTTCAGAAAACACTGTGGGAGAGGGTATCTACTCATGTGATTGAGAATATCTACCTTCCAGCAGCACAGACTATGAACTCAGGGACATTTAACACCACTGTGGACATCAAACTGAAGCAGTGGACTGACAAGCAACTGCCTAATAAAGCAGTAGAGGTTAGAACTTTACTTAAGATATTTCAGCTCTGTAAATAAAGATGTGTTTTACTTTCCTATTTACTGTATCTTTTATTTAAAAAACAAACAAACAAAAAAGTTTTCTGTTCAAAGGCTGTTAAATGAGAGCATAATTCCAGAGATGTAAAGTGATAGCTTGAAGGACTGGCTGAAGTTCTTCTAACCAGCTTACTTGTCAGGAAGTTGGCATAATATTAATGTCAGGAAGCATATACAACAGGAACACTTCCAAAGTTATTTTGCTCTTCCAATGAATGTTTTCTTATTAAAAACAAAACAAAAAACCCCAAACTCCTTTTAAAGAGTTTAAAAAAAAAAAAAAAACACTTCAAGCTACATATGTTCTTATTTAACAGATTTATGCAAATTTAGCAGAATTCCACTTGCTACCACTTAATGAAGTAAATTTCAGTGTTAACTTTGTTAGTAATGGATAAGGAAGCAAAGGAAAAGTCAGTGACTTACTCTTATGCTTGTGCATCATCTTCAGAATGTATTTAAATATTCATACTTGCCAGCAGTGTAGTAAATCTTCTTTTACCTGCTGGCACATGGCATAATGGTCCACTTCAGTAGGTATTGTTTGCTAAATTTCTAGGTGGCATGGGAGACTTTGCAAGAAGAATTTTCCCGGTTCATGACAGAACAAAAAGGAAAAGAGCACGATGATATCTTTGATAAACTGAAACAAGCTGTCAAAGAAGAAAGTATTAAACGACATAGATGGAATGAGAGAGCAGAAGATAGCCTGGTATAATGTAGTTCCCCCCCCCCCCCATGGTGCTGTTGAAGTCATTTTAAGTTTAATCATTTTTTAAGTTGCACATTCATTATATTTACTCTTTTAATATGGTGATAAAATGATAGGGAAATGTATCCATCTTTCTGTTTGTATACAATGTTACAAGTCAGTGTTTCTCTTTTTCGTTCTTTTTTTATTACCTTTCATTAACTGTTATCCTAAATAACATCTAATAAAATTGTTTTGGCTTGGTTCAGGAAAATGAAGTCCTCTTTTATCTACTGGTTGCCAAATGGACAGCCTTTTGAGAATTGCTTAGTATAAACTCATTTGTTCTGTATGATAACAGCATTTTCATCATCTTTATAGATTTTGCACTCCAAGGGATTTTCATGTTGTTTGCCACATTTTTTATGTTACTTACACTAGGCTGGAGAAGAGAGTTAAATTAAGGACACAAGAAAATATTTTTGGTAGGGCTTTGAAGGTGCCTCTCGAATAAATCCAGTATGGCCACTAACTGCTATTTTTATAGACATCAAAAAGTGAAGAAAATGTCAGAAATTTTTTTTAGTCCTGAATTAATAATTTATTTTATGCTAAAAAGTTGTCCTGTATTGCAGCGAGTGATCCAGCACAATGCCTTAGAAGATCGGTCAATATCTGATAAACAGCAGTGGGATGCAGCTATTCATTTTATGGAGGAGACCCTCCAAAGTCGTCTCAAAGACAGTGAGTCACGTGATATATTCCACTCTTGTGTTTTTTAATCTGGACCAATTTCTTTATCTGGTTCACTTCATGGCGGTGCAAGTTTTTTGTATCAGCACAACTGAGATGGTGGAGGCAGTTTAACTTAGCGCTGATACTGATGGAAGGGTTTGGTACAATACAGCCGCAGTAACTTAGTGCTCTTCCTCTTGAAAAAAGACAATTGAAAGATAAATGGTAGAGATCTGTAGAATCAAAAGTCATACACTGGACATATAAAAGAATTGGATGAATTCAGGAGAATAATTGCTCCATTTATGGTTATTGAGCATAACGATTTTGATGCAAGTTGCAAGAAAGGAAGATTGTAATCTTCGGACTTGGTGAAATCCAGAGGGCTGTCTCAGTGGAGGGATGGCATGTTTCTTATATTCTTCCTTGACATACTTACCAGTTCTCACTGGCAGTCATTTTTAAATTGTAGTAAGACATTTGCTTTAAACAAAAGGCATTTGACTTGAGCCTGTATGGCATGTCTTATGTTCTTGGGCATATAATGTCCATTCATGATCTTGTACCTAATTTTAGTACTATATACATTTCACTAGTTACATGTATTTTGAGTGATGCTTAACATCATATTTTCTTTTTTCAGCTGAATCTGTTATTGAAGATATGGTGGGTCCAGACTGGAAGAAAAGGTGGTTATACTGGGTAGGCCGCACCAAAGAACAGGTAAAAATATATATATATATATTAAAAAATAATAATAATAATAATAATTGTAGTTCAATCCATTGTGGAAAACTTTGATTATCAGTGTAAATTTTCAAAAAAACCTAACTTTTTCATACTTCCTCCCACTTATTGAGTTCAAAAAATTTTAAATCCTTTGTAATTGCTTTTACTGTTAAGTTTTAAATATTACACCAGAGGGAATTGCATATATTTTTAAATATAAATATGTATTGATTTCTAAACGTTTCCATTCTTTTCCTGAATTACATCTTTACTGTCATTGACCTGAATATGTTAAAGTTCTTCTAATGGAGAGAAACTGAGAAAAAAAGGGTAGAAAGTGGGCTATTCTTTTGCATACTCCCAAGCATGTCCTCTGAAGCAGAAATCTTGTGCAGTTTCCTATCATGCTTCATTTAATGTCATTAGTACATGATAGTATTATCGCTAGCATTTTAGTCACAGTTGTAAATTCCGCTTGACCATTTCCATCGTAACCTCTATATTCTCACTTTCTTCAGCTTTTGGAAATATCTCCTTTTAAATTTAAATAGCTTCCTTTCACTGTCCAGTGATGGGCTGTTTATGTTACTTTTTCTAGATATTTCTCAAACTGAATCATACTTTTAAGAAGTAAGTAGAGTTTAAAAGAATACTGTGAAAATTAATCCTTTCAGTGGAAAGGGTTTTGCAGTCAACTGTATGCAGCCAGGTATGGGAGAAAGGCAGTCATTTCAACCTGTCATACTTGAATTTAATGAGCATCAAACTGAAGGTATGAATCCATGAAACTAGAGACCAGGCAGACTTCCTGCTAGCTGTTAGGTGAAGGTGACGTTTTCATCGGTGTCACTGCTGATGCTGAGTATGTTTATCCTTGCTTACGTTTTTTATTTCTGCATGCAGAAAACATAAAAGCTTTGTTTTTGCTGCTGTTTGTATCAAAAGAAAATGACAAAACCAAAAAATTGCATGAAATTTTGGTTAGGTCTACTGCAGGGGGCAGATGCGGTTCCATACTAAATAGGGGTTGGCAGAGCTGCTAAATCATATCATTTAATAAGAAAATGTGAACCACACCAGCTGATGCTCATGGAGGGAAAGGAAGACTTAAAACCTATGTTTTTTCCCTTCCTTTTCTCTTCTACATTTCTGCCCACGATGAACAGGAAAAAAATTATGAATAATTAACAACTATTTAGCATTTTAAAATACTGTATTTGAGATGTCTGTGCATAAGATGCACTTTTAGATCAGATACAAGTAATAGTTATTAGTGTCAAAGGGATTTTCTGTTCTGACTCATTATTGAGAGTTATTATTAAGTCTACCTCCTTTATTAAGGAGGTAGACTTGGTGATTGCCATCCCTAGGTAACTTAGTAATTAATTCTAACTGCTCATTTTTACACCAGCACATTCGTAATGAAACAAAAAATGAACTTGAGAAATTAATCAAATGCAATGAGGATCATGCAGCTTATCTGGCAAATGATGAAGTGACGACTGTCAGGAAGAATCTTGAAGCAAGAGGAGTAACAGTGGACCCGTGTCTGGTAAGACACAACTTTGTGATAAAACATATGGATGCTTTCTGTGAACATTTGTATCCTCTTTCTAGATAGCATTAAAAACACCACATCTAAATACTGAGTTTGTAATCCAAATGTTTCCAAATGAATTATTGAATTACTGCTTGCACGCAGTTCACACACTTCTGTTGGCTGTCAGATAAGTGCAGTACAACACTTCGGAATCTGACATTTTAGACTGAAGTCAAAATCTGCTCAGCAGATTTTCTTGCCTACAGTAGAGGCATGAATTATGTCAAGACTGTCTTAAAATTATTATGCATGTGTTATACAGTGGTATACAGTGGAAGCAAGGCTCTTCTGAGCAAGAAATCATAAAACGTGTTCTGCTTTACTAAGCTGTTCTGTATAGTTGTATGTGCAGTTTGAAGATCGTAGCTACATCCAAAAGAGGGAAATTTTGCAAAAGTAGTTGTGAAAAGGCAGTTTAGAGTACCCTGAGGGATGGTAATGTAGGTTTAAAATGTTCTGGAAAATTACTCGTTTTATTGCAGTGCAAGGCTCTTAACCATAATTAGACCCTTTATCTAATTAAATACAAGGTTTTAAATGAATGAAAATTCAAGTAATAATAATTAGTAAATGTAGATTTCCTTTAACAGTGATTTATTTTCTGCAGTAACTTTGGCTACCTTTCTGACATTTGTGCATGTACTTACTTGAGGTAGTAAAGTTATTCAAATACCTGCTGCCTGTTTCCTATATAGCCCTTATCATCACAACTTTTTGTAAAAGTTGATGTTGTGATCCATATCCTCTATATGAAGAGACTGAGTGCCAATTCTCTTTTGATTCTAGCTAAGCAATGATTGTTGGGTTTTTTTGAAGAGCCATGTCAATATGTGCATTTAATTTGAAGAACTGAAACATAAATAAACCAAATCAAGAAAAGTTACAAATTGTTTGTTTACATAATTCACTAAGATCCATTAAATATTTCTCTATGCTTTAATCTGGTTTGGCTAATAAATTAATGTGCACCACTCAAATTTATTCTCAGTATTAAAGTGAAGGTTGCTTCTTGCTAAGAGCAGCATAATTTTTCTTAATCTCAAGTATATCGTTTAAAAATGTGTTTTGGCTGCAGATAATATTTTTAACCATTCAACTGTAAAACAAACACAGAAGAGTAGACTTTTAAATTGACAGAATCATCTGTAATGTTTGCCAAATTTAGCTCAAATATTGATCATATCCTAATTGATGATCAAATGCTGAGAAACATTTAAATGTGTCTTACATGACAGAGATTGCGGAATTCTGAATTTTATTTTAAGATCAATATGATTGTTAAAGTATGCACAGTAGTGAATTTTTGTATTTGTTTAATCAAATTTAAGTACTGTTTTTCTAGATTAAAGACACATGGCACCAAATTTATAGAAGATATTTCCTGAAGACTGCTTTGAGCCATTGCAATCTATGTCGAAGAGGCTTCTATTACTATCAAAGGCACTTTGTGGACTCAGAGGTAACTTGAACAGATAGACACTATTTTTTTGTCTAAATATTTATACATGTCAGTTGAGATCACCTCCCCCACAAATATTTTAGATTAGTCTAACTTTTCTTTTATATCCTTTATCTTGACGTAGCTGGTGATCTTAGATATGGCTTACTACATAGGTTTGTAACTGATAAAATTCTATCCTGATGGTAATTATATAAAGTGGCCACTAGGTATCAGTCATGAACTAAGCATCTGTTACTTATCAGTGTGTACTGAAAAGGCACAGCTAAAAACAGTATTGCACAGCTATTGGCTGATATTTAAAATTCAGAGAAAACATGAAATAAGGTGTTTTTCGTGGGATAAGTATGATAAATAAGTTTTTTGAGTTAATGCTTGGAACCACAGGTGATTCGTAGAAAAAATAAACCACAGAGCTTACAACTGGATCTTTCTGGTTAAATCACTTACTGCTTTTGTAAGGCCAAGCTTGTAAAACAGATGACAGTACACTCGAAATCACACAAAGAAAAAAACATACAGTTTTCTTACCTCTGTTTTTTAAATCAAAGAGAAATTACTGAAAAGGTAAATGTCTTCACTTTCCTTGGAGTATTACTTTGCTTTTAAATGAGAAACAATGATCCCCATGGAGCTAGAAGTCTTTACTAGTGCAGAAATGTCTTTGCCTGTAGTCAAGATTCCAAGACCAAGGAAAAAGAATGGGAAAGAATGAGCTCATAGGATGGAGAACTGCCACTCTGGTATCCAACCTCCTGTTTCCTGGGGTTGTCTTTAAGTAGTCCTCCCGTGAAGATAGTACTCCTTCCTGTCATCCTCACAGATATAGAAATTGTCTCTTCTGTTAATTAATATAGCCCTTAGCCCAACACTGTCTTCAGAAGCATTTGTCAGACTGGTAGTCACAATATGGGCTTCAGCTTTGTGAAGTCCTTTCAACATGCTTGTTAGGGACAAGTGTGGTGTGAGCATTAGGCTGTACACAACAGCGTACATACAGTATGAGCAAATTGCTTTTTAGTAATATAATAAGGGTAATATAAGAAGAGCATTGATACGGCTCTTTCTGTTGAAAAATGAAAATAGTGAATGTAGAGAAAATAGTGGATGTGGAGAAAATACAATGTAATTAAATATGGCTTAGACGGTTCTTGACAGTATTTTTGGTATGTTTTGTTGTTACTTACAGCAGTTATTCTGTGGGATTGTTGTGCAAGATCAGGATGTGTATACATGAGTTTGCAGTTGTAATTAAGAGCGTATGTCAAGGGATTTTTGTGAGAGCATGCAATGTTCACTGGACATCGGAGATCTAATGCTAAAACWTCCTTGTTTCAGCTTGAATGTAATGATATTGTCCTCTTCTGGCGAATACAGCGAATGCTGGCAATTACAGCAAATACGCTGAGGCAGCAGCTTACTAACACTGAAGGTAAAGCTCATAGTCAGTTGTGGTGTTTGAACCAAAAAAAGTGTTTAAAAAATTTCTAGTGTTCTTTTAGCTGCATGTTCATTTCAAGTTCATGATGATGGGCTGTTTTTTCGTTTCCTGGTCAGATGATTAAAGGACACAATGTATAGATTTAATATAAATAGAATGTCAAATAATTTAAACTGACAAAAGTGTTTTAATTATTTTCAGTTTGTGATGCTAAATGTCAATATCTCTTTCTAAGCAGAAAGAATTTCAATAAATAGCCACTGTGTGCCTCCTTCTCAGGTCAATCTTGCTRTAGCCTTTAATAAAAAATGTTTGATATCAAATATCAATTGTAATTAACTTTTAAAGCCATACAAATGTGCCATGTGATATTTAGACAAGTGTATAAACTGGCAGCTTCCTTGTAAAACATTATTTATGTAGAAATCAGCTAGTGCCACTGTTTAACTGCTACTAATGACCTTTTATATGTAAAATACATTTTTTCAGCTTCTTGAAGAAAGTTCAAGTAAAAGTTTTGAACCTTGTCATGTGTCATGCAAATCACTCTCCATGGAGAAGAAATTGCCCCTAAATGTAGAAAGCTAGGTCCTGTCTTTTCAAGCCACCTAGCTGATTGACACCTACTGCCGGGCTGAGAATCTGGAAAAAATTTCCTAAAGTACGCAGGACTTGAACCACGTAGAACTTCTAAATCATAACCCATCCCTAGGGTTCCTCCAARGAGTAGGTTAGGGTCATGTGGAATGCCAGGGCAATGGACTTGCTGGGTAAAATGGAGCTTAGGACACAGGAAGGGAAGTCACTTACTTAAGGCTTCTCGCAAGTCGGTGGCAGAGCTAGGAGTAGAATCCAGTTGTCCTGCGTCTCAGCTGAGTCTTCTGTCCATTAGAAAGTATTTCCTCTGATATGAAAGGCAAGGATGTGGTTGTTAAGATGAGATACGATACTGCTTTGAAGAGTTTGACWCCTAGCAGCCTTGCATTTACAGCAAATTCCTATATGTGTTGCTGGTTCTTTAATACCACACTCTGCTAACTGTCATCATTACCTTGTTTTCCATCCTTTGTCTTTAACTGACTTGGCCTTGATTCATCAGAGGAAGATGTTGACATTGAAATTTTAACTGTTTGGAAAGAGGCAGCAAGGATGCTCACACTGAAAGATTTATGTTGGTCATTCAGTCTCARAGAAGAAACTGCTGAATTGAATAGACAGCAAAGCAGTTTTTCCCATAAGAATTAATGCTCCAGAAGATTTCAGATGCTGAAAAGCCAGCCTCTACAGAGCCAGCATCTTCTCCAACTGATGATCCTGGTGATCATGCTCTTTCCTCTCTATACTCCTTGTCATATATATGGTCCCTGTGTATTTACAACATATGAATTTCTGAAGCCCCTGTATGCATCTCCCTTTCCCCCACCGGTGATTCTTATGAGAACAATTGCTTCACTTTACATAGTATCACTAATGGTTGCACTTCTCAGGAGAGCATCCTCAGTAGATGGTGGATTATGTCTGGTTGTGATTACAAATCCGAAGTAATTAAAAAATAAATAAATAAACAAGGTACATCATGATATGTCTATTCAATTTTTTTTTAAGTCATTACTGTATTGTTACATACAGACTCTTCTTCCAAAACAGTAAAAAAACCTCTCCTTTTTTTACGTTTAGATATATTTCTATCTCCTAAAAAAAGTCATCCAATAATAAAATTATTCAGAGAGAAAATATCCTTTTAAATTTGAACATATCCCTCTTAAAGAATTAATTTTCCTAACGGAGTGAACAAGAGGCTTACGTGTTCAGAAGTTTGGTTGTTTTTTTTTTTTTCCTCCAACTGGATTAGTTTGTCTGGTAACATATATTGCATCTCCCACAAACCTTTCCTAAGTTTTATCTTTAGACCATTATAGGTGCAGAATGTTACCACTCCTTTTTTTGTTTCTTCTTCTTCAGTAAGACGCTTAGAGAAGAATGTAAAGGAAGTGCTGGAAGACTTTGCTGAGGACAATGAAAAAAAGGTTAAGCTACTAACTGGCAAAAGGGTCCAGCTGGCAGAGGATCTCAGTGAGTACATGCTTCATTAGTGTTTTAGAACTAACTTGAAATGAAACAATTAATTTCTGACCACTATTCTTATAGGCAGAAAAGCAAGGTTGAGCTCACTTAATGCTGTGTGGGTCATTCATGTGCTAGCATTTGACAAGCATCCCAAATAGAAGATTTTTTAAATACAGTCAAATCTCATTGATTCAGTGTGGATATGGGTGGTACAATGTGTAAAACAGCATAATCTAAACTAGATGTAAATTCACTGATTAAAAATACATTGCCTCAGTATATTGAAAAACATAGTCAAACAGAGTAGTGGTGTAAATATGAAGGAAAGTTCTTGTTTTTCTAGTACAACATGGTTAATCCATACCTCAGAGAGCTGTCTCTGGGTGATTCAGACCTGACAGTATAAGGATGTTTTGATCCCACCTTTTTTCTTTCACTGGGTGAATTATGTTGTTTTCCCACAGATAGTGCTGACTTTTAACACAGATTAATTGGAAATGCCCTTGACTTACCAGCCAACAGATTTTACTCCTTGCATACAAAGACAAACCCTGTCAAAGCTGATTTTAATCCTTGCATACAGAGACAAACCCTGTCAAAACTGAATATCTGATATGTTTTTGTTTATTAAGGTGAGATGGCCATTGTGTTAAGAATTTGCCAAGGAAGAAAATCTAGCAGATTTAACTTTCTAGAAGGATTACAATATCTCGTGCTTGGAGTCACTCAGAAACTGTTAAAGAGTTCTGTTGTTGCTGCATGGAGGTTTTAAACAGTGAAAGGTTTTAAATGGCCAGGCCAGGCTGGATGATACTCCTGCTGTCTACCTGCCCATCCAGTAAGGTTTAGCAGGGCTTTTAGCTAATGAAAGTAGCTCTTGCACATATATAGGGTTTTTGGCAGCATTCCCCTAGCATTCTGAGACACTTCTACTCAAACTCCAGCTGAACACTTGTCAATAAACAATATTTGTGTAGATACATAAATATCTGCATTTTGAGATCCAAGATGACCTTACTTATGTTTTATCTTTGTTTTGAGTGTTTGATGCAGCAATTAATTTTCTCCTAACATAAGACTTTGGATCTTTTCATTCAGAATAACGGAATGCTGTGTTCAGTGTTTTTTCTTTTATTTAGCCATGTTCTGATTTCCAAGGCTCAGTGGGACAGAGAAGCATGTAATTGCTGTTGCAGTTTCCTGTGTGTGAATTATGTTTTGATGTCTTCCAATTTGTGACCTGCAAAAAGGTCATATAAAACAAATATTTTGCTTACAATAAACTAAAAATCTAAGGATTTATCTTTGGTAGTGCTAGTTTGATTACATTGGAAGTGTTACCTTTAAATTAAAAACCCAGGTAACTACAGCATGCATTTGTCTTTTAGAAAGTGTTGCTGTAATATTTTGGAATTGTGAGTAGCAGCTTTAGTGTACCTAGCCAAAATAGGCTTTTTATGCTGTTTAGTCTTGTTCGCCTTGTGTTAGCCTTGGTGTAGCCCTCATTTTACAGTGGAAAGTATTTTATTCAGTAAGGCTTTTTCCTCTTTATTTTCAACTTATGTTGAGAAAAATTAGTAGAAACCTGTGTAGTGGAATGTGGATGCTTAATGAGGAAGTGATCTCCTTTTAGTGAGCAGTGCTGCTTGCTTTCTGACAAGTGTTGTCTTCTTGCTTTTTTTTTTTTCCTGAGCAAATGCTGTTACAATGTGAAATTATTGCTAATTTTGATTTATCCATTAATATTCCATGTTTCAAAGCAAAATAAACAGAACACTAAAAAAAAAATGCAGAGTATTTAAGTTAACCTGTTTTTATTTTGCACTGAAACTGACAAAATTTTAGCATTGTCAGTTTTGGTTCTCACCAGCATTAGGAATAACTTCCCATTTCAAAGCAGTAACAGCTGGGGTCCTCATTTTATTGACTATGACTAGGCCTGTAAGAGCAGACTGCTCTGTGTGTTTATAATCATAAGTATCTGTGCGTTAGTATGTATGCTTCATGTGTTTAGTATGCATTTCATAAATTACAGTCTAGCTAAAACACCATCACTGCACTGTATTTCTTCAGATCCAGGTCACAAATGACAGGCACATTTTTCTAATGAAATAATCGTTATTCAATGCAAAACAATATATGCTGACCTCTTCTGTTTTATTGTACCTATGGGAAGATTTTAAAACTATCACTGCTTAGCTCTACAATCAAATCAGAAACATTCTCTATTTTCTGCATGCTTTTGTTGCTAAGAGGTTATAATTTTACGGGCAAATGACAGGGAAAAAGGATTTCTTTGCCTTTCCTTCAGTGAAAAGAATGCCTGTCTTTGTTACAATTTTTTAATGCTCCTGAGACGGACCTGTTTTGATAGCATAGAGCCACCTGAGAGTTCAGTGCTCTACAAGTAATTTCCTCTTACAGCATGCAGTACAGATCAGGACTCTGCTTAAGGAAAGAAAATCCTCACTCCTACAACACGTGTTCGTAAAGTGTTTGTATTTTGATTAGGAATGGAATGGAAGGGATCTCCTGAGTCATGAAATCCAGTCTCCCTCTGTTGCAGGCAGCTGCTGCGCGTATATAATCCGCTTCATTCACATATCTTGAGCTCCATCTTTACATCAGTTAACTTGTTGGTGCTCACTGTTCGTACTGCGAATCTGTTCCAGAATATGATTCCTCTGATGGTTACAAACTCTGTTTTAGTTTCCAGCCCAAATTTGTTAATGTGCAGCTGAGATAAGCTTCCTGATTTGAAACTCTACTTGTAAATCCAAATTTTTTAAATATCTGAGGTTGAGGTGCTTCTGCCTTGATACTGATAGCATGGCAACACTGTCTCACTTATGTTACAACAGTTTTTTTTAATGCTGAAGCACTGACTGTGTTTTATTGTTTGTTCAAGACACTGGTTGATGACAAACTGTGTTTCTAGCATGGGTGACTTGCCTTGTAGTGAAGGCCCATATAAATCTCAGAACTTGTTTGAGCAGGTCTTATTGTCAGTATTCTAAATCCTCAGATGGTATTTTAGCCCTATCTTCAGTAGCCTTCAGGTCCTGCTTCTCCTCAGTATTTACTTCAGATTTTATTCTAGATGTCTTAAAGACTGTAAACAGACTGTTTGAGCAGATTCTAACAAATTACATAGTTTGTAATGTACTATAATATAGGTTTGTTTGTTTTTTTAAGCCTTTATATGTAAAGTAATGTAAATGTACTTCATAGTCTTACTGATACAAGAATTATGCATTATGATACTTATTCCAGTGAACAAATATTAAGTTTATGGAAGTAAAGAATCCCCAGGACTAGAGGCATCTGGAAGAAAGGATCATAAGATATAAAAAGGTTAGAGCAGAAGATGAATAGCTGAATTGGGGAAAAGTGACTTTAAAAACTTTTTTCAGTGCTGCAAATCTGTAAGAATGGCTGTAATGAAGTAGGCCTGAGGTCTGTGTATCCAAGTATCCTGTCCCTGGCAATGAGCAGGTGTGGATACTTGGAGAACAGTATAACAGGTTAAGCGTATAGTAATACTTCCCTGGTATGCTCTCCCAGCATCTAACGGCCTGTTGTTCCAAGCGTTTCCTAATCGTGAGGTAATATCTTTGTGATTAATAGCCCTTCATGGATTTTTTTTCTTCCTCCTATGAATTTCTCTAATTGCTTTTTGAACTCATGTAAACTCTGGCATCTGCAACATCCTGTGGCAATTAGTTCCAGAGTTTAACTACACATTGTGTGAGAAAGTACTTCCTTTTGTTTGTTTTTGAGCCACCTGCCAGTTTCATTTGAGAAAATAAGATTCTCCTTAGTTCCTGCACTGTGGAAAACATTGAATAATCTTTCTCTATTCACTTCTTGTGCCACTCATGATTTTATAGATGTTTACGCTGCCCGCTCTTCTCTTTCCTGGGTTTAACAGTTTTAATCTGTGTATTTGTTCCTTGCAGGGACGTTCTTTCATAGCTTCAGCCAGCCTTGCCGCTCCTGTCCTCTTGTTAGTTCTGCTAAATTCTTTTTGAGGGGAAGAGCAAACCCGCACACAGTGTTCAAGATGTCTGCATTATGGATTTATACAGCGGCATTATGATGCTTTGGGGTTTTTAATCTAGCCTTCTACTAATAATTACTTGCAGTTCATTCCCTTTTTGACTGCTGCTGAACAGTGGAGGTGATGGTTGCACAGGACTATCTGTTAGAGCTTCCAAATTCTTCAGTGAGAAATAATAGCCAGTTAAGAACCCATCAGTGTAATTATTTTCCATACGGTATTTCTAAACTGTAGGGACAGTTGAATTAACTTTATTGTTTTGCTCAGGATGTGGAAATGAGGAAACTGCCATCTATCACTTACTTGTCTAATCAGGTACTTCAGAGATATTCAGCAAGTGGGAGGAACCAGTTTTGATGCAGTTGTTTACAACCTTCTTTGTACCTCTTTTGTGACTTATAATATCAAAAGATTCTTCGCCTAAGTTGTCAGCTGAAAAACACACCCGAGTCTTTCACCCCACGCTGGGTAGCCTGTTCTACAACTACAAGAATTACAATTGCCTTTCAGTTGGTGCATGTGTCTTGACTGTGCTCTTTGCCGAAGGACAAGGCAGTTTCACTTGAAACTTGTATTCCACCCAATTTAGAATCTTACTGTATGCTTAGTTAAATCAGTATCTTAAATGTAGCATGAGCTAGGTCCTGTAAGAAGTGAAAAAGGATAAAGGGAGTTAAAAGTGTAATAGTAAGCATTCATCTCTTAAAGGAGATTTTCCTCTTATAAAAATGCCTTTCGTCAGGACTACCTTGTCTGTATTGTATGCTTTAAGGCATACAGTGTGTGCTGGAGAGAAACTCGCTCGCATGTAATGATGGCAGATTTCCGTCCCTTTAAATGCCTAGGCTGTGCTATGCCTGAGTGTGCGTAGCTGTACACAAAGCTGTTTCGATTTTTCTAAAATTCTGCCTGACTTAGGCTTTTTGAAAATCAATTACCCTTTGTTTGCACAGTATTTTAGAAGATGGATCAGTCCGTATATGTCATTTAATTCTCTCGGTAATCTTTTGTAATATTTACCAGTTAATGCTGTTTTCTGCTGTATCTGTGTTTAACTTTTTTGGTGTAAGTAATGTTAAACATTCAAGCAGACAGTCTCTGAAGTTATTGAAAGTTTTTACATTTGAAAAAAATACGTGTTTTCTGCAGTATTTATTAAAGCTGTAAAACTGCCAGCATTTTATTAGTTTCAGGACCTTTTTGATGGTATTGTTAATGTTGGTTAATTATTTATAAAAGGCTGAATTCTTTGTGATGTCAAGCCTTCCCTACTCATTTAAAAGAACTATATCTATATAATGATTTTCAATATCAGACAATATACTATTTTTTTTTCCCTGAAAAAAAAAAAAAAGCTGAGTATAGGTGAAACAATTTGATTTCGAGGTAAAGAATTTCTTCTGTTTGCTATTTTATTTTTAGCACAAATGACAGTAGTAATTTTAGCAGAAGTGCTATATAGTTCTACACAAAACTAATAGCATGTGGATCAATTTTAACTTTCTGTTGACTTCTCCTTAACGTTGCTAACTTTTTATTGTTGAGCACCCTAGTGAAAGGCTTCGCAGAACTACCTAACTGTTTCCAGAATTCCACTCTGCTGCACTTACTTCTCTTATACAAAAGGCCAAAGCAAACTTCCTCAACTTTTTACTGTCGTTAAGTTGCTCTACAGCTTTCCAACGCAAGATGGCAATGACTGGCCTTTGCAGGAGTGGTGAGGATTAGTGTGCCAACCGAGCTGGTGCCAAGCCACTTGTCTCTGGTAACCGCGTCTCACTTTTTAATGCGTGAGCATTGCCTGGGTACCAGGCATTTGTTTCTTCGATGTTAGGTTTTTTCCCTTGGGGAGGGAGATGCACTTGCCCAGTCTTGCCCTTCTTGTTTTCTGCTCTCTATTTTCTTATTTTGCAATTCATAAAGACTTTTACGTGATGATCATTTTTTTTCCTCAGTTACTACTTTTACGTGACAGTCATTTTTTTTCCTCAGTTACTCACTAGTAACTATATGGCAAGGTGTATTTTAACAAACTGTTTTGCTAAATAACTATTACAAACTGAATGCTTTAATCATTTGGGAAAGGAAATGGGAGCTTCTAATGTCTTATCCAAAACGTAAGATAGATATATAAATATATTTGTGTGTGTATGTATTTGTATTGTAATAGCATTTAAAACATGGTAGGTGGTGCACATGTACATAGAATATTTAAGGTGAATCCTAGTTTCAGTCCAGTCAGCAGGAGCTTTGCTGTTGACCTTACTAGAGACTGCATTTTACTGACTCCAAAGAAATTTACACGTGCTCCATCTTCCCTTATTTCCTCTCCCTTATTCCTTTTAAACAGCTTAACTGTGAATGTTACAAGGGTATTGTTTATGTTAAAATGTGATTTCTGCACGTGATGAGCATATGCAAGAGCAGTAAATGCAAAGCTGCTCTCGTGAGTCAGCATACTTTTCATTCAGCATCCTATTTTCCTCCCAAGTTAAAAAAATAGAATAAAAAGAAAGCCCAGACCTTCACTAAATTAAATTATAGGTAAAATTGTGTGCACTTATGCAGGAAGAGTCGCTGGCAGAAGATGGGAAGGGATTTGCAGAATGCCTGTGGAAACTTGATCCTGAAATTGCTAGGTATGAATGCGAAGGGCTCAGCCTCCAAGTCTGTTTGTCAGTCATACTGACACCTGTACAGGTGTCATGGGCTGGCTGAAACTTTGTTCTGCACCAAAGCCTTTTGAAACTTTTGAGGAAAGAGCCCTCACATGAAGAAAAGATAGTTCTTAGCTTAGGGCCATTTATTTGAATTCTGTCATAAATTTGTAATATATAAAATATAACAGTATATAGAATTTAATTATTTTCTTGTAAAGGCTTAAGTGTATCAAAATTAAATAAACCAGCGTTATAATAAAACACTTTCAAGCTATTAGTCTTATACTTTTTCTCTTGTATTGGATCCATTAGAGTTGAGTCTAAACCTTGCAGCTGTACTACACTACATCTTATTTTGCAAACTTTAAGCATGAATGATTTAATATCATATACTCATATAATATGCAAACATAACTTGCTATTTTAATGTAGTTACAAAGATAACACTAGCTAAGGTTGGTATTTCTGTCTGCAAATGGTTGCTGATCCAGAATCTGGTATTTTTGTGATATGTTTGGCTAAGTTGAGTAGGCTCTGTTTTGTGTCTGTTTAGCAAACTTGATTTAAATGCAAATGAGCCACTTTTTTTTTTGTTATGCATTTATGCAAAGTTGAGGAGAATATCTGTGAGCAGTACTTTGCAGATGATAATAACTTGCTCTGTGGTTACATTTTTTTTCTTTTGTTGCTATATGCTGCGGAATAAAAAGGCTGCATAAAACTAATATTATAGTCATTACTGTAGTCTAATTAAATTTCAGTCCCTTGAGATGACTGTCAACAGTATTTCAATTTGAACTCTGTCCTACATGACGTTGTCAATTACATATGCTCCTTAAAATCGTGCTTTGGCTTGGCTTTCTCAAGCCTTTGCTCACTTTTTTTTTTTTTTTTTTAATGAGCTTTACCTTCTAAAGGTCAAAGCGTTTTACGAGGGAAAAATCCCACTGTAGGGGGAAAGTTCTCTCAAATAGGCAGATCTCAGATAACTTCCCCCTAGAAACCAGCAGGCAGACAAAACAGGTTAAAAGGCAAGTGGTATTGGCCCTTATATTAGTGTTTAAAATGTTTGTTCAGAGCCACCACAGTGTTTAGTGTTTACAAGACATTAAAAAAAAAAAAAAAGGTATAATTTTGAAGATATCTCTAGTATAGAGACCAGAGGGTGTCCCTGCTGCACAAGGAGTTCTCCAAGACAGGCGTGGAAAAGAGGAATACATCCTAGAGAATCCCAAAGGAAGAGTAATCTGTAAGGATCTGAAGAACTATGGTTATTATGAGCTCTCATTTTTTCCATGATGCCTGAATATTGCACTTTTAGAAGCTACGTAAATTTAAAAAAAAAAAAGTCACTTCAGAGTAGTGAGATATTCACAAAAATGGCAACAGCCTTGTTGTGCTCATTTCAACTGGTCTTAGTGGTGTTCTTGGGAGGAACGCAACAGCTATAGTCTGATCTTGAGTTGACAAAAGCTTGCACCAGGAGATGCTGTGGCCTTCTGACCAGACAAAAGTAAAATAGCCGTTTTTCTCTGGGCGTCATTCAGCAGATCTCCAGACTGAATAAGCGTGTGCAGGGTAGCCGCTGTCTTCACAATCCCCCACCAGCAGCTTCCACCAGGAAGTTAATATAGCCTGCATCTTATCAGCACCTGACCTTCGGTTAGAACACATGCATCTCTGCCCAAATCTCGGTCTGTCAAATAAAGTGTTCGTGTGGGCTGTCTGTGTTTAATGAGCTTTTGCTGGTGGCAGTATGACTCSCCTGCTCCCTTTGAGCTCTGTAGAGGTCCTAGTGCACCTTGGAATTGGAAGTTGGGGACAACGTGCTTGGAATCAGTCTGTGCATTCATGTCTTCCATTCCCCCTGCCTCCCGAATATGCTCAAGTCAACAACATARGAATAACATGTATCCAGTTATTTTTAGTAGGTTTGCTAACTCGCCATTAATCTGTTAGAATGCAAATTGAATTTTTTTTTCATGGTTATCTTGTTTTTAATTCCATGTAGCCAGTTTATGAAATTTTGTAAGTGAGCCTGCTTTGACACGGAGGAAACTAGCTGAATTTTTAAGCTCTTTGTTCTTTGAGTTTCGGGGCAGCTGCATGAAGCTAACGAATTAAAGCCAGAAGAATGTGTAGGACGGTTTGCGTCAAAGTGCAGATAAGGTAGTTCCTGCTTTATATCATGGCAGAAAGTGCTTTAAAAAGCTCCAACTTCTCAGAGAGGGAAGTAATCCTCTAGGGAGAATATACATCAGTTGTAAACCTCCTGTGATGGAGGGATGGTTTACTTAACTTAAGAATCCCAGATGACCAAAATCTGTCTGCTGTGATTTCTTAAAGTTATTGATGAAGAGTTAGGCACTGATGTCCAGGCTCTAAAACGGATCCTTACAAAGTTTACCACATTTGTCACTGACTAAGCCAAGTCTATCACTTAAAGTTGACATTGAAAATTAATGATAAAATGGTACGTGAGTAATGACATATTTAATGCCTGTTAATCTTACCTGAGACCAAAGCCTCTTACATTTGAGGGTCATCCTGGTGTTGTCTGCCAAATTTAATTTTTTCCTAAAATTCCCTCAATAATGCAGGTATCAGAACATCTAATTGGATGATGTTTTCTTTTTAGTACTAGTTGTTTATTAGGGTAGCTATTAATCAAAAATAAAAAAAATGCATTTATTATAGAGAGTATTGCTATTTGTATAAATACAAACTTCTGAACTAACCAGTGTGTGTATTTGTTTTGGACTAGTATAGAACTATTGAGTGTGTTATTCAGATCTCCAAAAGCTGAAGAAACTATTGTCATGGGAGTTGTACATTTTTAATACTGCAGTGAATTTCACTTTGCTTCTAATGTGGAAATCCATATAAAAAATAAAAGGGAAAGAAATATTGTCATCTAGGAATGACAGCAAACTAAAAAAAGTAATAGAACAACCTGTTTTTCTTCAGGGCATGATGACATTCTGACTATCAGAAACCAAGTTTACTATTATTCTTAACAAAAATTTATCTCATCATAATTTCATTATCTAACATTATATTTAAAGAGAGCTTCACATAAATATTCCGGATAGCTGGATAATAAATCAGCGTGCTATCTACTGAGTGCAGTTTATTTTGGGTGGAGACCAAAATTTATCAGTTATTTATAACGTTAAAGTTTCCTTACAGTTTTATAGCTCCACGGGTACAGTAGCATTTACACAAGTAATTTAYATTTGTATCGATCTATACATCCTTTGTGCATCAGTTAGAAAAAGTTAAGCTTTTTACACCACCAGATGAATTACTGAGTAATATGTCACTGAGTAATATTTCTGGTGCCTTTATTTTGTACTTTTTACCATGTTCCACCCAAGTTAATGAGTATCATTTTGTTCTCATTCATTCCATCTTAACAGTTTTGATTTTGAAATGAAATCTTTGTGTGTCYGTAAGTCTGATTCAAGACGTTTCTCTTTTATGAGGTTTCCATGTCATTCTGCCATTAAGCACCTTCTAGCTGTACAGTAAGCAGCGTAGCTAAATTCTGTTGAAGGATTGAGGTATTTGAGTATTTTTAATTAGAAATCTATTGTAGTGACAGAGGACTGGAAGGGGCCCAAGTCCTACCTTGTTATTGCAGACATCRTGACTTTCATAAACTTAATTATTAACCTATATTAAGCTGCATTTGTACATTAAGCTAACTTTAATGACAGTATAGAAATGCATACTAGTCTGTGAGCTCTCATCCTGCTTTGGTAATATTTAGGTTCTTTTCTGTGGGCAGGTGGGACTGATGTGTGATAGCCCATAGAAACATACGTTGTATAAGGTCAGTAGTCTATGTAGTTGTCATTTTTGCTTCAGCCACATACCTCGGTTCTGATACTGTGCTCCTGCCCTGTCACAGACAGAAAGATCGCTTCATGCTTGCCAGCCTAAAGAGCCCTGGGGACCCACTCCAAGCAATACAGTCAGCTTCTGTTCTGTCTGGCCGAGGAGGGGGGAAATGTGTTGCTGAAGCTGTTTCATGAGCTGCAAAGATCTCACTTGTGGATCTGGGGCCACTATAGGTCAAGACAGTGATTGATTAATAACCTACAGTTTCATCAGCACAATGCACAATTCCTGGTTTTGGTGCTCAGACGCAGTGCTAGTAATGCTAAAATAACGTGGCAATACTCAATACCTTGTAAAAAATAGCTTCAGTGTTTTCAGATAAGCTGCCTTCCTCTAGTGCTGCTTGGTTCTCTTTAGTCTGAAATAAAGGTGATATTGTTTTATACTGGCAGCTGATAACTTTGTTCAGATATGATATGCACGGAGGATATGATATTAATATTTGTAACAAWGTGACTTCAGTGATGGCAGCTGTGATTTTTCTGTCTAAGGTTGACTTCTCAAGACTAAGGTTTTATATATGTTTTGCAGCCTGCCAAATATACACTCTGGAGGTGATCTTTTGCTGATTTAGAGGAGAATGTACCTACAAGAGGGAAAAGAAAAAAACACATACTCTGTATGTCTTTATAGGAAGTTGGTTCCTTGATGTTTTCTCCTGTTCATGCCTTGTTAAAGAAGATATTTAGGCAGGTCACCAGCAGGCAGTTGCAGATGAACTGTGATCTGTGAAATTAAGATGTTGAATGACCCCTGGAGATTTTTAGGAGTGGTATTATAGGTTTGAGTTTAGTGCTATCTCTTGTTCTAGGGTTTAAAATAAGTATTTCTGAGAGGACACTGAAATATTATCTTCATCCATGTAATAATGACACTTGCATAATGAGAGCATGTCCCTGTCCTTCTCATTGTCCTTCTGGGATGGATAACGAATACACTGATTCTAGATGTTACTTAGATTAAAATGGAGAAGGATTTTAAGGCAAGTAGAAAAGTTTGCTACTAACTGTGGAACTCTGGCAAATATAATGGTTTATGTCTTGTTTTATATGTCTGAAAGAAGAAGCCCAATTTAGAGAAGTATTTACAACTTTTTTTTATCATGATTTTCACATCCCAGTGAGCGTACTTTGAAGTTGGAATTTATAGAAAGAATTCAATTAATCTGGCTATGAATTCAAATCTATTAGAGGTTGCAATGGATACAAGAAACATTTTRTAACAATAAAGGAAAGCTTTACTATCATGTAGCAACAGTTAGCATCTTCATTTGGTCTGCTGGTAACTAAAGAGTATGCTAGCTATTTTTTGCAAGCTTGCATTCTAAAAGCTGTATATTTTTAATGATTCATGGATTTACTACATGGACTATTATAAATTCCATTTAAACTTTGCAGAGTTCTGCCATGCTTTTATTACACTAATGAGCTAATTGTTTAAGAATCATTGGCATGATTCATCCTCCTGCTCTGCCTTTTTTTTTAAAGAACTTTTAGCTGTTGAAGCCCTTTTGACAAACCAATATTTATAGCAGTTTGACAGCAGGATGAGGAACAGCATTTGTCTTTGTAACAGCTTAAAGAAAGGGCCTTTCCAGCACCCAGCCATGCAGTTACAATCTTGACCTCTTTCTTATGCTGGGAACATACATACGGCAGACAAGCAGCACCTCCCATGTGTTTTCTTGACCCCTTGACTGTCCATTCACTTCCCATCTGTTTTGCAGCCTTAAAGGAACTGAGGGGGCCCTCTACTTATAAATCTGTCTTTGCAGCTGATAAATGATGTTCTGTCTCTTTAAGGGCAGCCTGGGTGGTTTTGCCTTTTTTTTTTTTTTCCTCTTAAAATTTTAGCTTTCCTGTTGGCCTCATCCAGAGGAAAATATGGTATGTGAACAAGAGGAAACTGGCAAAAAATGTGATGGGTAGTTTCAAAGGATTTTCTAAAATTCAGCAGGACACGACCCTGCAACGATCAGTAAATTATAGTAGCTGTTAGACTCTGCGGTTGTGTCAGACATGAGAAAGCGTGTTGATGCATGTCTTGTAACTGTGGGTGGAAAGTCTGTTTTCTGGGGTATTATTTGGAGTGGCTGTTAGCATGCTGCCTCGCACCACTTCAACAAAAAGTACAGCTTTTTGCACAGCCCTTAGAAAATACAGGAGTGTGGTGCAACAGGCTGAACTCCAAAGAGATTTTATTCACTTTTTCACCTGACTGTTCATAGGGGGTTGCATGCAAGTATGGGGTTTATGTCCTAGGCAGCCCTATGCTAAAATTCAGCTTTCAGTAAAAAAAACGTGGCTTAATATTACCAGATTTTAATAGTGTGCTTCTGGGTATTCTCATGAAATCTGACTACAGACTGGACTTTCCTTTTTACTAGAAGAAAGATGATGCATTCACAGCAGTAAATTCAACATTTCCCCCTCTATGGTTAATTAACCATAACATAGAAGTAGCACAACAAGCAATGAGAATGTTTATAGGCAAGGAAGTGATTAAAAAGGAAGATAAAAAAGGACTAAAATCTAAGGAAAATCCAGAGCAAAAGGAAAAGCAACCAAAAGCTTACAAATACCAAAACTATGTAAGCACTGCATGGAGGGAGGAATGACTTTAATGTAGAACAGGAGGATTAATAATGAAATACTAACACATTTTATTATCATGGTCATTTTGTGCTATATGCTTCATCAAAAAATAAAGATAGATCCTTGTCCTGAAGGAGTTTACGATTTCTTTTGATGCTGCAATTGAAAATTGATGTCATACTGGCAACCTTGTAAAGGGCCAAGGAAGGCTTTTTGAGTTGCCTAAAATACAGTTTTCTCCCTGTTGTGGCGCATGAGTCCCTTTAAAATTCTGTGCTAAAACTGTTGCTTGTTTACGTGTAAGTATGATTTGAATGTCTCAAAATTCATTTATCTTAGAAGCATAAGGAAGACCAGTTTTGTGGAGAGAGGAAACATCTTTTATTAAACCAGCTAATGCAGTTGGAAAACATCCAGAAACCTTTTTCTTGATACTTAGGACATGGTGTAAAGTTTAAATACTATTGAAATAATTCAATAGCATACCTTAGCTATGTAATTCTATGTTTATATTATTTTTATATTATTTGGTCTTAGCTCAGGAGCTTTGCTTGGTAGATAACTTTTTTTAGTTGAGTATCATCTTAGCATTGATTCTCTTATTTCTGGACTGCATTAATTTGTAGACAGTCTTAGTTATATGGCTCTTAGGTTGCAATCAGTAAGCAAGCAATCCTTATAAGGCTTAATATTTGAGGGGGTTCCCTTCTGACCAGCTTATGTTRTTAGGAACAGCAAACTTTATCTGGGACTGTGTCTTTTTGTGGTCATGGTGTATTCAGATCCTAATTACAGATCAATTAATCTGGTTTTGAGCTTTTCAGATTTAGTGTCACAGGATTAATGAAAAGAAAATGAGTGGTCAGCAATATCATTTCATATGGAGATAAGGAGAGACTAAGCGTGAATAAGGATCTCAAGACATCTGAATAAAGAATTTCCTCGTTCTGTCAATAAAGTTTTATGGGATATGGAGGGAGGATTATGGGAATATTCATGACCAGATCAAGGGGCGTAATGAGTTGATGTATGGAAGAGCTTATCTTTTAGGTAAACATGGGATAAATGGGAAGTAGAATAGCCATTCATTGCTCTTAGGCCTGTGAATTTCACTATTCTAAAGATGGAGACAAGGGTTTTGTTACAGTTATTCTTCACTGATTTCATTTGATTTTTGATCACTGCTTAACGGGTGCTGGAAGAATTATGTATTCATAATTTCAAGTCTGCATTAAAACTATCAAAGACCATGTTGTCTTCCTGTCATCCACTGTAAATGATAGTTTAAATATAAACCTCTGAAGTACAATATAATAAAACTATACTATAACTACAGTTATAGTGTATATAACTATATAGTAGTTCAGTATATAAAACTATRCTAAAACTTTAGTAGTTTAAAAGCCTTCTGTGATATTGGAGCATTGTATAACAGTACTGGGGTAGTTCAGGATGTTACAGAAATCGTTGGTGAGCAAGCTGGATGCTTAGGACCCGAGGGCTACCTCTACTTAGAAAAACACAGTATCGCAGTACRTAGCAAGAGCAACATGTCACCTTAATCTGTCCCTTATTATATTAAGGGTTCTTATTTGAAACCCAAAGGGCATTCTGGGTTTGGGATGCTGACGCACTTGTAAACTAATGTATATCTGTTTTGAGGAGGGTTTGAGTTACTAACATTTCAATCTAGGTCTCAATCATAACCCTGAAAAGTTTGGGTACGCAGTTTGTGTGTTTCACCCAGAAGAGAGTCCCTTCTAAAAACTTCCCCAAAGTGAAAGCAGGTAACATCTGACTCTTAGTTTGTAACGATTATTGTTGTTGCAAATGAAATGTCACCTGGTATTGAGGGAATTCTTGGCAGTTATTCCAGAATTGCAGACCCTGCTCTTTTTCTCAACAGAAAAATCCTTTCCAAGCATTTACATTTACTGACATATCAGGCTGTGTGTTGTATAAATACATAACTCTGCCATTACCCTATTTAAAAAGTAAACTAAATAGCATACTGTTTCTTTGTGCTACAGAATGGGCATCTGGGAAAATGTTACATGTTGGCTGATATCTGCTGCTGCTACAGACTTTACTGCTTCTAGGAATACAAAGCTTAGCGTGAATAATTGCAACTCTTTGGCAGACATTGTAACTGCTTTCTTTAAGAATAGCTGGCATGTTTTTTTCAAAGTATTAAATTACCTCAAGACCTTGTAATTATTATAGTTAAGCAATCACTTCAATTCTGTCCAAGTGTAAAAACTAATAAAATGCTCATAATATGGTGGCAATTTTAGTATGTCTGTTCTCTGAGCAAACACAGCTGATTCAGTACATTCTGGTGGAATAAATATTTGCTATCCTGTTATTTTAATATGCCCTAATCAGAAAATTAAAATAGGTTTTGTTGGCACAAAACCTTTTTTTTTTTTAAGGTGAAATAATAATTATGGATTTTTGCTGATGCTATTAATTTTTTTTCATTAGCTGAGGTTGAGAAGGCAAAATATTTGCATTTAATACTGCTAAAACTGCGTGCTTTCAGTGAGTCTAATGGCTTGATCGATATGAAAGGCATATTTGGGGAAAGAATGTAGCAGTAAAAAAAAGAAAATCCACACCAAAAATCAAGTTGTGAGAACATTACATGAAGAGTCCTTCTGGTGCATTAGATTTAATCTGGCAATTGCTGCTCATTTGGGGAGTGAGGTGCAGGATTAATAATTTGCAAAAATGTGCTGACTCTGTCCAAGACAAAAGGACATCCTTTCAAGGGCTGCTTTCATAAATATACACAGATGATCAGTATTACTGGCTGTAGTAAGTATCTGCCTAAAAATGGCAGAGTATTAATGTTTTCTTTACGCGGAAGGTTTACATACTGATGTGCAAATAATAATGCCTGCTCTTTTTGATTTAAAAACACAGTGATGAAACAGTTTGTGAACTTGGTTGGTAAGAAGTGATCATGGGAATCCTTTTTGCATTGGCAAAATTCAAAGATTCTCTCTGCTGAACTGAATCAAGCTCCCCCCCGCACCCCCCCCAGTTAAAAAATCAGCCACTGCTGTTCCATTGCTTCCGTAATTTTTCCTATTTGAAAATACAGTTTTTTCCTCTCACACTTACTGTAATCTTAATTTAATACTGCAGTACTTTAAAAAAGGAATGTAGCTGAAACTAGAGAAGGTTTTGGGGTGTCTTCTTTAGGACCCAGTGTGTGAGTTAGCTTCACTGTCCATCTGTGTTTGTAGATAGGCACTATCTCTTTTTGGAGAAGGGGCCACTGAAGTTTTGAGAATATAAGTGACTTGTTCTTTGTCACCTAGGAATCACATGGTAAAGACAGGGTTGAAGTTTGGAGTTTCTTTGTTCCCATGCAGCCTATTCCATATTTTATTTTGAATGTTAGGTAACATTCTCCCTTTCCATTAAAACAATACTAAAGGGTTTTGTTGGRGTTTATTATTATTATTATATTATATTRTATTATTATTATTATTTATTATTACTCTAAAATAGATTTCATAACTGTTTGGGGATTGCCACTTTGCTATTTATTTTTWTTTTTTTCTTAGCTGCGTTGTTAGAGCATTCCCTTTGTAGGTCATATTTGGTTCTTTTTCCCTAATACTTATCTACCCTATTTAAGGCTGATTGTTATATTTTGCTTTCTGTTTGGCAGTTAGTTCAGTTCAGTAAAGCAAGTTTATAACATATGGTATTGCTAAAGAGAAGAAAACATTAAAAGAAGATTAAAAAAGAAAAAGCCCAAAGCTTATATCTCATAAAAGGGAATATAAGGTTTTAACCTGATCATATTTTTAGCTTGAAAGAAAAAAACAATTTTTATATGTTTGTGCTCATCTAACTTTATTTTTTATCTGTTCTAATGCTTTCTCYTCCCTTCACATTTCTGAAGTGTGCGTTTTTCATGACTGTAATCACACACAGAAGGAGCTTCAAATGAGGATGTGGTGAGAGCGAAGCAGGAAATCTTGCAGGTTTTGGATTCCAGCGAGGTTCTAAATCTCTCTTCATAAGCGATTCAATAAATCAAATAGGTTATATGCTGACAAGTGTTGTGTGGAATTGAGAAAAGAGGGGAAAAAATGCCTAAAACCCTGTATTTTTTCCAATCAGTGTTGGCTTCTTATTCCTAGAAAATTTTTGTAGTTATGTTCAAGCCATGATTTCTCTAGGGAAATAAGCTTCCAGCTCTGGTGTTTGTATAAAATATGATTCTGACCACATCCATCTGTTTACTCCTGAAATGCARTGAAATAATCTGTAAGCATTAAATATTTTGAATATTGTGCGTGCTCTTTTGTAGAGGTGAGTTGAATACTGACGTTTGGTTCCCTAAAATTCTACCTGCTGAATGGGGCACTAGCTTTGAACTCTTTAGAATTAGCGGTGTTTGTGATACTTACTGTGGAGAATAAGGATATTTGATTAAAAGAGAAAGGGATTAGTGCACACTGCTTAATGGATAACAACTCCCTATGTGTAATGGGTGTATAGTAGTTCTACTGTGTGTGAATTAATGGAAATTTCAGCTTTTCAAAATAAAGCTTTTCTAGTAACAGATTGCTTTGATGTATTTTGAAATGATTAAATTAGCGTGGTAATGATAAAGTGTATTTGTAGAAGGTCTTTAAAGGGGAAAGGGTTTCATTTCTTCTGATGCAGAAAAACTATACTAAATTTTAGTTATTAAAGAATGAATGTATAGCATAATATTGATGGCAGACTGAACTTTGTTCATGTTTGCAGGGKTTTTTTTGTTTTGTTTTGTTTTTCTCTTTCTGGGTATGTCTTTAATAAAGTAGCTAGATATTTGAATGGTGATCTTTTTAATTCCTCCAGAAAAAGTTCGGGAAATCCAGGAAAAACTTGAAGCCTTCATTGAAGCCCTCCATCAAGAAAAATAGATTGTTCAAACAGGTAATCATTTTTAGATCAAAAGAGGATTGTTACAGTTTTTTTCCTGTTCTGTATAAAATAATTATACTTCTTTCTTTTATAGGCACATGTTTTCATACAGCCTTTGTGAAAGCTCCTTTTTTTTTTTTTATTTCAGTGCCTGGCTACTGCTTCTTCTTTCTTCTAATATACAGAACTATACTTTTAGCTTTTATGCTGCAAGCTGATCTGAAACTCAGTAGAAATATAATTATTAACTAGTTATTCAGATACTGTTAAACACTTCAAGCTATTTGATTACTCTCAGTTCATTGTTTTTATCTGTGTTAAAAGAAAGAAGCCATAACTAGTTGGAAAAAYTAAGGTAGTATGTTTCTCGTGTATAAAACATTTTGAAATCTTTTCCTAAAAGGCAATATGTATTACAAGCAAAAATTATTTGCATTTGGATCACTTCCAAATTTATTTCTTTTGTRTTAATTCTTAAAATATATAAGGCTAAATTGTTGTGTTGTATTTGCATACATTTTAAAGTAATTTCCTTTCTGTTTCAGCAGCAACATTACACAAGAATGCAGCCTTTTCCAGGATATCTTGCACAAGAAAACTGAATGAAATGGCTTTTCTCTCCCACTCTTTCCTATCTTCTGCAGAGCATCCTGTAATTTTGGAGGAGAAAGGAAATAATTTCTGATAGGATTGAGAAGTTCAAGTAAAACCCACCCACTCTTTTAATTTTTGAAGCTAGATGTACATGACAGAGGAATCTGACTTGTGTCTTGCTGAAATAATGTGGGAGATTGCCGAAGTTGTACAGTTAAAAGTTTTTTGTTTTTTTTCATGAAAGAAGAAAAGGCTTTTATTTTTGGCATCTGTTATGTATGGTGGGGCTGGCTCAGATTCATAAAGTGGTTTTATCTGTTGTCAGTTTCTGCAATTTGACATAAAGTTTTAGTATTTGTATATACATTAAAATGCCCTTCCAAGTAATGCCATTTGTATTTGTTATGCTGTGTGTTGAAGCATCCTCTTATTACTCTGGTACAGATTTAACAGCATGTTATTGAAAAAAGTGATCTTGAGAGGAAGTTGTGGATTTTGTTAAACTCTTAAACTCTTGAGAGACATCATCCAAGGAATTCTTCAAGTGCTTTCAAGTGAAAGTACAGACTGCTATTCACTGACACCTTAAAAGGTTTGGCTCAGGAAATAATGTCAACAGCTGCTCCTTTTACTGWTTCTTTCCTAATATATATTGTTACTCTGAATCATAACCGATTACATTTCATTTTTGGGATTGCACAGACTCTGATTTCCTTGTTAACTCTTCCCTTCCCCTTAGTTACAGTGTAAACTGATTGAATATGTGTGGAATGTAGAAAGATATTCTGTACAATTCCAATTTGTCCAACCCCCTTAACTGAAAAAAGCAAAAATATATTCATTTTTCTAATAGCTTTCATAAGACCAAAATTGCTGTTATACAAATGTTATGCACAAGGTCCCTTCATAGCCATATGATTTCTATTATTTAGGATAGTAAAATAGTCAGTAAACATGGTTTTTCTTTTACTGCCTTTTAGTTAGTGTTGCCATAGAAATGTTACTTCTGACAAATTTAAGCATGATTTAGGCACTGTGTCATAGCTGCCTGGTGATTAATCACCTCCATGTTTTTATACCCACACTTTACAACCAATTGTGATGAAACAAACTACATTTATCAAATGATCTGGATACACTGGTGAATTCTTCTATAGTAGAGATTAGGCTTAAACCAGTTTCTTTTGCTGTTGTCTGATCATGTAGGTTGAAAAATTAACATAGGTTTATTTTCCCCTCTTGAAAAAAACTTGATTTTGAACTTTCAGCAATTAAAAGAGAGAGGTCTGAACATGTACTGACACTTACTGTTTCTGTTTACTCTCAGAGAAAACCATAGAAAATTTGGTAGAGTGTTCCCCAAATGTTCAGACACAAAATATTTAGTCCAGTGTATGAAAAGTTAACACAGAGCTATTCATAAAATGGTGTTGAATGCTTAAATATTTCAAGGTGATCTAACAGCATATTTTGGCATTTTTTTTCTATTTAAAACCACTTTCTGAAAATGAGTGTTTGAGGATAGAAAAATGAAAATTTGGGTTCTATTATCATCATTATCTGAATGCGCAATTCGGAGGGCAGATTCCAAAGGTTGTATAGCAAGTGAAATATGTCTGTACTCGTGTTAAATCCCTCTTTGTAAAAAAAAAACCTTTTGCATTTACTTAGAGATCACTGTTTGAAACTTCTATGTAATGTAAATGTTGCAAAATGTCACATCCAGTGGTCCAGCATTCATCTCTTTTAGTGTGATATTATTATGGTTTTAGTTCTGACTTCTCTCTGCTGCTCATCTAAGACTTAGCATGTTGTATTCCATGAAAATTAGGTATTTATTGAGTACAAATGTAACTGAAGGAAAAATAAAATGTGGGTTTTGAACACGGTGCTGTTGCACCTAATTTAAAAGTCAATTTGGCCTTCTTTTTCTCCTTTATTAAACTGTAAAAAGGGTATACTGTTAATGATATTAAAATGTCTAATTCTGAAGTGCTGTGTCAGCACCAACTTAGTGGTAATTGTGCTAAGTGTTATATTTTACTATATAAATTAATAATTACCTTACCATTTATATAATACAGCATTTAGACAAGATGTCTTATAAAAAATCGTCATGGGCTTGTTGAAAGCTTCTCTCTCTGGAAGTTTAGATAATGAACTGATATTCCAAGTATAAATGAATATTTTCTACGGAGCTTTAATGTTTTAGCTGCACTTAAAATAAGCATACTGATTGGGACAGTGGATTTGAGAATTACAGAGCGGTCAGTTTACCAACCAATTAATTCAGGCTTATTTAATCTTTTTTGCAGATTAAGAAAAAATATTACAAAATCAATTGAAAAAATATTCAGTGTAAATCTGTGGTATTGAAGGTGCTGCATATTTGCTCTGCAAATCCTAAATTGTAGACACGAGCATGTTAAGTACCAGTAAAGAATTATAACTCTGCATTAATTTAATTTCTTGAATAGCTTCAACTAACAAAGTTAAAAAAGATCTTGACAAATGAAGAAGAAGTAATTTTATGCTTTTTTTATAGGTTTTTTTTTTTTTTTTTTTTTTTTTTTTTAGGATAGAGGAAAGAAGAGTAATGGTAAGTTGTGCTTAACTCTTTAGTAAGATAACATCAGATACCAAGATAAAAATATATTTGATAATTATTATTAGCTGGACACTTTAAAATCACTCCATGTAAGGAGTGTCTTATTGGCTATTTAGCTGTAATTATGTTAAGTAGCATAATAAGGATGTGCTGATTATGTTGCACACAAGTTTTAGATAGTAAGCACAATTGTTTGAACTGTCTCTGTGGTTCATGTGATATGGAAAAGTGTAAGTATTTCCAAACTTTATATTTTGCAAAGTCACTGTAGCTATGCAAAACAGGTTTGAAATTAGTAAAATTAATATATCAGATTATTTTTAATTAAAACTGCAAAAAGCTCTCATATATTTTACAAGTCTAGGATATTTTTCTGTATTATGTACGTTAACTTAAGATTCTGCATAAAGCAATGTACTGTGAGTAACAAAGACTAATCTGTAATTTCTGTGGCTTTTTGAGATTAGGGAGGGGATGGAGGAATGCGAATATAATTATTACATAAATTAATATTTCCAAAGCATGTTGCTTGCTACCATGCAGGTAAGATATTTCATTTGTCCATAAACTGAGAAGTTAATGAACCAAGAGTTAAGTATTAATGACAAAGGGTTTTTCTGTCAGTTTTTCATGAAAATGGCACAAATGGTGCTTTTACAAATGTCAATAGAGTTATTCTTTCTTAGTGGTTTCTAGTAATCTCATCCTAAGTTATGAGACTATGAGACAGATGAAAAACTTGGAAATGTGCTGAAAGCGTCAAGTTAGGTTAGAGGGTGAAAATGCCAAGCAAACTCCTTAGCCCTTCCAAACACACTAATATGTTCTCTTTCATTATCAAGGATATTTTAGTCTGTTTGTGACTGAGTGCATTTTGAACCTAAACTGAGTACTGATGATGTGTTTCTGGAGCTAATGCTTAGAGAGTTTACTTTTTTATATATCTCAAAAGCAACTTAGGAACTTTAACAGTTGTATTAAGAAAGGTACAAGAGATTTCATCACTTTAGTTGAAAAACATTGAAATATGGGATCTGTAGGTCTGACCCAAGGCCCTTTGAGTGAGTGAAAACTGTTTGTTCTCAGTGAGATTTGGTCCTGGAGATGTTTGTGGGATCTTTTGATGTCAGAGAAAGCATTGTCATATGAACTGAGTCTGTGATGAGCTCTGCGTTTTTGCAGAATGGCAGCAGAAATTTTCTTTGACTATTCGGAATGTGTTTCTGGTTTTGAGGTGCTTCAGGAAAAGTTCCAGTCGTATTTCCTCACACTGAAGGGATGTTCAGTGGTGAAAACTACTCACATCTCAGAGTCCCTCACAATAGTTCAGCACATATGGCTGTCTGGAAAAACAGCATCTAATAAACTAGCTTCCCATATTTTCCTCTTACTTTCATTTCCTCAGGAAGCAACTGACTGGAGAGCTCCATTGATTGAGAATTAGAAACCTGCACATCTCATCTTGTATGGCTACAACTTTGATTAAAAACTGCCATGCTAGCATAAACTACTGTATTTCTGCATGGTGCTGTCTTGTGTACAAGGATGGTTCTAGATGCTTGTTTTCCAGGCTAGAAGACATTTTATGAGACCATCTGATCTCCTGCATAATGGAAATAAATATATTTTTATAGAGCTTAATAACTGGCTTAAAGAAAGAACTGTGTTTTCATCTTGACATGAAGATTTTGAGCAACCTTAAATCTTGATGGATTCTGACACTTTCCTTGATAGGATACCCTTGCAGTGATTTGCCATCCCCTAAGGTACCTGTTTATTTTATTCTTTATTTCAGCTTAAAGCTATTGGATTTTGTTTTATTTTCTCATTAGTAATCTTTCTTCCCTTGAAGAAATCTCTACAGATCATGATCATCAAGCACATGCTAGTTTTCATTAGGTAAGGTAAATAAAATGCAATGTAATCCCTTTGCAAGATGGGTTCTATGTAATTGGATAACTCTTAAAGCCATGGTTTGTCAGAAGAGAACCAGGTGCTATACCTTCTATGTACCTGTAATCACAGCCTTAATAGAACAAGGCTATGGTCAAGAATTTTTTTTGTGTGAAATACTATACAGAAACAAAGGGAAGAAGCTGGAAGATACAGGGCTTGTAACAACTGTTTATGCAGTGGTGCTGGAATGGAAAACCCATTCAGTGCACATATCTTGCTAACACCTGCYATCACCTGTCTGCTTCAGTGCATCGCAAAATGAAATTATCCAAGCTATTGTTCTGCAAACAAATGCTAAAAATTACAGGCATGGTTTTAGTTTGACTGTGGAAGTGATTCAAGAAATAGTTTTAGAAGCGCCTCTAGAATGGATTTTGAAACAATTCCAGAATCGACCTCAGGGTTCTAGAAACATTTCTAGAATTATCTCTAGATGAGCTTCCAGGGTTGCTTCTGTAAGCTAGTAGAAGAATTATCCAGAACTTGCTCTAGAAGTGATTCTGCAATAAGACTGAGAGTTGGGTTTTGCAGCTATTCCAGAAGTACTTCTAAGTTGATTCTAGGTCAGGTCCAGATGTGTTTCTAGATTCTGCTCTGGAGGTGAATCCAGAGATGAGTCTGAGTATTGGCTATGGGACTGATTCTAGAATCAGCTCCTGGAACTGACTGTTCTAGAACCAATTCTAGAAGTAATTCTAACCAGTTCTGTTCAAAAGTTGTTCACTGTGCATAGCTACAAAAGGTTTTGTGTTTGTGTTGCAGTACAGTCATAGAAGGCTGCCTCTTGCTGCTCTTGGAAATCTGTAGGGTCTGAAATAGCTTCAGGAGCAATGTCTCCTAACCTGTGTGTTGGTATCTCATTCACTCTAAAACGGATTTCTGAACTATACTTGGTAGTGACAGCCAACAAGATGAATCATGTTCAACTTTTTCACCCAGAGGATGATGAAGAACTTCTGAAGGTTGGTCAGAGTGGTGCATTTATTAACATCTTGGATTAAACCATTCCCAATATAGGGGAACATATGAAGTCCCTTAGAAGGGTATTTTATAATAAATTTTATAACAGAAATAGTTTAAGTGCTCTATCCTCTTTAATATTTTAGAGAAATTTTTTTCAGGAGAGAGTTGGGCATCACTGAACAAGACTGACAGCTGCTGCATACTTAGAATTGCAAAGGACACGCATGTTCTATTTGTGCTCTATTACTAGCAAACTTACCATTTGGAAATGACATAAACTGTGCCCTTGATTTAATCTGCACATTTGTGTTTCATAAAGAAGCATCTCTTCCGGACTGCTGCAGTAAGGTAGATAACAAAAGCCTCTTTAGATTTAGAAATTATTTCACTACAGAAATCCTAACCAAAGATCACTTTCACTTCCATTTCAATAAATTGTTCTCTTTTCGTTAGCCTCACTAAAGTGTTAAGGTAACAGTATGCTTGGTATATTTACGAACTTTTATAGCAGTATTTTGACTCATCTCCGCAAGCCAATTGCCTATGGCTTTTGATGTTTAGAGGTGGAACATTCATTGCAACCTTCCTTACAATGACTCTGTTCTGGTTCATGTGAAAATCAACATCCTTTTTTGTGTTGCTGCCTGACAGGATGCTACAATACTATTAGCATTTGCAAAGGGTTTGCTCTGTCTAATAGTGCAACCCCCAGATCACAGGCTGCTCAGTTTGTGTTTCTCTATTATGTGAAAGACACAAAGAAGCTGAAGGCTGGCAAAGGCCTGTCAAATCTTGTAATGTAGCAAGCGACCCCAGAGCTTCATTCTGCTTTATATCATCCCTTGTACCCCATCCCACCCCTTTCCTTGAATGGGCTCTGAGGTAGGTAAATGAATTCAGTAGTATGGTAGGCGGATGATTCCTTTCTGACCTCATTCCTGTACCATTTGTTTCCAGGCTTGTTGGAGGGAAAGGGACATATACGAACCTTTTGTTTCAAATAATTTCTTGCAGGTTGGGGAGTTCATGCAGACCTTGTCTGAATTCACCCAAGCAGAAAGTGTTCTGGGTACAAGTCCTGACACACTTGGTCCCTTGGAATTGCTAGATTAAAGGAGAAAGCAGTGGATTGGCTTCTTTCACATTCGGCATTGCTTAGACACCTGGACACCTGTTTTACAATGTGCATGTGTTTATATCCCCTCTCATGCCTTGAAACATCTGTCTTGAGAGCACACAAGAAGCAAACAAAACCACCCTTTGAACAGCCCAATGTTTCATTTTCTAGCTGGGAAGAAGTTGTTGAGGCCGAGGCAAAAGCTGATTACAGTATGCAGTAGGCAACAACTGTCTGCAAAGGAGTCTTTCAAACCCTTGTCTGAAATTGGCAAAGCACTTAGGTTTGAACAGAGTCATCTTGGTTTGTTAGGGATTGATCTGGCTTGTATATTTGATTATAAGGAAAGCAGTGGTTTCCTTATAGACTGAGTTTTAGGAGCAGTAAGTCCTTTCAACCAGACTTGCTAGAGCTGTGCATCCTTGAAAATGCTTTCGTAGAAGGAGGAATCAAGGAACRTGACCAACAGCAAAATGAGAGGTGGGAATGTCACCTTAGCTATCCTGCATAGTCATCATAAGTTTACCCTCTGCACAGTCAATGCTGTGATGTTTTGAGGGTCATTGTTACCTCTAAAGTAATGGATTCCTAAGGTGTCAAATGTAACATATAAATGTTACTCCCTCAAAGTCCTAATTGTACATAGCAGTAAATCTGTAGTATCTGAAGTGTGAAATTATAATTTAACTAGGAAAAAATCTACATTATTTCAGATTTAGTACTGATGAAAGTATTTTACTGAAATATTCTGGAAAACTTGGATTGCAACAGCAGCATGCATCTTTGAGAGGAAAATGGGAGATGTACCAACAACCTCCACCTACTTAAACCAGTAGAAATTCAGTGGAATGCCTGTTCATGATATGGACTCATCACTTTGTGTTGCATGCATGTTTTACAGAGTTTTCCACAAGGAGAAGCAGACACTAGTACAAATCTGCAAGAACTTCAGCTAGTCTGTCCTTACAGTTAGTAGGAAAGATACAAACATAAAGGGAAAAATGAAATGGAAGAGTAAGGGCCCCAGGTAAGGGTGTTTTCTTAACATATATATGTTAATGGTGCMTTGTAGCTTGAAGGTACAGGCTGGAGGTATGTTTATCATTTTGATTCTTATGCATATTGACATATGTTCTGCAGGTGCTCATAAAACTTCATGATAATGCAATGATATGAAACAAATAGGATTAAGCTTGAAAAGCAAATTTCAACAGCCTGCACAGATTCAGGGCACCCTCAAGACAAGCTCTTTGCTCACACTTCATTTGTGACTCCTGTGTGGTATGTTTAAATATCTCAGGTAGAAGATGAGCTCATCTAATCATTGTAAGCCTCAAACCCACCTCAGCTGAAAGATGGCTGTGCAAATTATTCTTGTAGTTTAGGACTAATTCTGGACTAAATGTTTCATACAAACAGAATAACCCCCCTGCCCAAATTTCCTGCTAAATGACTCACGGGGCTCTAGTGCTGGTGATGCATAGCTTTATGTGAGGCTCTGCTCTGCCTACATTTCCATAAATAAGGTAGCATAAATATTGACTGTATAAGGTCCTTAAAAGTAGATCACTGCACCTTATCTTCTGCCAATAACCAGGAAGGCAATGCCATCCCTTTTGTTCTTATCATGTAGTACTTCTACTCTAACCAGTGGACAAAAGACTATTTTTCATGTTGACTTTTATCTGACAACTCTGATCAATTAGATCTTTTTGCAAGGAAGCTTTTTTTAATCTATTAAATGTGTGTTTCATAACTTAAGATCAGATCAGTTGTCACTGGATGCTGTTGCCATAAGGAAAATAAGAGCTTCCTGTTTAAAAATGCCTTTTTGCCTCTTGTCAGTTGATACATAGTCTCATCACTTCAGCTGGGGGAGATAACGCTTCCCTTTTCAGTAAAAGAAAGTTATTTTCCATTATCCAATACCTGAAAATCAAAATTCTATCTGGGAACTAATATTGGCCAAGTTTTATGGAAATACAGCTAACCATAGGTTGTCTTATGAAGTGCTATCTCTGTACACTACTTTGTTGCATGTTTTTACATACCCTGTTTGCTTTTCCTGCCAGAACAAACTTCTTCCCCCATCCTCCTCTGTCCTATTGGCATGTAAATTGCACCCACACCAGGTGACATTCTCTGGCCTGAAGGTCAGATTAGATGTTCATAATAGTGCCGTCTGGCTTGAAGAATTTATACAATATAATTCACATGACTGTTCACATCCCTTTTCAGTTTCATTTCTGGTTTCTTGGTTTTAGGCACAAGCGTGTAGCACATAATTCATAAATATATCTGTATTTCAGCATCCGTACTATGTATACATACATCTGCAATGAAAAAACATGTTGACTACCTAAGAAATCTTGACTTGCTCATTGGTCTACACGTAGCCCAGAACAGAATTTACTTAAGCATCTAATCTAGTCTGACGGACAAATGCTGTTAGTAGTTAATAGCAGAGAAGTTAGTAGTTAGTTAGTAGCAGTGAAGAAACTTTGGAGACTGGTTGGTGGCAACAGGCTATTTTCATGTGGAAACAAGGGAATATTATAGCACTTGCTGGACTTAAGAACATCTCCTGGATCCTCAGTGAAATTAAGTTTTGTGATGAAAAGGCTTGTAGCCTGTTGGGCCAAGAGACAGGGATTATAAGAATATTCATGACTTCTGAGGATCAGCAGGTGAGATCTAATGCACACATTTGCCCTTCACCCTGTTTCCCAGATCATCCTTTTAGTAAACAGTATATAAAGGCTGGGTTCCCAGAGTGACTGAACTGAGTTCCTGATCTTTTTTTCCTCTTCTTTTTTTTTTTTTTCCATTCTTTATAAAAAAGATTTTGCAGTGTTTTTGCCACTTGTCCCGAGCAGAAGCACGATCTCTCCCTTTCATTTCTAAAGAGCTACTGTGTGGCCAAACAAGAAGTCTTGTGACATTACTTAAGAAAACAGAATGGTATCTTAGCATCTGAGGCCTCTTTTAAAACCTAAAGAAAAGCCTTTCTTAGAGCTTGGATAAGCTGGAGAGGAATCTCTGTGACATATGTGCATTGTCTTAAGAAAGCATGGGATGAAGCCAACTGGGGGTACTCTGCCCTTAATTATACTAGGGATTTGTGATGCCTGTTTCTGTGTGTTTACTAGTTAGTAAACACACAGTATCTAGATTCCATGCAGTTGGRAACGGAAACAGTCACAGTATGTGATGCAGGACACCATGTTACAGGAGAGTGAGTGGTAGGGGATATCCTTATGAAAGTTAGTTTCCTTGAGCAGGACAGGAAAAAATATTTTCCTCGCATCTCCAAGTGAAACACAAAGGCACTGTTTATAGTAGGTTTCACCAGTCAAGCCCTTGCAAAACTCTCTCTCTGTCCTGTGATCTGGCACAACCCCATTCTACGGGCTTTTCATTCTCCCATAAACTGATTGCAGCCGTGAATAAATAATAAAGTGATTTAACAGTGGGAGGCTTCACACTGAACCCAAGGGAAGGACCCTTAGCCTGCTCGCAGTCTAGGAACTGTGCCACTTACCCTGGACAGGGCACAACTGGTCTACTAACCCTTCTTGTTTACCTGCCCTTGCCTTAGAGAGGGGCAGTTACTTTTCCAGGTTCATTAGCCTTCCCGAAAGGGATAGACAGCTGCAGCCTTTCTGGCTGCACTGAGACATAGCTGACTGTGAACAGAAGTATAGTTTGGTACAAATGTATTACTATGCCAACATTTACTGTAGCCTTAAGCTTGCAGAACATCTGTCAGTGAAGCTGCAGTGATCATTCTGCATTAAGGTGAAGGCAACTCTTTCATAACGTTTTCACCCTTTCCAGGAAAGATGCTTACAGCATTTTAAAATCCCTCTTCGAATTTCAGTCTGCAGCATTTGTAGTGCCTGGCTCTGACAAAACTGATGTTACACTTAATTTGAAAGTGTCTCAACATAATGACACTTGTTTGCTCTAGTCTGGTGACAGAGCATCCGAACAAGTTTTCAACAGTTTTCTTGTTAATCTGAATGTAACTCAATAGCACTTATTTCTACGGTTGGAATTCAGTCCCCAGCAGTCAAAACTGAACTGCTGTCTACTCAATTTAGTTTTTCTAGTAACTGATGCATCTAAGTCAACAAACTGACAGGCATTGCTCATTTTACTGCTTAGCAAATATTGAACTAAAGTCTTCAGCACTGTAACACTGTTGACAATTGCAGGATAATGGCGTTGTCCTCTTTTGTTACCATGAAGTGCATCTTTGCGTCTGATTCTGGCATAACACACTCTGTAAACAACAAGGGATGTTGTGATCTGGAGTTGCAAGTGTTTGCTCTGCCAATATGAACTTACTGCCTGCTCTCTGAAACCAAACATCCTTTTTCTGCTATGGTTACTCCAAACTCACACTGAAACAAGCCACTCTCTTCCTGCAAACACTGGAGGGCATTGGCTAAGCTGCTGTTGGAGGAGTTGTTTTCTGTTCTGGAAAGCTATCTTTCCTACTCCTTTATTATTCTGCAGGTTTACACTGAGGAGTCCAGATTAGGCTTCAAAAGCTTGATAATGGAGAATAATACACGGCAGAAAAAAATCGCTGTGGGTTAGTACAGTTAATGCTAGTCTCTCTGATAGGGATATTCCTTGTTGAAGGCCCACTGTTACTTTTTCTTCTCTCTTTTGTGATAGCATGTTGGAAGAGACAAAATGGTTTTGAGCCAAGATGCAGCCGACAAAAAGTTCCACCACACACATCTTGTTACCTGAACAGAACATCGATCCTTGCCTCTCGCCTGCCCTCACTTCAAAGTTAAACTTCAGCCCCAACTTCTGTGAAGGTTCAGGGTCATTTTAGTCCCAGCCTCCATAGTTTCATTTCACGGTCCTTCTCTTCTGCTCCACTATCATCTCTGGCTCACTTGTTTGCTAACAACATGAGAATAATCACTCTGGATCTGACTAGAGTAGTTCAGCTGTGTGCAGTTCAGTGGAAATGTGCCCCAGAAGAATGATATCATTAAGTTTTTTTCCATGCTACCTTTGGTCTTTCTTCACCAATGCTTCTCTGTTTATTTCATATCTAAGTTCTGGGTGAGGATTAAAGCAGATCTGACTTTATTTTGCTGCACATCTCTGCTTTCACCTACAATTTTTATTTTGCACGTGGGCTGCATGGAATATTTATTTAGGCCACAGTTTGCGAGATAAAATGGTAGAAAAGATAGATGCCAGTGAATCTGTTTGAAAAGTATCCTGCTGTAGTTAAGATATTACATATGAAGCATTAACCCAAAGCTGAATCTGCAGAGAAAGGTAGCCTTTGTGGACTGTTGGACCCTGCTTTTCTAGATTGATCCCCTCCACAGATGCATTCAGAAATAAAACTACAGCTTCTTATACCCCTACTGGACACACAGATAGGTATAGCCTGTGCTGCTTACTGCCTTATTGCATTGAACTATTGATATTTCCTTTTCCTTTGTGTCTCAGAAAAGACAACAGCCTTGCCTTTGGGGTTAATGCAGTCACAGGCTAAAAAGAAGCCTAAGGTCAAAGAATAAGGAAGAGGTCAGCATGCAGTTCTCAGACAGGTGCTGAGAAGGGACAAGGCCTATGATCTACTGTCTGCATTTTGCTATTTAACAGACTTGTCTTTGGTAATTCACAGAGACAGGGCGAGGGGATTTAACTGTGTTCCCAGCAGAAGGGAGAGAGGAAGCTCCATGCTTCAGGAAAATACACTGTAATTCTTCCTATATTAGTACAGAGAGGCTTGTTGATCATGGAGCTGGAAGCTTTTGTGGCTGATGTCAACTGACTGCTTTTGGGGATGATTCACCTATTGTTTATGAGGTTCCTTTGACCAGAAAGCAGCTGCTGAAGCCTCTGTATCCCCTGAACGAAACTGTCTTGAACTCTCAGGGGAGAACAAAGCTTTCTCTGTGCTGGCCTTTACTGAAATCCCAGCCAGGAGGAAGAAGGCAGACCAGTTTTTGCTTTTGCAAGAACAAACAATTTATTTTTTTCTATTTTGCAACAATAGTTGGTAAGTGGACAAAGGAAGCTCACAGTCATCAGCTTTATATGAGAGAAAAGCCTCTCCGTCTTGTAAAGCTGCAGTATTTTCATGTCTACCTGTAAGTGTAGACAGCTGAACTGGCTGTTGTTCTGTGCAAGCCTGCCAAAGCTGCGTACAGCAAAAGCTCGTTTTCCTTGTCCATTTCAGGTGGCTGGCTTTCTCACATGTTCAAAGCTGATACTATTTCTTTTTTACAATAAGCTCAGCTCAGGTGATTTTTGCTTTTTGATAACATAGTTCCCATACACTTTTTTGTACATTAGAGAATGAGATTTGCAACTAACTTGCAGATCCCAGTTTCCTGTGTGAAGGAAGCAGTTCCCAGAAAGGTCCAGCTGGAGCCTGTGGGCTCTTAGAGTGAAGTAAGTGGGGGAACAACTTGGACCCTGTGCGAGGCAGCATCTTCCAGCTTCCCTGTTAGCTCCTGCTAACTCATCAGGCCAAATACAACTGGCATCAGCCCTCCTCCCTGTTGAGGCTTTGGAGTGGGACTTCTTGCACGGTAATGAACTACCATCCTTGTACAGATGGACAGCTGAGTGCTGTTATCAAAGTGGACAACATTTWAAATATTTATATAAATTTAATATATTAGGTTATTTGTTTAAAAGATCTGGTGCATGGCCTCTTCTGGCACTGGATGTATGTATACTACAAGCTGGGACTATCCCTATTGCCTAGCATCGGTTCATGATCTCTGGTCCTTCAGAAACTATTGGCTTCAAATTTAGTACTCAAAATAATCCAGACTGTATCTTGACCTAACAAAAAGCAAATTTTGTGTTAATAAAATATTGAGAAATGTTGTTCTCTCTTTATAAATCTAAAGTCCAGGTTCCTAAGTACAGAAAATCTACAGATTCTCAACATTTTCACTATGTCTTCATCAACAAAAGTAAAATCATCTGGAAGCAGCTATTGGCATAACAAATTTTATCATGACCAGTTATGTTTTGTTTTTTCAGCAACTGATAATCAGGATTTTTAATGGAGAAGAACTCTTCAGTCTTCACTCTAAGTAGCCCCGACAGCTCCCCCTCAAAGAAAGAAAAAGCAAATGTTAAGCCAAATGCAGAGRAACAGTGTGTAGTGTAAGCATTCAGCTTGGAAGTGTTGACTGGACTGGCTGTTACATGCACAGTTTATTTTAGAATGAGAATTGGCTAGAAATCCCTCAACAAAACATTTTCTCTATCAAAAAAGTTCATTTCTGAACCTCCTAAATGTATGTTTTTCCAGGATTTGTCAGGTTTCTTGGGCCCAATAATTATATGGTAAATGCTAGTGTAAAAATTGCCATCTGCTTTAAGGAAACACTTTCTTAACAAAGGCTTCAATGTGACCTGAACTAAGTATTGCTGGTAGTTTACCAACACCTGACCCTGGACATCGTCAGAAATGCTACTCAAGTGCAGCCAAGCAAAACCACAACTCCTTTCCAATAGGCAGGGAGAAACAGTTTTTCATGGAGTAGAGGAGCTACATTAGGCAGACAAACCTGCAGAGAAAAGAGAATAGGCATGATATGCCACACTGAACACTTACATAGGGCTATTTGGGACCTCAACAAAGCCCTGGAAGAAACTATTGAGTTTTAATTGTACAAACCCACGTGGCTGATGAAAAATACAAGGGTGGCTTCTTTTGCTTATTAGAACTCTAAACTCATTGCTTTGGTAATGCCTTTTTCTCTGGAAATGCCTCACTATTGAAGTATGCTGTGGTTGAAATCCCCTTTCTCTTAGCCCTTTCGGAAATAGCTTTCCTGTATGTAAGCCTTAATTTAGAGTAAAGAGACAAAAGGATTCCCTTGGAATCGCATCATGTTAAGTGATAGAGGACTGAGGAAATGTGCTAAGTATGTCCAGGCTTATGTCAAAAACTTTTTTAGGAAAACTGTGGCATAAATTCTCAAGTCTATGTGGAATTCCTCTTTTTTCAGTAATTTTCCCAGTATTCAGTTTTTTAGGTCCCCCAGAATATCACTCCGCTTAGTTGTATTTTGCTCAGTCGTAGCTGTGATTCCACAATGCTGTGGAGTTTTCTTGCAATTACAGTAGTGAAGAACAGGGGCAGGATTAATTTAGGAAAGGCTGTCCCAGTCAAACACCTACATGCAATACCGTGGTTTTTAGGTGAGAGTAAAGAGAAAAGAATTGGCCAGCTGGCTGTGTAAGCATTTCAAGCAAACATTTTTAAGATAAAACACACAGACTTAATTTATAATAAATTGAAAACAAACCTGTTAGGTCTGAGATGTATCTGAGGTGAGGTGTTTGCTTGGTCAATAGGAGAGAGTTCTGAGGTGTAATGCATATTGATGGTCGTCTTGGTTTGTTCTGTCAACATTAATCTTGGATTTTCAAGGTTGCTTGGTATTGCTTGGGTGTGGGTCCACTGACTTAAGTGAAGTTTTTCCTGCTGTTTGTTTCTGCTGSCACTGGAAATTTGAGTTCAATGATCCTTTGGCATGAAATACTTGAGCCAATCCCAGTTTTTGTGCTTTTTCTTGTTTTTTTTTACAAGGCCATTTTCCAGTGCAAGATAAATACTTCATAAAGAAAATAAGTACTTTTACCTTTTAGATTTTTTCCTTATTTTCTTCTAACAGGTTGTCCTGGGCAATTTGAGAGACATCAGGGAACAAATAAAGATCCATGACCTGCTTGTAAGCGTTTGCTGTGAGTGTTTCAATTCCTACTGCTTGGTAGATACATAGATGGTGAGGCCAGAATGGGCCTCTTTGACCGTCTGTTCTGTCTTTCTGCTATCACGTAAGCAGTTAATTTCACTGGAAACTTTCATTACTAACTTGTGATCGGACCAAAGGAGACCTGCAAGAAACAAATGTCCAGGGCTGATTTAACAATCCTGAATGATGGGTCTTGTCCCCAGGTAAGTTTTCTATGTTTATTACCCTCATTGATAAACACTGCCACCCTTCTTTGACTAAGTTTGTGCTGCAGCTTCCAATCCTCAGATCTCATTCTACCTTTTATCTACTGAATTAGGAGCTGTCCTGAATTGGATGCGTTTCCCCAAAGTGTCTTAATTATGACTGAATGTTGAACATAGAGGTTAGTAATTCTGTTCCCTCCTCTTGTGAGCACAGTTACTGGAGCTGGGTTTCTAAGCAGACTCTGCCAGCATCAGCCATAATACTTTGTGCTGTTGGTTTTCAATACTCAGAATTTTCTGTGCCCACAGAGACAGTACCCTACTTTGGTAATGGAAACTAAGACAGTGGCTGAATGAGCCAAACAGAGGCAGCAGTAGGGACTCCTGCTGCTACCTGACCCCAGGCCCTGGTCTGAAACTGGATCATGATTTTATGTCTGTTGTGGCTATAGCCAGACATTTCCCATCCCTCATGGAATAGGCCTTGCACTGGACAATCCCAATGGCTATTTAGATCTTTGGTGCAGTCAAAAAAAMCCACCTTGCTCAGAGCTAGTGATTATCCAAAGTCCCACCCCAGTCATTTGAGGGTGAATGGCAGGTGCACCTCTTTCATCTCTGACTTTTTCAACCCAACTTGCAGGGCCTGGCAGAACTTTAGATCGCTTTATTTTCTGTTTGGCACTAGCACGGTTAAGTAAGAAAGTTTATGTCTCGAAACAGTTGGTTCAGGTTTGAAAGTAGAAAATATTAAGTCCAGGCATGGAGAGCTTTTAAAAGAGCAGGAATTTCATGGAAATAAAAACAGTCTAGTCCATTAAGTTCCCCTCGTGGACTTTTATGAGGATAATTATTAATACCATTGAAAATTATACTCACGAAACATGTGTTAATGGGAGCTGTGCTGGCTGCCGCCAGAACAACCACAACCTTTACAGCTCATTTGGAGACAGAAATATTCAATAAAGTAGCCTACAGGGTGCAAAGGTTCGCGTGGTGCAGGCTCAGACTAACTTAACATATGCCCTCTGTAGCCCTGGTATTGTCCAAAACCTAATGCCCATAATAAAAGAGAGAAAAATTGGACCCCAAGTGGCAAGAATTGTAAGCCTTGGGAATTCTCCTAGTCAGAGATACTCAGCTATTTTTAGTTTGTAATGTTTAGTCAAATAGCAACAATGATTTTTCTTCTTTTTTCCAACTCAGCTGCACGGTATGTTGGAGGGGGTCTTGATGGCCTGTGACCTTGCCTTTATCTGTCGGTCTGTCACTGCTGGTCTTCAAAGTGCAGCTTAAAGGATCTGAGACTTCTGTGTGGCCTTGATGTGATCTGCTTTCCTGGTAAAGTTTTTCATTAACGGGTGCTTTTTTAAGCTGGCTAGTGCTTGCTTGGTTTGCACCGTGGGATGCTGCTGGCTCTGGGGCTCTCCCAACTCCCACAATCAGGTTTAATAACCCCGTGCAGCCTGTGTCTGCAAGCTTTGTGTGCATGGTGGATGCTGCTTCCTGCCCCATTGAACGGGCTCTTTCTTTTCTCCTCCTGCCTCCAAAATCTCCATCAAAGGTTCTCAAAAGAGCAAATATTTTTGAAGTACAGTTAGCCAACTGATACAGTGACTGAGCAGCATGTCTGTCCATCTGCCCAGTGCTTACCTAGCCTGCTAATGGTACTGCTTTTCCCTCCAGCCTGGATTTCTATTGCTGCTCTCTCAGCCACACATTTCTTTTCCTCTAAATCTCGAGAGAACATACCTAACAAAAGAGCAGTCATGCTGCATCAGATCACTGGTTAGCCCAGTATCCTGTCTCTAACAGTGGCCAGCAGCACATGCCTAGGGTAGAGTGAAAAACAGGACAAGTGTGTATGATACTCCAGTGTAGTCTGCCAGCAACTTGTGGTTCAGGAACTTCCTGAGCCAGAGCTGTTGTCTCTGTATCCAGTATCCCTCAATGGAGTTTTCTTCTATGGGATTTATCCATAGGATTTATCCATAGGAGAAATGGAATTTTTCCAGGAAAATGCTGTTATTTGCATTTAACAAAGGGCAAAAATCCATTCTGGGGACATGTGGTTTACCTACACGATCCCTGCATTTAGGTGGCTTTTGGTGGACACCTGGAAGCAAGTGTTGGTGAGGCCGAGATACCTGTCTCTATCCACAAGAGATGGTTATTTGGTTACAAATTTTCTGAGATGAACGAGCCCATTGTCACTGCCACCAGCCCCTGCATGAGGATAACCAACTGCTGCCTACATAACTTGGGTGAGGGAATTAGGTGTCCCTGGGCAAAGTGACTGAAAAGGCTGACTATAAAAAGCTTGTCAGAACTGTGGCTGGGCCTGGAGGACATGGCCCTTTCACTGACATGGCAGATAGGACTGGCTGGTTCCTCCCAAACAGAGGATAACCACATTGTTCCTTCAGTGTTTTCTTGCAAAGAGGACAAACTTTCTCACTTTGATCTTGCGGCAGCACTGAAGGAGTCAGGCCAGTCCTGTGCATTTAGTCCATCATTAAACATGTGGAACAGCACAGATTGATTGACTTGTGTCCCTGCTCAGCAGGGGACAGGGAGGAGGAAAATGCTTGCAGCTTCTTTGCTTAGATTGCAATTAGTCTCAGCCAGATGGGGATCCCATGGAGCACTGGAGAAGTCCAGACTGGTTACAGTGCATTGGAGTGAGGAGACATGGCACCTATGGAGTAACCCATACCTGTGAAAGAGTATGCTGGGACCCCCTGTTATTGCAGATCTGGTCACCTTCTCACAGCAGCTCTTTTTTTCCAATTCCAGCAGACTGTAAATCCAAGGGATARGGAGAAGGACACTTCCAAAATGTTTGGTTCGCTGTAGTGCCATTTGTGTAAGGAGCAGGCCAGAGCAATTACCAGCATGCAACAAGATGCCTGCTATGTTCATTGGAGTGTTTTTCTTTACTATGTGTCAATACAAACCTAGAGCCATTTTTCAGAGTTTGCCAATGGCTATAATTGAAAAGGCATGAATTGCCCTCAAGAGATTCCCCACTGCTCTGCATTATTATCTGCTGGATGGCAGCTCTATAGGCCATGTATCATTTTTTTCAAATAACCAGTTAATTACTAAATAAAACAACCCAGCTTTCAAGCTGATTAGCCTAGATTAATGACCAGCAGCATGTTTCACTCTCCTCAACAATTTATCATGGAAAAGAACTATGTCTTTAATGATTTAGGTACCTGGTCTATTGAGGCTTGCGCCAATCTGTACAGCCTCCAATTTGATTTAATTGCTCTTCTTAGTTTGTGACCTGGAAAAAAMCAAATGACAGCTCCCATTAGTGAAGCCCAGCTTGCAACTCGCTTGCAGTGTTACAAAGGCTCACTGGGTGTCTTTCTCTGCTGACTTCATTAAGAAGATATATAGAGGTCAAGTGTCACTTTGGCACAGAACAAGTACCATGCCGTTTATCAGCTAAAACAGGTTGAATCAACCTGTGTATTTTATTTTAGTTTATATTCATTCTTTTTTCCTCCTACAGTTTTTTAAACATGTTTTAGAAGTTTCTTGTTTTGTTTAAGCTAAGTTTGAGTTTACAGACTGGTCTTGAAGACATTAATTGCAGTTCATTTATTGTTACTTTGGCATGAAGACTTTGGCATTGCACTCCTCTACAGTTATTCAATGAAAGATCTTTTGTTATAAGGGCCTATTCAGGACCCTTGAGTTTGCCTCCTAATTAATATTAGACTTCCTTGCAGTTGTGCTCTGGAGCACAAATACTCGCTTCCCAAGGATGTTGCTGCAAAGGCACATTGAATGTGTCTTTAAGTGCATCCTGAATTACTGACTTATTATTGGGTAAATCCCTGAAGTCTTTGCTTAGCCAAAACTCCCACTTAAGACAATAGGTCTGTGGGAGTTGTCTCATCATTAACTGAACTCCAACAGTTGCCTGGCACTCTGTGAACTCAGTCATGGTCACTGCCCCCAGAGTTTACCATCTACTTCAGAGACAAAGACGAAACAAGGCTTAGAAGATAATGAGGCAGCATGAGCTGGAGCTGGGCTCCTGAACCCAGCATTGTTCTTGGTTCTCAAGGTGTTTATGAAGGGAGAGGGGCACCACTGGAACAGCACTGGTCTCTGTATTGTTGTTAAAGGCAGATTTTGGTGTGAGCTATTGCTAACTGGTTCCCTCATTGTGCTTTGCAGCAGAGAGATGAAGATAGATGTCTTCACTATGTCCCCTGCTCCTAGGGAGACCTGAGGCCCTCCTGGCATGGGAGATGCTAGGCTGGTACAAAGGGTTGCTTTGCAGTCTCTTGTGCTGGGCTTTTCCATCTGAGGGGAAAGTACTGTCAGGTTGACACTCTGAGTTGTTAAATCCTTGGTGGTTAAACTTGCCTGGTGGCAAGGCCAGAACATGCCCATCACAGGCACCTGGATGTTTGTTTGATACCAGGCAGTCCCTAGCTACACCCTCCTCCCAGGCTCCTCATACTGGCTCTGTAAGTCACCAGACAGGTTACTTGGGAAAAGCTCTCTTGTGAGGAGCAGACATAGTCACCACCTCAGTAACAGTGTCTGCATCTGACACTGAGCAAGTGACAGGAGCACATCCTGCCTATGTTAAGTCAACTCAGTGATGCAGGTGACCCTTGGGGACAGTGGGAAGAAGCTTGGAGGACTAAGGGGCACCAATGGGCTGGTGAGGAGGAAAAGGGTTTGGAGAGAACAGGAGCTGTGGTTTGGGTTTGTGCCTGAGGAAAGGCAAGGCGGGAAGTGTTAACTGTTTTCACAGGTGAATTGTTATCTTGCTTTGGGATGCAGACAGGCTTACAAGACAGCCACATACCCCAGCTCCCCCTTTTTTTGCTGTCGAAAGCATAGCAGCCTAGGAGGGGATTGCTGTGACTGCCTAACATGCATACCTGGGGATCTGAGACAAACCTGTGATTTTTCATCTCTTTTTTGCCGAAGGCAGCTATTGTTGGTAGTCCTCTGCAAGAAGTAGTAGACTGCTGGGGACAGATGGCTGGGAGAGGATGGGGCTGACAGTGCTGCTCAGACTGGTACTAATGTCCTGGGACCTGCATCAAGTGTGCCACTAAGATTCCTGCCCAACCTGCTAGAAAACCCTAAAGGTCCACAACTCCTTTGATCCACCCTCTTATAAAACCTTATTACTGCTGTGTCACCCTCAGTGCTGTCCTACATGAACACTTGAGCTCTCATACCATCCGTGATGTAGAGGGAACTATTATCCTTACAGACAAACTTCCCTGCCACTGGATTCTCCACTGCGCCTGAAGGCTGCCTGAACTGAGTCTCTTAGCCCAAGCGTGATCCCTCATGGCCCCAGATAATGGACTGCATCAGAAATGGGCTCCTCAAAACTGCAACAGAAGGAATTGTTTTGAAGTCCTCTAAACTTTCAAATGTATAGAAATAGGACATATTTTGAGTTTGCTTTTTGCTCTATTTCCACAGGCGACCTGCTAGTTTACCCAAAACCCGCAGGCTAACAGCTATATGAAGAAATACAAAATGATTTCATTATGTAGAGTTCTTGCCACTGCTTTCAATGGAAAAATATTGGTACTAAGAAGAACAGGGGAAAATCAGGGCCTATGTGGTAGAATAACTCCTGGCAGACAGCCTTGGAGGTGCTTTTCTGCCATTGATAGGTACACGCATATACCGCCCTAGCATGTGGCTGAATGACTGTTAAGTATAAAGTTTAACATAGTTGAGTGATAYAGGCTCACAGACTTGTTTTCCTGGTATATACCTGAAGTACGGGCAAATCTCAACCAATTTTCCATTTTTTTCACCAATGTTTCTTCCTGCAGATGGCAACCTAAATGTCCCTGTGGTGTGGCCTACTAACCCAGCAGAAAAAAGCATAGGTCTATTCCCATAGACAACCCTTGCCCTCAGGCAGTCACTGTTCCCCAGAGCTGTGCAGCAGCACAGGGACCTGTGCGAGAGACACCATGGCAGTTGCAGAGGGTGACTGTTTGTGGCTGTGTCTAATATGTGACTGTATGTGGCTGCGTCTCTGTCTTCATCATCTTGGAACAGTCATGAAACTTCATCCCCCTGATCCCTTCCCTCCCCCTATCCCTGCTGCCACTGTGAGCTATTTGACTGGTGTATGAATCCAGCTGTGAGGGAATGGGGACAGGCGTAAAGGCTTTTCCTAATCCCCTGGCCATGCACCTGGGTTCCTGTGGTACACTTTGAACCTGTGCCTCAGATCTTCATTTCAATAGGTCAAACCTGCTTGTCCCTCTCTCCATTCTCATCTGTGCAAGCTGGTGTCTTACACATCCTTTCTGGGTTTTCCTAAAGCAGCCTAAAATCTGCTAATCCACCCCTTCTGCCTATCTCCTGCTGGCTGCACTCCTGAGCCTTGGTGCCCACTGATGACTTGTTTTCTGTCATGGGTGTGAGCATAGCTACTGCCGGCTGGCAGAAGGGATGCATGGTAGAGCCAGCATCAGTCCCAGCTTCTGGTGTGTGCAGCATTGGGGTGGCAACTGGCCCAAGGGGTGCGCTAGTGCAGCAAGTCAGCCAGAGTCACCTTTGTGGCCTGCAAGCAGGAATCAGTGCTTAGGAGTACAGACCCTTTGAGGGGGAAAGAGGAGAAGGGAAGGTTTCTGCCATTTCAAACTCTCTCCTGTTACTAATGGGGAAAGGTCATGGCCATGGGAATAAGGCACGAGGCATTGATTCATTGAACTTTTCCTTGTAATGCTGTAGATATTCATTAACTTTCCCAATCATGCTTCCTGCTGTTCCCAGTGGGGCCACTTAATGACATGAAGAGCTTAATATGGAGACGCTGTGGTCACAGCTGAGGGGAAGGGTCTGGCTTACTGCTGCCAAGGGTCATGCTGTTTATCACATGCAGCATCAGTCTCTTAAATATTTCTTACCATTGGGACTGAGAGAATCACTGTGCAGAGAAGGTTATTCAGGAAATCTGGCAGGGCAGAAACAGAGACCAAGAAGGGAGCATGTCTTAGGACCATGCTGATCCTTAAAAGCATTTAGCAGGTGTCTAGAGGTTGGTCCCTGTTGTTCTGAACTCTGATTGCTCATTGGCCGTGGATATGAGGTCTCACAAGTGATGTGGTGGGGTTTTCTCCTGGAGTTTCCTGCTACCTGTTTCGTTCTCTCTGCTCGGCGAGTCCCAGAGCTCTAGGCAAGGAGTTCACTGATGCTGGGCACAGCACCATGGAGCTGGGGGAGCACGGTGCCCTGGCAGGGAAGAGGAGCAAGCAGAGGGAGCAATCTGGTGTGGCTGTGAGAGTGGGGAGCCCTGGAGGAGGATGCACGGGGACCCAATCCTTGGAGAGCGGCAGGCACACAGTCACAGGCAGGAGGGGACCGCAGCTGATCTGCTGGCAGTCCCTGAAATGGCAGGTGTAGGAAGGCAGATACTGGCAGCTGAGTGGGGCTGTGGTGTGGGGGGGTGCTGGATATGTGTCCTGGGCTCTGTCTGCAGAAGTTTTGGAGACTTTGGTCCTGCTGTTTCACTCTGTGTATATGCCACTATCCCCTGAATGAGGACTCTGCACATGGCTGTCCTGCAGTCACATCACTTTGAAAACTCATTTCTTTATGAAGGGCCATGAGGAAAGAAAGGCTACTTTCATAGCAATGCAGAATCATTTGCTTGACCTCTGTTGAAAAAGCATTTTTTTATTGCACGAGCAAGGTGAACAGAGGGTGACCATGATCTGTACCCCCTCTTACAGATTATCAAATGAAATTACTGAGTGGGAGACTCAAAACAAGCAAGAGGAGGCACCTTTGCATGTCCACCTTAGTAAAATCATCAAGTGCAAATATATTACAGTATGTCTTTTCTCATTGCTGGGGCCATCCCACAATATATATCATTGCAAATATACTTGAAATATAACTGGACAGACGTATCTTAGAAGTAGACTTCCCTTACTCATCTGAACTCACTTAGCTCCTGCCTTCCTAAGGCTTAAACACACTTGATAAGCATTAGCATTTCCAGTGGTATTTCAGCTGGACAGGTCTACTTTCCAGCTGGAGCTTGGACAGGCAGAGCAGCCCTTTCCAGTAAAGACCTGGAACTACAGTGGGAGAAAGTCAATGTATGAAGTCACAGCTCAGATGCATGCTTCAGGGCCTTTCCTTCCAGTGTCCACCTGGACAGCCCTCTGGTAGAGGTTGTTGAGTCTTCTCTGTCATTCAGAATGCCTTCACTAGGATGTTTGTGTGCAGGTGGACAAAACTGCAGCCAGGATAGCAGGGGTGTGCTGAGCTCTCTGGCATATTAAACATAGCTACAAGTGTAGCTTTCATCCTAGTGTGAATTGATGCTCAGCCTTCAGTGCGGAGCAGATGTTAATGGAAGGTCATCTTGAGGCTTCTCTGCAGCATAATTATGGCGCTATTTCAAGCATTCTCCTTTGGTTTTAATGCAGATCAGTGCTGTAAATTGTCAAGAATCATGAAGTGAAAGTGTCTGTGAGGCTGCCGGACTGCCTACCTTCCAGAACTGCTTCTCGCACCAGATTTATAAATTCAGCACCTGATGCCTAGACCTCCAAATGTATTTACAAAACTGAAAGCATTACCAGTAGCTAAATTTTGGGTCATGCCACAGGCATAAAAATCACCCTCTTCTCTGTTTAACTTCTCTGTTGTCCAGTCTCAGCATATAGAGCAGCACTCAGCCAAACACTGCCCCATGACTTCTGGGAGTCTTGGAATGACTTTGCCCTGCAGGGAGTAAGAAGGTGTGCTGCGTTTCTCCCAGGGCAACCCTAAAGCACCCTGCAGTCCCCGCTGAAGAGTTGCAGGGGAGAAGAGAGACTGCAGGTGTGATGATGTGCAGGGGCTCTGCTGGCCCCTTTATGCAGCACAAGGGCTGGCAGCTCAATCTGCAGGAATCCAGCAGAAGAGTAGGGAAAACACAGAGGCCGTGGTTGCGGTCAGCAAGTCAGCCAGACCCAATTCTTACAACAGCATTATAAATGGGGATTCTAGGCTCTTGCACTAAGTGCCTCTAAGTAAAAGCAGTTCCTAGAGTGACAGCTGCTGTGTCTCTTCTCTTCTCTCTCTCTGTGTAGCTAAAATGGTCTACCAGTCCATCCTCTGCTCCAGAAATGCAGAGCTAGGACGGGGATGAGTCCAGGTCCTGTAGCAAGGATCTACAATTGCAGCTGGTGACATTCCCTCTCAAAAATAGCATATTTTCTTTCTCTTGTCTTGCTCCTCTTGGAAGGCTCTTCCAGCTTCTATTTCCAACAGAGTGCCCAGGCATCTGCAGAAATTCCTGCTGTTGCTACCTAAATGCATGATTATGAGTTTTATCTTCCYCCAGTCCTTGTAACCATTCAGTTTTCTTGTCTTCTGTCTTATCACAGTGTCCTTCCCTCTTGACAGTGCCTCCAGATTTTTTTTTCCGTGACAGATTTTATAGGCATTCCCACCCTCCATTCTAAGGTCATGACAGACAACACTGAAGAAGACTTCTCCAAGTCCTGTTGATGAGGTGCTCTATTAGTTCTCTCTTACAGCCTAGCAGTCTCCCTCCAGTCACTTGTAGCCAGTTCATTCTCCCCATGTCTACTTATAGCTATTACAGCAGTCCTGTCTTCTCCGGCTCAGTAAACAACTTCAGAAAAACTTTCCAGCATCCCCAGGCATCCAGAGCACCCTTCAGTAAGGGCTTCCACAGAGTTGGTACCACTGCCAGCAGAATGACCTTTTCTTTGTTCTGCATCCAAGTCCCACATGCTTCATTCAATGCCCCTATTTCCTGTTTTGGAAGAGACAGTGACAGCCAATCCTTCCATTTTTGTCCTAAACCCTAGCTATACCACTCAAGTCAGACAAATGACAGGGCATGTGGTTGTCCAGATCATTTTTTCCYTTTATTCTTAAACTTCGGTGTATGAGAACAGAAACATCGTGACAGAGCAGATGGACTTGCTGCTGGCTTTGCTATGCATGCATCCAGCCTTACAGCATCCTGATGTAAGGCTGCAGGGTCTGATTTCCCCAAATGACATTGTGTCTCATGCTTGTTTCCATTAGTCACCCAGCCTCTGCTCTCCGGCTCACATCCCTGTATTCAAAACTGGGGCTTTGTTCTTGTCTGGTTTGGGGGCATACCTAAATTCTCATTAGTTTCTACCTCCCACACAGCAGATCAGCCCCTTGATTTAGAGTTAAGGGATTTTTGCTATTTGCTTTAATATCCTCTGTAGTGTCTAGCTCTCATTTCAATGAATCCCACTTTCCTCCTGCAGTTCTTGCTCTCTGACAGCTTTATTTGCTATTCTCTCCCTTCTTTTTTCCATAATTTAAAGACACTTTATTTCAATAACTTTTTTGGAGAGGAAAGGAATGATTATTGATTCAATGAAAACTGGAACCCTTACTTATGCTTTCCCTCCCAGTTTTGGATGCAGCATCCAGATATCTTTTGTGCACTGGCTTTTGCTGCAAGCCTAATGGCATCAAACAAGCTCTCTCAGCTTGCAAGTTTCCCCCAGTGGGCTAGTAATTTACTTTGTTGACAAGCATGTGTTTTGTAGCACTGCACATCTCAGCTCTGCTAGATCTCTTCAGCAGTGAGCATCTTCCGATCGCCTTCCTTCCACTCAGGTTACTGCACAGTTGTTGTTGCTTAAATGTTTTCATCCTGAGGGAACGAAAGTAAGTTGAAGGGGAGCTGTCTTTAAAATCAGAAGTACCCCTGGACTTTGGGTGGCTCTCAAAAAATGGATTTCTTTTGCTGGGGCAACCATAATTTTTCTGCAGTGATGTTGCTATAGCAATGGTGTCCGATCTATCTCTGTTAATATTGCCCTTTTGGAAGGGCCCTGAATAGGCGCTGAGGTAGGTAAATATATGCAGTGACACTGAGCGGATGATTCTATTCTGACAAATTCCTGCAACATTTGTTTCCAGGCTTGTCTGAGGGCTGGGATGCAGTGTTGGGCTTTTTGTTCCACGTGCTGCCCTCGCGGGGACGGAGTTAATGGAAGCCTTGTTCAGAGCCACTGGGGCAGAAATTTTTTTGCTGAGGGAGACAAAAGCTGAACAGGCCACCTCAGAGGTTGCTTTGGGAAGGCCGTCTCTTGTGGGATCTCAAAGGAAATGGGAGATAACGCTCTGCCCAGGAGACTCATCGAACTTTTTCAAGCACCCTCCTCTCCAGCCACAACCTTGTTCTTGCACATCTGCTTCATACAGCATCTTTTCTAGGGTGTTGGGGAGGTGGGGTTCTTTGGGAGACATTAATTAGATTTGGGTTTTTTTCTGCCTGCCAAGAGAATAATCACCAGCATTGTGAGGCCCGGACTGGCATTCAGCTCCGGAGATGCTATCGGAGTGGAATGGCTGTGATGGGGCTAATGGCAGAAAACAAGAGAAGAGGGCACAACATGCCAGTATCCAAACCTGGGGCTGTTGCAGTGCTCRTCCCAGTACAGCAGGGCTGTCTGCGTCCCTGCCTACTTTCAGCTGTGATTGTACCAGCAGGTAAAAGTAGGAGTTGAGAGCAGGGCCTTAAAAAGCATCTAGGCTGACAGCTATCCAAAGCTGTGTGCCTCCATCTCCCCATGGTTTTATCAGAGGATCTGGGTATTTATAGAGGATTTGCGTGTTTTCTGGGTATTTGCTTGTTCTCAGGAATGCTTCAGCTCCTGGAGTCACTTGTTTATAAGAGACCATCAGCTGCATTTTATGCAAATACATTCACGGTGGCCAAGAAACATCTCAGACCATGAAGAATCTGYGGGTAACCACTGATGGTACCCTGTGATCACATCACGCAGAAGTCAGAATCACCTCCAAGTTCTTTCTAACCAGGCTCAAGCTTTGAAATTTCAAGGCCCTGCTTCTACTTCTTGTAGTGCTTGGGGTTGGGAGCACAACAACAGTAAGGTGTATTAGGGCCACTGTATAATCCTCAAGGGGTGGGTTGCCCAGCTGTGGAAGACTGAGACAGGGCTAGATAAGGCACTTAAGCCCAAAGTCATGCTGGTAGTGCTCAGTGCTTGCTGCTCAGCTCTCTAGGGACAGCCACATTTCAGTAAAAGGGAAATGTATTCAGCATAAATATATCAAAGCCTATGGGGTCTTTAGAAATGAGCAATGCTTTAGCACCATAAAATATGGCCTGTCTATTCTACCAATTTATAGAAGAGGAATTAATTTCTAATKAATAATTTACTCGATTTAGTCTGTTTCTTCTTTGTAAGTACTTTGAGTTTCTGCTCAGATGTCAGACCCCTTTGTCAGTTTGGGGGGTTATTTGCTAGTCTGCTTGAGAGGGATAGTGGTTTGTGGCGAGTGGAATGTGGAATAACATTTTTGTAAGTTTTGTTAATTAGCAATGTTGTCAGTCACATCGTAATTCTTCTGACTAGGAGTGAGTGGTTCTTGGAGTACAAATAACGAGACCAATCCAATTGGACATTGGCATTATTAATGTAACATATCTGAGTATTACATGGGTTTTAGGTATTGATGCAGAGATTAATCAAACAGCAGCCCATGGGCTCTGATCAGCAGGAAAGGTTCCAGGCAGTTGGGTATTTTCTTTTTTTTTTTCCCCAACGTATCATTTTTTTCCTCCCTCTTTATGCTGCCATCCCATGCAAAGCTGCCTTTTCAGCGCTGTTTTTTGGAGAGAGAGGAACCAGTTCTGCAGAGACCTGAGCACATAAGTAGTTTTATTCACACCAGGAAATGAGATTTAACTCAGAAGAAAAATTAGGATGCTCAGGTGTTGGCTGTAGTTTATGAAATGCTCCGAGGCACTTCAGGAAGAACAATGCTATGGAGATGTAAAATACTGCTCATTAGGATCATYCTTGTGTGGGGGAAGTAAGACCCTGTTGATATAAATTTGGTAAGAGTAAACTGTAAAGCAGGAAAGAGGAAGCTTATATATTACTTTGCAGTGGCTGCTGATACAGAGTGGGGAACAAATACATCTTGATTGTCAGCTAATCTCTCCTTTGGATTATGTGTTTCATCAGCTGGCTGCCACTTTGGCAAACACTTGTGTCTGCGACATGTCGTGTATTCATGTGAGTTGTACCATTGAATTCAGTGAGACTTCTCACGTGTAGACGCTTTTGCAGAATGGAGACCCTAATCTGGGGAATATTGTCAGGGTTACTGAGGACAGTTTTATGTGTCTCCCTTAGTGGGCAAGTAGGGTTTCTTCTACCTTGAGCCCTGCTTAAAGTTGAGAGGCCTGTTGGTTTATTCCCTCCTTTTGTTTTTATGAAAGGGTTTATTCTCTCTAAATATACATGCATAACTTCCATTTGCTCTCCTGGGACTGATGGCACACAGAGGACCACAGGGCCTTGTTTCTGCAGTGCACAATGTATGGTTCTTTTGTAATGCAAAGCTAGCAGAAGTGGAGTTAAAACTCCAAACCTGGATCATTTACAACCATATAGCTCAGAAAGAAATAACTCTCAATAGCACATAGCAACGTTGTCAGCCCCTGTAAATAATCTCCTAAGACTTAGAGCATCCTAGGAAGTAAGTATGGCTGAATGACTGAATACTGTGCTTTATGGATGACCATTCTACAGCCTGGAAATAAAAAAGGAAGGAAAAAAAAAAGGAAAAAACCTTCTAATATAATACTGCCATTTAAGAGAAATCAGAACTGAAAAGCAGCTGTCAAACTTTAATTTCCTGGCTAATGAATGACCACAAATCCATTCTTTAATGATTCTTGACCCTAGAAACAAAATGTATTAGCACTCTCAGATTTTGCACAGTAGTGCTAAATGGAGCATGTAATGTACTAATTTAGTGCCTCTTTAGCATAATCGCAGCCTACATGCACAGCTACATTTCCTTGGCAAGCAGCTTTCGTAAGACCTGCAAAGAACTTACGTAGGACATTTCACCCTATTATTCATTTCTCTGATGCCTGGGAATCGATATATGTGATTTTTTTTCCCTGACGTGCCTTCTCCACAGAAAAGCATAAAATCATCCATTGATCTTCCTGGTGTGACTAAAATATCACGAATTCTGTGCTTTCCCCTACCTGCCATGGGGAGATATCTGTTTTGAAAGTATGTTTAACCTGTGAATCTAAAACCCTTTAAAAAGGTTGAGCTGGTATATAAATCCTACTTTAAAGAAGAAAGACAGGCTCAAGCAGAATAAATTGCACTGGTCAAAGGCTATATTTAGCATATTACTTTGAAAGAAGCAGGCATGGAAAATATTGCTGGTAAAGTGAAATTTTATTTTGAAAAACATAGTTTTCTTGAACATTGTCCTAAAAATATATGTTTAGGGATGACCTGGCCTGACTGTCCCACTCAGATGGAAAGCATCCTAAGAGACTAGAGCACTCTGCTTGCTGACTACCAGCTTCATTTTTTTATAGCTTTCCTTTGGGTCACTGGTTGACTTTCTAGCCTCAGAAAAGCACAGCAAAGTTGTCTTGTAACATCTGCAAGCCAATAGCATTTTCCTTAAACATCCCTTGAAGTGCCTGTGACCCTGTGGCAAACCTCATTCAAAGACTTCATCCAGTTTTTTTGTAATATTTTTATTTTCGGTTCATTTTAATTGTAATTCTCACTCATGTCCCTGAAAGTTCAAACAAATCATGGAACAGTTTTCAGAATAACTGTTCTTGCCAGGGTTTTGCTTTCCTCTGACATCTCCTCTTTGTTTTAAAACTTGCTTGAGACTGAGGAGAGTAAATCAGTGCAATGGATGAGCCCTCTGGAGGGGACATTTCCAATGTATTTTGGGGAGAGAGGGATCCAGGTGGAGCCACACACAGGARTCCTGAAGATGCTATTGCAATGCCRCAACAAGACCTTGCAGCAGTTTGCCAGTTCCTACCTGCACAGATGCAGGGGATGTCCACTGTTACAAGATCAGGCTCCCTGCTTGCCCAATGCAGTTACACTGTGTGTCATTTATTATATTAGCATATACTGGGTCTAGCTGAGATTGGAGCCACTGCAAGGAGTTCTACATGTCTGTGTGGCCTACGGTGGGCAGAATGTTGTGTGTGCCATGCTCCTACACGGGGCTTGTCATGAAACCAATCCTTCCTAGRCCTTGTTGTCCCTTAGCATACATGGGGCTCTGTCTGGCCTGGGAGCTCAGACAGTCCCTGTCCCACAGCTTTGCAGGGGATGAAGGGATGTGGGAGCAAGCAAACATACCTTGCACTGGAAACAGACAGTCTTTGCAGTTACTAGAGAAGGTGTGAAGCTCCACACCTCTTTCTGCTCTTTGTGTGTCTCAGCACTGCTGGAGGTGTTCAGCCAATTAGTGTGACCAATCCCTTTCTAAGTGTTTTTATTTCCATGTGTAGGCTACACTTTGGAGAGAGAAGCCTGGAGAAATGCCAGTCTCTTTCCAGAAATTCAGGAAAAGGAAATGGGATTGTTAAAGAAAATGGACTGCGCTGACGCAGGAGTTCCTAAGGCAGGCTACGTGGACTGACGGTGCTCGCCTCCACTGTGAGCAGTGCGGCCTGCAGAGAGGGTCTGTCTGCACACAGTACCTTGCAGGGCTGGGGGCTAGTGTATCAGCTAGCTTTACAAATGTATGGTCCAGGTCTGCTCTCAGTTACTGTGGTAAGAATCCAGAGAACAGGCCAGATTGCTCTATTACCCTGGATTTCTGCTGCATGACTGAATGCTGGAGCAATGATGCAGAATTTAAGACAGCCTGAATGTATATCACTGTACTATAGATATACTTTGGCCCATACAGGACTTTACCCTGGGTGCTTCAAAACACCGGGAGTAGGATCCTCATTGTCACTTTACAGTCAGAGCCTTTGGGGCCAAAGAGGCTGAATTTGCCAGCACATGGCAAGTCTGAGGACAGAGCTGTAGCATTTGGGCCAAGATCTCTCTGGAAACCCTAGTGCCCAGACTTCATCCAGCAGCCTGATGGATGTGGAGGCAGCAACCTTTGCTGTGCCSAGAGGTCCAAGTGACCTGAAGCTGGCTCACAGAGATAAGGACGATAGGAAGAGAGAACTAGCAGTTGCCTGGACAGGCCCTATTCCTCTTTTGCACCTGGGCACATCAGCCACACTGAGCCACTGCTCCTGCATAGCATGGCAGCGCTCCGCACTGCCCCTGCTCCGCCTGCTCCGGCATCCAAGCCCCTGCCCTGGGGTGTTTGCAAGGCCTAGGGGGTTGTCAAGTCCCGGTGAGAACAACCGGTTCTTCTTTGGTGAAAAACTCAGTCCTTTTGCCCTCTCAGATAGAACTCCAACTTCTAGGGAGGGTTGTTTGTGCTCGAGGCAGAGCACTGCAGGATATTTGCTTGATGTTCATTCACAGTGCCTGGTGAATTGCCTCAGCTGTCTATAGCTCCTTAACCTGTAATTCCCACAGCTAGGATGACGTCTTTGGAGGCACGAGTGTTCAGGGGATTTGAAGAAAGCATTGCAGGGTGGTTTTAGGAGGAGAGATTTTCTGTATGATACTGAGATGATTCCTGATTACAATTTGCTGAATTGTAGAAAAAAATAGGGCACGTAATTGCTGTATTTGAAACTCTTGTGCTGCAATATTAGCAAAAAGTTAACAAGCAAACAAGGCTTGCAATTGTTGCAGCTGTTTTTAGTAACAAATGTGGAGAAATTGCTTTTTCTCCAGAGAGAATTCACAAAGAATTAAAAATTATACTGAGTTGACCAGGTAGCAATTTTTCTTTCATCTCCAATAACCATTAATGTTAGGACTTAATTACATGAACATTTATAGACCTTGAAGAAGTTCTTTTTGATAGGTGCTAAATAAGTTGTTATTATTAAAATAATAATTAACCATGATAAATTCAGAGTGGTCATTTTCCATAGTATTGCTTTGTGATGTCCACACAACTTACAGCTGACCATTACTGCAGAGGCAGAAACCAACCAGTTCCTGCTGATGTCCATTCTTCTCTGAACAGAGTTAAATCTATCTGCTCCAGTTAAGACCCTGGTTTAATATATTAAATTTTAAGGTGATAACTGTACTATTGTAATACCTGCATGCTTTGAAATGCTTACCCCAGCAGATAGTGGATGAGTGACCAGCTCTGGGTGATGATGAATGAGCRCACTGACACGGCAGGGGGCACGAGGAAGGCACTCTGAAATCTTGGCAGCCACCCTGTCAAAGTGGTCTCTGTCCCTCTGGCTGCTGGCCTTGCTTGCCAGGTGAAGGTGGGAGAGTGGGGGAGACCAGCCCCAGCGGTCCCTGGTAGCCGTGCTTACAGTGCTGCAAGGCCTCAGTACGGTCCTAGGCCAGGCCCAGCACAATGCTCGGACAAGCCAAGCACTGGTGCTGAAACATGCAGCTGTTTTTCATTGTGAGAAATTCTTTGTGAATGGCAGCCCTTTACTGACCTGGGGCAATAGGGGCTGAACCCTTTTCTGAGTGAACACTACTCAGTGCTACTGTGTGTGTCACGGCGTTAGGCTTGGGCATATGGCAATGCTGCACTGCTTTTTTAAAGAAAGAATGGGTTATTATGCACATGTAGGATTTACTTAGGAAACCTGGGCATTGTTTCTATGGAGTGTTTCAGATGTGTCCTTGTTGCTAATTAGGAAAGCAAGAACAATATCTTCAGATGATCTGAAATCCTCTGGCTGGGGCGGCAGTTCCTTTAGGAGATGAAGGAGTCAAGTGTGGAGTAGTCATTCTTACCCTGTGTGGATGCCAATGACACCTGAACCATGGTGAGTTTGGCTGTTCTAGGAGACAGTTGGGGGGTGCACACAAGGACTGGCCAAGCCAGTATCTACAACTCAAGAGCCTACTCTCTGCAAAGCTAAACCCATTCAGCTCTTATTACAGTCAGCATGGGTGGTTGCATGGGAGCTGCCAGGCTCAGCTCTGTCCCAACACTTGCAGCCAAAAGAGGTGCCCTCCACCCCATCCTGGGTGGCACATCCCACTCCTGCTGTCGGTAGCTCCTATATTTTTTTGTGCCAATAGAGGGCACCAGCGACCCTTGATAATACTGGGCTCTGCCCTGCCTGGGCTCCCTGGGCCCCTGCAGGGTTGCTCAGTGCACCCTCCAACATGAAGGAGAAAACAGCATTCAAACAAAACACATCCTGCTCCTCAGGTTTTGGTAAATGCATGTGGTGGGGTTTGCATCTCACACCCAGTAGGTCCGTGTGGGTGTCTGCGATAAAGCATAAGTCAGCTTTTGTAAAGAGCGGTGATTTGGTTACAGCTGGTCAAGGTGTATGTTGGTGCAGCACACATGCATGGCCAGGAACAGGGAGGACTTGCACCCAGGAGGGCAGCTGTGAGGCTTTTTGATTCCTCAAATTGGTTCATTCTGCTCCCGCAACCCAGCAGGGCCCAATCCTGCCATCTGTACCCAAGCAGAAGGTATAGAAAGGTGGGAATCCAAGGTTAATCTGCAATGCAATGGTTCAGATTGAAGGCTGGTCCTAATTCTCCCCTGGTTTACAGCAGAGTTTAGCCTCACTAACCCTCTATAACATGCAAGACATGCTGACAGTAAAGCCCATGTGGACAAACCTGAGCTAGTTCCAAGTTACTCGGTTCAAATATTGGTACCAAGGTAGCAAGGAGCCCAGTGCAGGCTGGCTGCCAGAGTTTGAACTCCCTGGTGAGTCTGGCAGCCCTCCGAGCTGCTGAGGTTAGATGCTTAGGAGCACCTGGATTAGTCAATTTAGAGGTAACCCGTGTAAACTGACACAAGCTGCCCAGAGGCAGTCTAGACATTCCCTCCCCTCCCCAAAGCAGTAGGAATCAGGCTGTTTCCAGCCTGCTCTATCAGTGACATTGTGCAAATCCTCTCTCCTTCCGCTTACCCACTTGTATTTATCACCTCTCCAGGTGTGTACAGCTCTAAACTGCCTGCTAAGGTATGCAGAGAAGTTTAAGTTATATTCATTATTTTACTGAAGCATAGCTATCTGAGCAGGTAGGTAATGAGCACCTCTAGTGATAACCCACTTCTTTTGATCACCATATCACAGTGCAAAATAATCAGGGAGAAGAGCAACAAAATACAGGCACATGTATGATGAACAGGCCCTTTAGGAGAACACTCTGATTCATTGCTGTTGTGAAATCAGAAACAGGCTGTGATTTTATTCCTGCTTTCTTCCATGTAGCGCTGGGAAGGAGTTCATTTCTGCTCTGGTTCATGGCATTCTTTTTCTTTGTTTCATCTTTAATTTGTGTGAGGAAGATGAAGGGAGAAAAAAACAATGATGGAGGGGAAAGAGCTTTGAGCAAAGAAACAATGTGTCACACAGTACTAAAAATGTCACCCATCTCAGTGACATTAACAGGACTACTTGTCAGAGTAAGAGCAGCTCACTCAATCTAATCCCTTGAGTAAGGGCTGAGCATCTGAATAGACAGATCCTGGCAAGATCAGGCCACAGAGCTGTGGATATGAACCATAACCCAGAGTCTGTACTGGGACCCCGTGGTCTTTGCTCCTGCAAAGTTGATACATCTTGCTTATTGCAGCTGGACCATTTGCAAGCCAGATTTATTCACATGAGCACAGGACATTGGATGCTCTGTTCATCCAAAGTCTAGAAACACGAAGGTCCCAAGTTTCTTCCACTGCCAGGGGACATGTGAAAGCTTTGAACACACGATACAGAGATAAGTAGAGACATATGTCTTATGCCAGGCCAAGATGGTTTTATAAAGAGTTTCTGGCCACGTCTGGTAAAGCATTTAATAACTTTGCTGCCAGCAGCCAAAAGGCAGTCAAATATTTAAAAGCAGCAATAAAAGTTCCTGTGTGAGTCAGAGTTGTACAGAAATCCTGCTAGCGAATTTCCCCATGGTAGCCTGCAGGACTAGCTGGAAAAAAACGCTGCAAAATTCTGCTAGTATGAAGTATTTTTTAACAAGTCTTTGGAAGTGGCATGGAATGTCCCTGCAAAGCCCCTGAAACCAGATCCCAGGCTATGTGCAGCCTGAACAGCAATTCTGGTATTTTTTCTTTAATTACTGCAGCCACAAATCCTATTATTTTACTCCTAGGGAATCAGAGAGAGGTCAATTTCAGTGTGACCTTTATGTGGCATCTCGCTTGTGGAAGATGCATGACTGTATTTCTTTAACCTGGAATCCAGCATACTCGAATGTCCATACCACAGATGGAGTGAAATGCTGCCCTGACATGTGCACGGCCTGGACTCAACTCGCTTTTCTTCCTTCCTGCCAAGCTATCTCTTGTAGTGCTAATCAAGTACCTCTTCTTTTTCTTTCAAAGTCCTTGGGTGATCCCCTTCTGCTTGCAAAGTCCAGTGAGAGCCTGGGCTTTTCTGGAGATGAATCTCATTAAGATCCAAGGCCACAGAAATTTCTCTGCTAATTCTTCCTTGCCAAAGCCTTGTCAGTAACCAGCATGTCTGGGTCTGGCTCCACTGTGGGCAGCAGTGCTGGCAGCCCAGGACTAGGCAGTCAAGGGTATGTCAAAGTAGCTCACTCTGAGCCCCAGGTTCATGGTGCTGGTGGATGCAGGTGCTCTCCCCAGCTCTTGGTCATCCACTTGGAGAGGAGGTGGTGCTGATGGAGGGCGCAGAGGAGGAGATGAGGGGCAATGCTCCTGACACCTGCCTGGCAGGTTGTGTCATTGGATATACCCTCCCTCGCTATTCTGAAGTAGTGCAGGTTGGTGTCTCCTCGTATTTTGCGAACTCTTTCCCACTGCTTTGTGGGACAGTGTCAGGAGTCCAAATCTGGTTTGGATGCTCTTCTCTGGAGCACATGGAGCTGATCTGGAAGCGCTGCCTACCCTGAATTCCCCCTCCCCACCCCAGGACCTTGGCTCTTCTCCTGCAGCTGAAAATCCCCTGCGAGCTATTCCTGTTTCTTTGTCATTTCCAGTAATTTTGCCCACTGAAATGGGGAGGGGAAGGTCATTTCCCCAAACCAGAACRTCGGGAAATGTTTTCTTTCAGTTTTGCTGTAAAAAACAGGGTAGTTGGTGAGGAAAGTAAGTCTTTCTCAGAGCTGCTTCGCAGATCCATCCACAGACATGCTACACCAGAGTGACAGCGTCAGCACAGCGCGGGAAACCTCGCCAGAGAGGCTTTGYGCTAAGCAAGATCAGGCTCCCCATGACATGGGTTGCCAGCATGCCTGCTGGGGGGAAGCAATCTATCATCAGAGATGCAGCCCTGGATGTCCTAATTCCCAGTTCTGTGCTCTAACCACAAAACTCTCCTCCTTGCCTAGCAGAAGAAAGCCTGAAATAACCTGCCTTTCCTCCTCCCCCACTTACAAGACTGTTCAGTTTGACTGTATAATCTTTAAAATAACCTGCAGGCAGGATGAAGAAAGTTGCTCTTGTAATTGTGCGTGAGGACAGCACTTATTCTTGTGCATGGAAAATCAGCTTTCTGCCTCTGGGCCTACAGAGGGGGCCTGCGAACCACAGCATGGGTGGTACGTCCCAGCTGCCTGCCAAGGGAGCAGAGAGGAAAACTAGGGAGGTTAGCACAAAGGGCAGGAGACACCCTCTCCTTCCCCTGGGACTTGTCTCAGAGAGCCCAGCTCTCTGGGTGGTGCTTCCCACAACCTGCCTGGCTGGTGAGCCATCCTCTGAAGGTGTCTGACCTTCGGGAAGATGTGCCCTTTGCAGGCTGCTTTGAACACACAGGAGAGGAAAGAGATAACAAAGTAGTATCTGGTTACAGACCTTAGCGTCCTCCTTTCTTCCTGTCCAGGGCAGGAGGTCTCCCCTCCTGGGTGTCAGGAGAAACTCTTCCAATGGAGTATTTGACAGGGAAAATTTATTACACGCCTGTTATGACTTGTCGCAGATTTGGGTAACACTTGGGGAAAATGCTGTCAACAGCTGCATGCTTCTCTCCTCTGAAACCCTAAGGAGCCTGACAGAGCTCAGCTCCCTCCCACTCCTGCTTTCATGGAGTCCGAGGGAGTAACTGGGTCTCGAAAGCCAGCCCTCCATTGCAGCATGGGGGGGGATGCCAGCACGCAGCCTGGCCAACGGTTGCTCCCTCCAAGGACAGCTGTGGTGCCCAGGGTGGCTGCAACCAGTTTGTGTTAGCATGGGTTCATTGGTCGGGGATGCACTATTCAGCAGGACAGCTAGTGAAGCAAGATCCCTCCAGCTTCACAGGCTCAGATCATTGTAAGATCTACTGTGCAATTCAGCATATTTATCTTATAATGATAGTGCAGCCCTGGGGCTTGTCTCTTGATTAGGTCCTCACTGATGCAATGCCTTGGTGTTGCATCAAAACTGAMATTCAGACTGATGGGGTCATGCTCCCGGGAGGAGGCAAGGCACTGATCCAGATTGTAGAGTTTGCATTTGTTTATATGTTTGGGTTTTTTTCAATTTAAAATCATGCAAATCTGAGATGGCATTGGTGACCCCTACACTTCCCTCTGTGTGCACACACATTACTCCTTGTGCATCAACAGAGCATACCCCAGCACAGGTAGCATGGGGCAAAACTGTTTTTTCTAGCTCTTGCTAGTGATAGGCAAAGGAGAAGCCTCAGTTTGGCCTTTCGGATCCCCCAGCTGAAGCTGAAGTGCCACTTCTCAAGCATAAATAGTGGAGCTACTTGTAAGTCTGCAGCACTGAGAAGATAGCATGTGTCTTGTACACAGGTTCTCACTCCCCAAGCCTCAGCATCCAACATGGGAGCATCAACTGGAGAGGACTTTGTCATGGTTGGCTGTACAGCCATGTTGGTCACCTTCTGCTGATGGGATGTACAGATGCTGATGTTTCCTGTGTAGTGGCAAATTCATGTGCCACAGCAGTCTGTGGGGCTGTAATGATTCATGGGGACCAGGAAAACCTAGTCTTATCTTCAGGGAGAAAACTGCTGAGCTTCAGGTTTCAAAGCCTTGGTTCAGTGGAATTACAGGTTCAAATCCTGAGAGGGTCAAACAAGGTCTTTCTTCCTCGGAGACAAATGGAGTGTCATGCAGTAAATTGCCTATGATTCTCTTTGTTAGATGCTGTGTTACTTTGAAAACGGCATCATGACAGATCTTGGCTTTCTGCAAAATAAATAACTGTTTCATTTATCAAAAAGGTTTGCTTTCAGAAATGTCGCCAGCCTTTTAAGGCATTAGAGGCTCCTGGGAATGAAGGAGACCAGAGGAACACAAGATGCCACTTTTCTTTTCTTACTCTATTTTATTTGACATTTCACTTTTTTCTGCTTATTTGAAAAAGCCTCAGTGAGGAGTGATTCCTGGCTGTGGCATGTTCCAGCAGACGTGGTGGAGTGTGACAGCGAGGAACCTGAGCTGCCTGACTTCCCCTCGGGGAGGCGGGGAGCGACACGTGCTTGCTATGTCCGTGCTGCATGGAGTTGCCCCTGTTTCAGAGGAGCTCGGAAATTGCTCTTCTCCCCAGGGCAGCAGACATCGCCCAACAAGCCCATTCTTGGGTCTCTAGAAATGGAAGATACGGTTCCTCTGGKGCTGACAAAATCACAGCATCAGGACTGATCAGTGGTGAATAACCAGAATGTTTCTGCTCTCTTAGCTGAGACAATACTTCCTTGGCACTAATACCTGCCRGAGCATGAGATGCTTTGCTCGTTTCTTACAGACCATCAGTACAGAGTAACATGCTCAGCTTTGCTGCATGTAATATGGCACACAACATAGGTATAATTGTTCCAACAAGACACCTGTTGAACACAAATATCACAGGTGAATTCCCTCTCGGGACTTTTACAGAGATAGCTATGTGCAGAGATATCTGGCAAGGCAGAGAAACAGTTTTGAAACTTTCCTCTATTTTTCTCTTCTTTTTGAGGTATCTTGTATGTTTAACTATTGCCACATACTGATTTCTTGTCTAAGAATATAATGCACCAGGTGAAATGTCAAAAAGTAGACACTACTCAGCATGAGCCAGAGTAATTTATTTTATAGCATGAGCAACAGAAATTTATTTATTCTGTGCCTGACATAACAAGCCCTTGTAGTGTCCAGCCAGCATCCTAGTAATATTTTTAAAAGACAAATGACTCAAGAAGTACTGCATGCTGCTTTTGTGTCTTCTACTAGATGCCTTCAATGCTTTGAAAATGCCTGAGAGTCCTAAGTAGCAAGCAGGAATTGGCATCCCCTGTTTACACGTGAGAAAACAGAGGTAAAAGAGTTTATGGCTCCTGTTTCCAAAAGCAGCCACTAGCTTTGAATCTCTGTCTTTTTTGGTGCCAAACTGTGAGAGATTTTAATGTTCTGGCATGTGTGCAGAACAAAGACCAACTGTTCGCTGGTTTAACTGGTTTGACTTGTACATAGCTCTGTTGAAAAGGTACCTTAGTGTGAAGTCTGTGTAATGCAGTGAAGAAGCAGATGTTCCCTCCGTCCCTATTGCCCATCAGGTCTGGATTTTAGAAGTGCCCCAGCTGAAGCCAACAGTGTTTGCACTGTCCAGCGCCTCTGAGACCTAGGCCAGGTGTTAGATCAAATGTCTGGAGCTGAGTGTGTAACATTCTTTCAGATGTGATTCTCAGTGATTTTTTTCCAGACAGATGCGGGAAGTCTGTGGTAGAGCCGGGAACAGAGCCTGTTCCTGTGCTGTGAGAGGCTGTGCTTCTGAGAAGACACAGGCACATCTGTACAAAATAAATGTTGTGATTTCATGGCTGGAGCTGAATGGCACCAAACAGTTGCAAAAGGGGATTTTTCCCTAGTTTCCAGGTTCACAAGGATTCACACTGTATCTAAAACCTCAAAACCTCTGAAATTTAGCAGGAAGTAGCTTGGTGCTTCTTTTTGGGTCAGTTATGTCAGGGCAGCTTTCCAGAGAGTTACTGTGTTTCTATGTGCAGCTCAGTTGATGGATGGACTTCATGGAGAATAACTGGGCAGGAAGGCTCAGGGAACTGACGAGCTAGAGGTGAAAAACAGATTATAAGGCTGATCTTAATACCAGCTTGCACTGAAGAAGAGTATTTTACTCCAGTACATTGACTTCAATTGTATGTAGTAAACTGCATCCTGACCTGAACAAAGGAATGAGATTGGGCTTATGGGTGGATGATGCACATTGTGGCTTCTCTTGCTCTCATGAGTTGCCCAGAAAAATCATACATTTCTTTTTTCTTTAACTCATTAATTGAGCTTATCTGTGATGGGAAAGCTTGTCCTATGTTCTGTGTCTAAACATCCCACCCTGCCCCTGTGAGAGCTGCATGGCAAGCCCTCCTGAGCGTGCCGCTGGGACTGCCAGGCTCGGRCGATGCCTTGCAGCCCAGCTGACCTGCCCGTGGCTGTGTGGTGTTTGCAAGGCTGGGACAGCCATACCATTACAATCAGATTGGATGTGCAGTTCCCTGTCTTTACCCTGTTTGGATGGATGCAGTTCCAAGGCACAGACTTTTATGGCCTGGTGTTTACATGATCCGGGCTCAAAGATTACTTTCTGAGGACATTCCCTTTATCTGTTTAAAATGTGCTGTTTCCATAGGTTGCACCTGCTCTCCAGGATACTACCCAGGGGTAAACATAAAGAAGGCAAAAAGCCAGCAACACGCGTGCAGTTCCCACGGGAAATGCAGGCAGGTATTTCTCTACATGCGGTAAAATGCCAGGTTCTGGGTGTCTGCTCTGTCCCTTTGCTAGGATGAAGCTACCGGCACCAAGCCTCCTATGACAGAGAGAGGGCTGTGGTCTGTGCAGCTGAGTTCTGCCTTCAGTGAGCCCGCTTGGGCAGCCTGGAGCTGAAACCACATCCCAAACACCCCTCTGCCGGTACAGGTGAGGGATTGCTGCTTTCTTTGAGTAAAATTGCAGTCAGCCTTAATTTTCTTCTCATTTCTGTTTTAAAAAATGCTAGCTATTAGGCTGTCATTAGCCAAAAATTAGTGAGAGGAGTTTCAGACTAAAAAGCAGGACTTACAGTTTCCACTTATCAGAGAAACCTTGATTTTTTTTCAGTGAAACTACTTCCATAAAGAAAATTTGTTGAAAAACATTCTTTATGAAAGTATTTCACCTGTCGGCCGTATGAAGGAGGTGAAAACTCCTCAGGCCCTTTCCACTGTGAATATGCAGTATTTTCTGCAGTAAAAGCTGAATCTTTTACCTGTGGTCGAATTCACCATTTTTTTGATCGATATCACTGTCACTGAAACATGTAAATGCAAGGAGTTTGGGTGAAACTCTAGCCGATATGCGGCAGGGTGCAATCTTGGGCTGGCAACAGGATGGAACCAGTGACCTAATAAGCCATTTCCTTCTCTAATTGCTATGATTCTATGGTTTAAAGAATTACGCGACGTGTATTTTAGTTGGAACAAGACACTATTATTGAGTAAAGTGCATAATAATTGTGTTTCAGAAGGTGAAATAAACGTCTATCACCAGACACTTTAATCCATCATTGTACTTTGCTAAATTACTGAAATTGCACTACATTCAGTACTAAAATTACTCGTAATAAAGTGATTGCTGAACTGACACTCACAAAAAGATGTCTAGTACCTACATTTGTTTTCCTAACTGACAGTTTTAGACTTCGATCTAGGGAGGGAGGAGCACCCCCAGCCTGCCTTTTAGTTAATAGGAATGGAAGGCACGTAGCCCCTTGCAGAGTTGTAGTCTTTTAGCTCTGACGAACCTGCCTGCATGAAGTAGCCTCCAATTTCCTACTGCTTTCAGGTTCTTGCCTGGGTCACTGGATAGATCCATTTTGCCTACATTTACAGAAATGTTAGATTTTGATTCAAGCCTTTCTTGTAATAATATACCACTTATTTATATTGTTCTGCATTTTCTTCACTGAGCATTCACAAATTAATGCCACATTTTGCAGACTGATTTAAGTGAGTTGGCTAAAAATACATAGCGTGATCATTGCTCCTGAACTCTGTGAAAGGCACGTTCCTCATCCTGGATCTCCGATGGCACTTTGGAGGTGCCTGTGACTTCTGTTACTTCTTCCTCCTGCAGTTCCACTGGCCTGTAGGGATTTTAGTTGGCATAAATCAAAAGTAAAATCAGATCTCATTGTTTCAGTGCCTGGATATGGCATTTATATCTGGCCCACTTAGAAGGATATTAGTTTTCTGTCTTATAAAATATTCTGAAGAAGTTAAACTGTATAGCTAACTGATGTTGAGCTAAACAAAGTTCTTGTTTTTTAAAACTTTAACTATGTAGTATGTAGTCACATGCTTGGGAGAATACATGGCCAGTTTTTTCCTCATGCTAAGCAGTATTCTTTTGCAAAGGTATGTAAGTCCTTTCTCATGAGATTGAGTGAACAGCTGAGGAAATATCTGTTTTATATAGGGAAAAACGCTTTACTGTAATATGGAAATGATCATTCAATTACAGTTCACAAGAATTTTATTACTGACTCCTGCCCTTGGAAAACTGACTTATTTTCTGAAGACCAAAATCTTCTTTTCTTTCTCTGGGCTTTTCCTAGCCTGGCTCAAAACAGATCTTTAAGAAACTTAGTTGCAATATATTAGAATTTCTCTTTGGAAGAGAAACACATGCTCCATCCAGGAAATACTGAATTTAAGTCACCTGTTGATGTTCTATGGCCTCAGCCAAAGGGAAGAAACCCTTCTTCATGGCAGGTGACATAATCTTTAGAGTTTACTGACTGCTCTAACAACGTATCGAACACTCATATAGATTTTTTTTCTGCCTCTCCTTCACATGAAAGGAGATGTGAATGTCTCCTTCATTAGCAGTCACTGTATAACATATTCACATACTGTAGGATTATTAAAAAGTTTCAACAAGCTAAGCAAATATGAGGAATTCTGATGGGAAGGAATTAAAACTGTCCATTTTTTTCTTCCAAAATAAATATGCGAGTTAATCTGAAAAAGTGAAGAGTGCCAAATATTCGTCCTATGTGCTAAAGTGACTCATGGTGAAGGTAGACAGTTTTATAGAGCAATTTCTTTACTTGCGCTGGAAATGGATTGCTTCCAAGTGACACTTATGAAACAATTAGCTGTTCATGGATAATCAGATTTGTATGGAAATGTAAAGATATGTGATTTAGCTGTGATCTCAGCTGGAAAGTGACCAAGGGTGGTAGGCCATACTCCAGAGAAAAAATCCCCTTTCTTTTATTAAATGGCACTTTTGCTGAAATGTGCTGGATTCAACCAAGTAACAGCTCCCTTGACTTTCATTACTAGGATGACACACGACTGATTTGCATCATTAGAGATCCTTGCTGATGACTGAACTGCTTCGCATACAAATGAGACCTAACCTGAACAGCTGTTCAACTGGTGGATGTGAAGGATTTACAGTGCTGGATCAGGTCCCCTCTTAACACCCATCCAAGGGAACTCGACTCTGGACTGCTGGAAAACCTGTAACTTTTCATACTGATATGTCTAGAGCTTGGGAGGGGGCAGAGCTGGGGGACCAGATGGGTGTGAAAATGGTTGAAAGCTTTTTCATTTTGAAAATGAAACATTTTAAATTTAAAATGCTCATTTTTCAGCCTTCCCTATCCCGTGAAATAGTCATGCATATGTTAGAACGTGAAGTGCTTTTATATACCTTCCACACGTTGCACCGGCATTGAGTAACCATCAGTCTTTGGGGAGCAGTGCCATCCCCCTGTCTCAGTACCCAAAGAGATGATGCTGCCTGTAAGAGATGATGCTACAAAGGTGAGGACCCAGCCATCCTTCCTCCGTCATGCCCAGGGCAGCCAGACTTTGACTGTTGTCGCCTCAGGGCCAGCCTATACAGGGCTCTGAGCATATGTACACACACCCCATGCCCCATACAGTGCCCATACAAATGGTTGCATGAAGCAGGGCAGTACTGACAGAGTAGCAATGGCTCATCCTGTGTCTTAAGATGCTTTCTGTGGGACCTGCACTGTTCAATGTCAGAGATATCACTGACAGAGCAGCTGGATTCAGAAAAATGTTTAGAGGGCTTTCAAGAAAGCATATGTACAAGGCTTTAAAAGCGCTGCTCACCAAGCTATGCTAGCACATGCAGACAAAGCATCTTGGTCTTGAAAGGATGCTTTTACACTGCTTATTCCTCCACTGAAGCTGGCAGTAAAGGGAATGAGGACTGTGGTCCTATCAGCTGTCCAATAAAGCCCTGACTATATGAAGGCTCAGACATGAAAGCAGACACCTGGCACCTCTGCAGTATATGTTAAGTGCAGAGCTACTGACGGTAGAATCCTTCTGATGCTACTTACTGTGGTGGCAGAACTCAACTTGTTATAATCATATCCTCCATTCGTGAGTGTGGTTTGTTTTATCTCCAGGTTAAAGGGGTGTTGGGATCCCAGATGGAAGGGGAAGCTGTTTGGCTTTCATGGCTTTGTTTACTTATATAAGGCCTAACAAACATGGTTGTTAAGGCCCCCTAGGAGGTCCTTCTATGAAGCCAGGGGCTATTGGATTAGGCAAATGAGAGCCAGAGATTTGCCTAATGGCTTGACAGGCCATGAGGGATTAGACTGTTGTGGGCTGATGTAAACTTGTGGGACAGAGGTGCTGTGGCATGGGTCTCTTCTTAGCCATGGATAAATGTCTTGTCAATGTGGGTTAATCTTGTTTGCCTTGTCTTTCATAACGCTGCATTACAGGACACAACCTCAGCCAATTTAATCACCATTGGAATTGAGTTGTAGGCTCTTGTTTCATGCATACACCACCTCCATTACACAGCACTTGCAGCATTACAGAGGTCAGTAATTAACAGTAATTTTTAACTTGCATTGGTTCAAGCTTCTGAAATAGTTGCTCCTTTGAGACCAAAGCTTCAGTCCCAGCTGGCTGAAGGCTGCTCCCTCTACGGAGGCCCCTCTGCTGCCTGCACTGCGGATGGGATGCTTCATGCTCCTTTGTCAAACACTGGCATTAACTATGTCTCCTCCTCTGCAGATAACCTAGTTGCCCCTTTCACTGAGCTGGCTTCCTGACTTGTCACTATGCTGTGCTCAGGGCACCATGCCAGCACGAACATGGCACCCTGCAATGCCTGAAGGACACCTGCAGAGAGCACCCACTTGGCCTGGCACACTCTGACACTTTTCATTTAATTGCAAGTGGGAGCTGGTGGTGACTATCCTCAGAGACAGGAACCAATTAACAGTGAAACTGAAGTGCCAGGGCTGCTAAGGGATCTTAAAGTGGATTTGGTACTCCTCTGCCCCCAGGTGTCTTTACCTCAGTCTGATGGGCTATCAGTGTGGATGGGGCCAAGAGGAAAGCACCCCCACCCTCTCTGGCACCGGCTCACCCCAGGTGGAAGGGGCAGTGGGGAGCTGCTCTGGCCTCCTCTGAGAGGGCAGGAAACTCTTCAACGCAGTCAGCACTGCAAAGATCCTGGCCTGTAGCATCAGCAGTGTGTGACTGCAGAGATGTTGGTATTGCTCCTGCATGGGTTCACAGAGCATTGTGGCTTGCTGCAGCATGTCCTACAGATTGAAGACTTCTGCTCATGGCCCACCCAAAGAGCAGCCACCTCTGCTGAGCTTGATTTGCCCCATTCTGCTCCCAGAGCACAGCCCATTTTTGTCTCATTAAGSTGCAGGATCCATCCCATCCAGCCCCATGTTTATCACACTTTCTAGTCTAATGTCCTCACATTCCCTCACTCCAGATCTTCCCCCAGTCCTCCCTGCAAGAACATGAAGAGCCCAGCAGAGCCAGGTCCAACACAGGAGCTGGGGTCCAAACATTTGCAGCCACTGGGGATGCATGGCCCCGAGCCTTGGTGATGGATGTTTATCAGAGCAGGGGGAGCCAGCAAGATTCACAGCAGCACATCCCCCAGCACGGAGGCAGCCTCCCCTGAACCTATTAGCATTTGCATGGCACTGGCAGGGGACAGAGCAGGTGGGAGGAAGAGCTCAAGCCAGTCACATTTGCCCCACAATGGGCGGCATCTTGCTCAGTTGTGCAAATTGCCCTTGCACTCTGGGGGGCCATAAGCCCAAATTGCTCCTCCTCAGGAACCCCAGCTCCTCCTACCCACCTCATCACAGGACTCACCCCTCAGTATGGCCCCTTAGCCCTGCACTGAGTGGGTGGCAGTGCTGGAGGGAGAGGGAGAGATGGGGACTGCATTGGTCAGCGGTGCTGGAGTGCCAGGTGACAGTTTCCCATCATCAGTGACAGGGGAGAGACTGCCTTGTATGTGCATGCTAATGGCAGGCACCTGGACTCAACAACTGCAGAGACAGTGGTGTGAAAGTGTCCTAGGTCTTGTCCCTGACACCTTCACTTGCCCAGGAGAGAAAAACTGCAGGTGCCAAAAGGTTGTAAATAAAGTCCTTGCAGCCTGGTCCTTTGCTAACTCATCCCTGAGACAACATTGAGTCTTCTTGGATGAAAAGGGCTGCAGAGCAGTGAGCTGCAGCCATGGTAACAGCAAAGACCCTCACCAGCTTCACAAACTTAGCATGGTCTTTTGTGCCACCCTCAGGGTGCTGGGCCAGGTCAAGCCCTGGGGCTTTCCTGGCTGACCCACTACCTGAAATGCCTTCTGTCTCTCATCTACTTCTCTGTCTTCCTTTCCTTACAGGTAGTGGGAAGTTGTTAGTTGCCATGAGAACACAAACAGGAGAAGCTCTTAGGAGAGGATGTGTAATGGGGGATTTTCCCTCTGTGCTGCAGACTTCAGTTGTGTCCATGGCTCTGCTCTTCCCCACACCACGGCACAGAACTCTGGGCAAGGATGAAGCTGGGAAACAACAACGGGCCAGCGCAGAGCCCAGAACACAGCAGGGCATCCATGATACAGTCTCAGAAGAGCCTATGCCATCTTCTAAATCATCTGTGGAGTGGGACCTGGCAGAGAAAAGTACAGCCCACCTCCATGGAGATGACAAAGGTTTGTGGACTGAAGCAGTGAGAGGTAAGGTTCACCCTGTATATGCACTACTGCTTGTGCTCCTTTGCACTAGAACTTAGTGGAAGCTGACCCAGGTGAGCTGCTTGGGAAACACAGCTGTGAGAACAGGGTTGTACTGGTTCACTTTGGYTCTGCTAAGGGCAGAAAGGCTTCACATGTCTTGGCCTTCCCTGCTACCAGGCAAACACTGTGCTCTGGCTGCAGATTGATATCATCACGTGAGCCTACAGCTGCACCCTGCCATAGGCCAACTTTGCACTGCTCCGTAGGAGCAAAGGTGGTTGAATGCACTTTATTGCTGCACTTTATTATTAGACTGAACTAATGAGTTCTACTAATGCAGAAAACCCTGCATGACAAAGAAGCCCTTGATCTTCTTTCACATCCTTCCTTACTTCTAACCCCTTTAACATTTCTTGACTGTAGCTGAAGAGTCCTGCCGGTGATAGACCAGGCACACCAGGTGGCAAAAAGCAGGGTTTTTGCACAGTGTATACTCTTGGTGAAGTGAGCTATCTGAGTTTGGATCCTGCCTCTTAAAAGATCTTGCTGATGATTCTTATATTATGGGGAAACATTGCTCTTCACCAGGCCTGGAGCTAATTTGCATTTTGGTGTTGGCATTTTGGTTGCAGGCCAGTCCCAGGAGATTCTTGGGTTGGGGCAGGAGGACAATTGCTATCTAACTAACGCACATGCGCATACCACACATGCTCCGACAGCCACCATTCCTCAAACACTAACCTTCTGCCACCCTTCCTTCCCTAGGAACGGGAGCCTTATGGAGCAGTGCCCTCCATTCTTGTGCAAAACTGACCCCTCGGGGAAGAGGAAAAGGAAGGAGATGGCTCCTGATCTGGGCATGATGCTGGGCAGCCCAGGGTGCCCATCCCTAAGAGGAGTCAGTGTTTTATTCATTCTCTCTGAGAGCTAGGCTTTACAGACAGAACAAATCACTCTGCAGAGGACTAGCACATGCTTATATATCTCCTGTGCCCTCTGCATGTCCTACTTTACAAATTGCATAGTCCTGGGATAGCCTTTCTGCCTAGCAGAGAGCTACTGGGGTAAAGCCTCAAGTTCCCAGAATAAAGTTCTTTGGTCATCTCCATTTGTACTGTCCAACTGTCTGCAGAAGAAGTATACTGGGGAGAGAACCTGTCACACTGAATACACCATCACTGAATACAGGGAGCTCTTGCCTCTTGCTGTGCCTTTAGAGACCACTTTGTTCTCTGATTCCTTTTCTTTAACTGGTTCTGTCTTTACTTGTTGGAGTCCTTGTACTTAGACAAGATGCAAGTTTTGCATAATAAAGGGGCTTCCTAGTAGCTGGCTGTGTATCCTGCTGCTTCATGTCTCACATTGCTGAAAATGAAATAGATGTAAAACTAGGAGCAGAATGTCTCTGCATCTGGGTGTCCTTGTGCATGATTGGAGGTGGGAGTTTAAGATGTGCCCTTCTCCTATGAATAACATTTGAAGAGTTCAAGAAAAGACAATCCCTAACAAACCTCCCTCCAAAGTATTTTGCTTTAAATACTCTAAATCACACCAGATCTGCCTTTTTTTCCTTATTGCTTTCCTTCCTTCCCCAGCAGTCACAGCGAAACCCCAGATCCTTCACTGAAAAATGCTTTTGAATGCTTCATCCCCACCCACTGTTTTGGACCCCTAAGGGGGACAAGCAAACAGAGGGGAAGGTCCACTGCAAGCAGCAAAGTTTGAAATTTTCCTTCTCCATGGGAGACTTTATGCAATTCCTCATCTGCAGGCCCTAGTGTTGTACTGCCTTGATCCTGAGTATGGTGCCCAGGCAGAACCAAGCACTGGTCCAAAGCAATGCACACTGGTATCTTCTTTTCTTGGCATCCTCTGGTCCATTCCTTTACAGTAGGCTTCCCAGTTGCTTGGCTTCATCTTAGTGCAGTAATCACATGAAGAAGGAGCAGTAAATGAATTTTATTTGTCCTCTGGCCTAGTAGCAGACCCTCTTGCATGAATTGTCAGAGCTTGTATTTAAAGGCTAACTGCAAAAAATATCCATGGCTGATTGAGCTCCCGGTGTATCCTGTAAATCTGCACTTCTCCTCTATATTTGAGAACACTGGGTGTTGGGAAACCTTGAGAACTGTAAGCGGAGAAGGAGCCCCATTAATTCCTGTCTAGACTAGCTTCTGAGCCCAGGTTCCAGAGATGAAAGGGCACTTTATTAAGACAGGGCATAAATCCACCCTGCCAACAAGTCCACACTCCTCTGGATTATTTACACCTCGCTCCCTCCCTCTGGTCATTGCCTGTCCCTATATAATCTACATTAAAGTTCTGACAGGATTAAGCCAATATATCTTAACCTTTAAATATCAGGCTCTATGTGCTTTCATTTCCACAGTGTCACAAAAAAAGACTTCATGTTTTTACGGATAGACTGAAAAAACGTGTCTAAGGAAAGGAGTTTGTTATTCATGACTGAGATATAAAATGTGTGCTTGGAAGGTTTTATTACAAATATGGCCTTTGCCACACCTACAGCTCTTCTCCCCAGTGCCTCCCTGGCCCAGCGCCTGGCCCCATATGTTAGTAATGGTAAGGGCCAGCCAGAGGCTATAGGAACTCGGCCGGGGTCTGAACACTGCCTTCTCTGGCCAGCAGTGATGGTCTAGGGATCTGGGACTGTCCTTCGTTGCGCTGATGTGCTGAGCTGCTGGGGACAGCGGGTGGAAGCTGAGGCAGTGAGGAAGGCACAGGCGTTTCAAGACGGAGGCTCTGAGGAGGGCAGGCTTTCTTCTTCAGAGATCTTACAACTTTTCACTGTTATTGTTGTTTTGCTTCTTTATATTCTCAGTTGTTGGAAAATTCCTATAGACCGTCCATGGTACAAATAAGTACCGCTTATTTGGTACTTCTGGAAAGAGCCATGGCACTATATGAATCTGGTAGATCCTGTCGTCTGTCTTTGCATAAGCATCCCTGACTTCTCATGATAAAGAGACCAAAGGGACTTCGGCACAAATATATTTTTATGCTGGAAATGTAAAAATGTACATTTGCTGTGTGAATCTCTCTTCGAGCCCTCATTCACGGTTCTTTATTTTGGATGTAGATCATGTTCRGCAAGAGAAGCAAGGGGTGGAAGGTATAGCTGTGTGGAGCATTAGTTAGGTGGGTGCTGTGCACTGAAATAAAGGGCAGCTGAGGTGTCTGCAGCCACATTCAGCAAAGTTTATGGATAATGATATGGAAAACTGCAGACTGCAACGTGACATCCAGGCACTGCCATAGGACTGGTGTTTGCACTTCGCAGGCATGCATCTGTTTGTTACCGATAGCAGGGGCAGAGCAGAGTCAGTGTGGGCCTTGGTTAGCCTTCGGCACCGTCCCCACCTGACTGCTGCGACCCTGCTAAGCACTGGTGATCTTTGCCACTGATCTGAGGGGAGGAGTATTAATTATTCTTTGGAAACGGCTTTGAGAGGGTGATATGAAAGATGCTGATTTTTCAGCAGCACTTTTGTGGAGCATTTTCTGTAGCTACAATTGTGTTTATATTCCTTGTCACAGCTGAAAACAGTAACAGCAGTCATTCATTGCCTCTGATGAGTGACTCGTGGCTAATACATTTTGCTAACTGAAGGTGCTGCTGTGACACACAAGAGACGCAGCCCAGCAATCTGGTGTTTGGACAGAGTCTGTCTGAGAGCAGAGTGGCCCAGCAGCAGAAACTTTCTGTTCAGCAGTAGCCAGACACCACTGACTTTCTGCATGGATTTTGCTCTGCTCCTAAACAGTGACCTACTTGTACGAATGTCACAGCAGAGCCTTCAGAAAGCAAGCTGGACAAAGAGAGACCTATACTTTGGGTTAATTTGTATGAAATAAAATTCACAGTAAGGCCTCATCCAGATTTCAAACAGGGAACATGCACAGATTAGCTCACGAGCACTCCCTGATGTAGGACTTCCTTCCTGTGCAGGCCCTATGCATTTTCGCTGCCGCTTGAGACAGCATGTGATGATACAGCCATGCAATGCACAGAGCTGTGTGACTTAGATGCGCTGCACATTTCAGCATGCTGTAGCAATGACAAGCTACGGCAATGATGGGTCCTGCTGAAAGGACACTTTTGAATCTTTGTGCAGACAGACAGAGATCTCAAGAAAGTATAGTGTCAAAGTCTGCTCAAGTCTGCATTTCAGCTGACTTTAGTGCTTGCGATCCTTTTGTATGCATTTTCTGTTACAGTTTTAGCAAATGAGCTTACTGGCATGGTCAATTTGAAGTTATTAGCAAATGTTTACCCAAAGTGAGTTTGAAACTTATAAAAGGGAACATTTGAAATATTTCCAAGATTTGCATTCATTTGGCCAGAGTAATCATTATACCTGACTTATATGTCCAATCCAGAATAATCAAGCAGCTCCAGTTTTGAGTATCAAGTGCTTGCACTAAACTTGAAAACCTGTTTCCAAACCAAGGTTCAATCAGACTACAGAAATCTTTCAAATAGATACACTAAAATGAATCAAAAGTTGTTCACGTATGTGAAGAGGGAAAGGGAAGAAAATCATTAATTATATTATTCAACAGCTTTGTTATTAACAGTACAGTCCCTCTTTCAGCAGCATTAAAGATCAGTTTCCTCTGCCCTTTCAGCAGCCGGCTCTGTCTCTCCACGTGCTGCAGGGGCTCGTAGTGCAGGTGATGTACCTGATTAACATTCTGCCTTTGCTAGCCAAGCTTATTGTTATATATTTGGGGCCTCAGCAAACAACCATTGTTAAACRATTTCTATCCTTTCCTTTCTAGGAGTTTCTCTCAGCTGGAAGAGCGTGGTATAATCCTCACATCCTTTCTACTAATATGGCTATTCCTATGCTGTGTCAACTTTTTTATTCTCCACAATGAAGACCCAGGTTTGTGTCAGGATGAGCAGAGGGCTTCAAAGCTCCAGGACTCAGTTAGACACAAGTCTGAATGAGACAAGAGCCTTATTGAACCTGCCTCAGCTAGGAGCCTGTCCCCTCCAAGCCCGCTGGGTACAAGYGAGTATCCTCTGTGTGGGGAGAGCACGTGGCGGCTGCTGGATGTGGGGATGGGGCATGCTGCATTTGTGTTGAGGACAGAGTGGGAGCARTAGGCTTTTGTGTAGCACAAATAGCCCACAGAGTCCCAGAATTACTTCCCACTGGTTTCCCTTTGGTTCACCAGTTTCAGTATCTTGGTGGGTAGACTAGGCAACATGTCTTAAAAGCCATCTGTTAGCCTGGTCTGGGAGAAAAGGCTAACATACTCAAAAGCAGCCGCTGTAGGGAGAAAAATCTCTAGAAAGCAGCAGCAGTTTGTTCTGTTTTATGGGATATCTTTTCACATTTCCACTAGCCTAAATTCACAAGGACGTTTAGCAGGAACAAAATCAGCTTCATTTAAATCTCTTGTTTTTCCGGCTTTTTATACAGAGGTCCTTGCAACAAAATTGAAAGATGGTATGTATGTAAAGACTAAGTCACTATTCACCTGCATGACTTTAACCTGATTAACAGTTTCATTAACTCTTTAGGCTCTGTGTTATAGACAATGCTGTGATGACAGTGTGTATGAGTAACCTGGAAAGCTTGAAATTAGAAACTGCTGTTAGTGGGTTTGTCACTGCAGCACAGTGCTCTCCAAAAGCAAGGTAGTTACAGGGACAGATGTCCCAGGAGGACCTTCATCTGCTACCCTGCTGATATCTGAGCTAGGGAGTTTGACACCATCATGAGTGTTCCTGCATCGCCACAAAGTCATGTTGCTGACTTCAGTATGGACATGCTCTATGCAACTGTTTTGGACTCTGTTCCCAAATATGATCACGAATAAAGGTTTTATTATCCAAGTACTCAAATATATCCTCACACAAGGGCAGCAGACAGGTTAGTTTGATTCGTAGGAAGGAGAAGTTCCCCCAGACCTTCATCTACTGACTGCCCCACTGATTTTCTTGCATATACCTAGAATCTCCCCTCATTTCTGCAGGAGACAGTACTCCAGCTCTTCCACAGAAACCCGGATGAGTGCCCAGGTACCTCTGTTCTGCAACACTGGGAAAAATGGCAGGTGTTTTCTATAGACATTTTGAAATAATAAAATAATTGAAAATTTCAACAATAGATATAAAATTTAACTTTTTTCGCTGAAAAGCTCCCAGAAACTTTCCCATGTAACAAAATAAATGTTGCTTTATAATCAGCCATCCTTCATCAGATAAAACTGAAGTAGGAGCTCCTGCCAGCTGGCATCTGTCCCATCTTTCATTTCCACCAGGAAGTGTGGAGAGGGAAGGAAATGGCTGGGATCCTCCAAGAACATGCCAACATGGAAAGCCCCACCACCTTTGCRCTGGAAAGATGCAGCAATCAGTTCTTTTAAAACAAGATTATATGAAAGCTGGGGAGAATTATCTGCAAGGCACAGATTTCTTGTAGACTTTTGGTATCTAGCCATGTGGGAAGACATTTTTCTCCTCTGTTTAACTTGCCAGTTATTTCCTCCTTCTGGCATTTATTAATCTGACTGGTTAACCATTGAGTCCACCCTACAAACASATCTCATCACAAATCCTGTTCTCCACGGTGGACTTGGAAAAGGCTCTGGCTGAACAAACTTACTTCTCATGTCTTCATTCTGAAGGGCAGAACTAAATGATGGAGATAGATGTTTATCATGAAATTCACACCAAAGGTTTTCTGTTTACAGCAGGTAATAATGCTAGGCACACTAGGATTTACATTTGTAAACAAGCTTCATTTTGACAGAGCCCTTTGCAATTCATCAGTGATTTGGGTGCTTCTGGCTATGCAATATTAATTGCATCCAGTCCATTTCTGATAAACAGAATCAGGAGACCTAATCACAGGGTTAGTATATTCAATAACCATTGCTCTTTAATTGTTTCTGATCTTTATCTCTCTCTCCCCAAGGGTTTTTTTTCCTGTGGGAGGATCAGTGCTTCTCTTTGAACTGACTTTTCCTTTCAACATTTATCATTTAGGATGGCTCAAGTGCCATTTCAGTGCAGAGCTGCTTGTGAACTATTTGTAGCAGCCGCTTTTTTGGAAGTTTGCTATTTGTGGTGTGTTCTCTCACTTAAATCACCTTACTGACTGTGCATGAGACCCTTGCACCACACAATATGCTTCTGTAAGAGCTGGGAGTTGACCCTCCTGCTTCTCACTCTTTCACGTGTGACCCAGGCGGGATCTTTCCAGCAGGCTGCAGGGCCACAACACTGTAAGCATGGTTTATGCCAGTCACTACAACCAAAGCACTGTGCTGKGAGTAACTAGTGAGAAGTGAACCACAACCAGGTGGGACATTAATGTTAGGCACTGATATCAGCTCCAGTAGGCCTGTCGGTATCCCTAGGGTCTGGCCTTTCACACTGGGAATTTTGCAAAGAAAACCTCAGAGTAATTGAAAGATGAACCTGTGATTAGGACAGAGGAACAAATGAAAAATAGTCTGAGAGAGAAAGTGAGGCTACAGACTGCTTCCATCAGCAGAGTTGTCATGCCCTATGTCTTATGTATGTTTTTTCTTCATATGGGGATAATTACTAAATGGCTCTTTCCATTTGCATCTGATTATTAAAAACAACAATRCATATATTGGCCTAAAAATGATTTACATGCACAACTTTTTCTTTATGTTGGTAGCTGACAGAAAACTGTTTGTGTCTGAGGAACTGAGAAATCTCATGTTGCTGTTGCTAGTTCCTGTATAACATGCTCTGCGGCTCCTGTTGTTTAATCTCCATTCATCCCCACCTGAGCAGTTCCTGGAGGAGAACTTTTCTCTACACCTGGGAGTCGCAGCCAGGGGAGCTCTGTCAATATTGACTTTACAGCAGGCTGTAGTGCACACCGATGGTTATCTTGTTCACTAGGTAAGATTTAGCCCGTTAGCATAAGTGTCTTTGAAGCCATTAAATACACAGAATGGATAGAGTTGAAAGGGACAGGGGTTCCTTTCAAACGGAGACATGTTATCAACCCCGTGCAGGCCATAGAGACTGAGGCCTGCGCTTTGGAGGGCAGACTGGGATGTACTGGGCCACAGCTGGTAAATGGGATTTTACAGGGTGATCTCTGTCCATATACTTGTTTGGTCCCCATATAACTGTCTCCTCCTCTCCCCTGGATCATGGGCACAGCAATTTGCAGTGTTTTCTCTCCTGGTGTGGCTGTGCAGCCCTGTTTTCCCAGCCCTTTCACTGGACTCTGGCACTCGACTGGATGAAAACTTTCCATTTGCACATGTTTGCTTTACGGGAAGGAGCTTTTGCACAGCTTGAAACTTTCCATTGTATTCATGTTCAGTTTTGGACAAACTAATTCCAAGTGAAAAAACTCTGTCCATGAGAGCCAGCTCCATGGGCACCCGGGGGCACAGATGGCTCTGGTCCTCAGTGGAGCTGGACCCCAGAAGGTGGGGTGCTGCCAGGCAAGGGGTGGCACAGTCTGACCTTGCAAGTCTGTCTGCCTGCAGAGACACCCTGCTCTGAGGAATGGGGTTATGTTGGCTCAGRTCATGCCAGATGGAAATTCAAGAGAAAATCCAATGACGGGCTGGCCTGCTGCTTGCAGAATTCTGGCTGGTTTCCCCAGCAGTGAGTGGAAAGCTCACAGGTAGCAGGATTTCCTCCCCTGCGCACAAGCCAGCTGCTTTCCTGGTAATGGAGGCAGTTTGTATTTGGCAGTCCTTGAGCTGCCAGAGGGCTGGGTGCTTGTTTCCCCAGTGAATSCTGCTTCCTTGTGAGTCCCTTCGCTCCCCCTATGCTGTGTGCCTGCCATTGCTCCCCAGATTCTCAGCAGGATCCACTGTATTCACAAGGCTGCCTGCTGAAAAGGCTCTGTATTCATTATATTCACCCCCTGCATGCTCAAATAAAAGGTGGTATCTTTTGAGGAAGGCAATAGCTGACTTGCCACCAGTGCAGAAGAAAGTGTTTGCATGGTATAAACAGGTGAGCTTGTGCATGGTGACTGTTTGTAGACATGCAATGCATCTGATTCACTTGGGGAAATGTTGAGAAATACACTTTTCCAACCTTTTGGGAAACAGTCCTTGGAGAAAGAGGAATACCCCCAGTAAGATGAGTGGAATATGAGTAGGAAATAGTTTCAAGGTCCACAACAGAATTCTCTTTCCCAAGCATCACAGTGCATATTTGGCCCACAAGTCTGCCTCAAAAATTGCAGGGTGTGCAGGCCTTGTTGGCCCTCAGCTGTGCCTGGTGCCTACAGCTGCATTTAATCAAGAGGAGGAACTGCAGTCAGAAGCCTTTGGTCTGTCGCTTCAAGGGTGATTGAGCCCAACCTCAGCTGACACAGGTGAGCTACACAGCTGTACTGGCTATAAAAGCTGACCAGGGAGGAGGCTGCCTTGCTGTGCTGGAGGGGCTGCTGGGGAATGGGGTGGGCTGCTCTGAGCCAAGGGGGTCTCATCTGTCTTTCTGGGGATGTGAGTTTTTCTGTCTTTGGCTACAGGTAGCCTAGGAGCTTCTGCTTTAGGGGTGAGAAGAAAGGGAAATGCTGGAGGTGAAAAGAGGGTCTCTGAGATCAGACTCTTAACATGAGGCTCCAAATAGAAAATGGAGATCAAACCTATGATGGGTGGTAGCTGGCTGAGGACTGACTCATCCTGTGTCTCCTGAGATTCAGTACAGTACCTCTTGCTTGCTGTTCACTTCTACTGCAAATAAGCTTGTCCTCCTACAGGAGAGRCTTGGGGCAGGCGATATTCTTGGAGAGATGAAAGAGAAGGAAGAGAGCTGGTGAAAGCCCTTCTGAGGTGAATTGTGCTCATCTGACCACCTGTAAGGTGGTGGCATGGTAAATGCTACAGTTCTCATGCTGCCTCACTGAAAATGAATACTGATAGCTTTATATTGCTTCCTCATGTTAYAAACCAGCCTTCAATTCATGTTAATAGCTGGACATGGAGTTTAGATGCTCTGAATTAGAACAAAACACCAACACCTTTGTTATTAGGAGGTCTTCAGTAACCAGGACAGGTTTAATCATTGAGTAGATAAATTTGCAGTTGGATTAAAGCCTAATAACCCTGTGATGAATCACTCTAATATTTCAATCAAAGCACTAGGTTTACAACCCAGCCAAAGTGGGGAGGTCTGCCCTGTCTATTGCTGCACTTAAGACACAAATGCAAATTTCTATTTTAATTTTATTCTGGTGCTTTAAAGGAAAGYAGAGAAAAGTTAATTCATCAATTCTGTCAAAGCAGCACAAAGGTATTTCTCTCTAGCTTTTTCCAACCAGAGAATAAATCCCTGTGTTTTACCCTCTTTGCCTGCTACGGGCTAGAGGCCGCTTCAGGACCGCTCTTGCGCTGCTKTCTGAAAGCTTGGCTGTGAGTCTGTCTTGCTTGGCAGAGGCTGTRGCAGCACTAAGCAAGCTGGCTTATGTGGTGACCTTAGTGCGGCAGCTGCTCTTGCCAGACGTAGTTAATTTCTCTAAATGCCATTCCTCAAGGTATTTTTGAGGGGCTTGTTGCTAACGACCTGCTGGCTGTGAAGTTGTGCCTCCAGCCACCAGATCAGAGGTTTCTGTGCAATGTCCAAGGGTAAAGTCGAGGGCTGCCTCCTTGTTAAAGCTTGGGGAGGGAAACATGGCCCTGGACTTATCTTATTTTCCAGGGAAAACAGATTATGTTTTGCTGGTCTTTCCCGTTAACTTCCTATATCCTAATAAAATACTACAAGTAAAAAATCATTGTTCCTGCCAAGCTCAACAGGAAATGGAGAATAAATATTTTACTTTTGCAAACTTGCTTTTTTAGTGGCCCAAGCTTTTCCTGCGGGTGGGTAGACGCCTGTTTGGTCTATCCTTTAAGCCAGCCCTGGCAAAGCAGGTCACTTCAGGGGGTGCTGAGCCTTGCCTGAGACCACACTGAAGACAGGTTTTCTGGAGTAGCTCTGACTGCTGTCACACCTTTCCATTCACCTTTAAAGGCATTCCTTACAGCTAATCTTAAATACAACTAGGAGAGGAAAATGAATTTTGCCTCCAAACATGAAATCAGCTTTCTGTGATACCCATTTGGGGCAAAAAAATAAGGTTTTTCTAGCCTTATCATATCTGTAAAGATGGTCCAAGGGCACGACTGTGCTGCAGGAAAGGAGGCTGGACACAGCAGCTGGGTAAATGAGCAGACACAGAGTGGCAATCACAGTGTGGTAGTTATTGAGAAACCGTGGCCTGGGAATAGCTCTGAGAAGAAGGTCTCTGCCAGTATGTAGAATTGCTCAGAATATGGCAGTATTCCTCACCTGTCATGTTGTGCAGAGAAAAAGGAACAGCCATTAAAAGTGATAAACAGTCCTAATGGCAAATAGAAAGCCCAGATAATAGAGGGAACAAAATGCAGTTTTTCTGCATCTACCAGAAAAACAAACCTGTTTAATCCAGAGGGAGAAAAATTACTAATGCAGCCAAAATAAATGGAAAAGGCAAATGGTGCATAATGAAGTAAATAAAATATTCTGTAATAGCCTTGTTAAAACAGCAAAAGATGTTTTTTACATGTGGATTTTTTGCACAGGTGGCAAGGTGGCTGATTTGGGAGAGGCGATTAGTACCTGGTAGAGCAGGGAGATGGGGGGCTGTTCAGCACAGCGGTCTGCAGCTTACCATTCTCAATGCGAGAACTGCATCCTCATCCAGCTGAGCTGGCTTTCTCAGTGGAACAAAAGCTGCACATCCCACCTCCTGGGCAGTAGGAAATGAAGCCCACAGGCCAGCACGGCCCCATCCAGGCCCTTCTGCAATGGTTGCAAATGGCTGTGAAAACAGCCAGGGTATGGGTCAGGGCACAGCAAAAGTTTGCAAGACTCCTTCTGCAGGCAGGGTTGAGCGAGATGGAGGAGGGGTGCCATTCCCTGCACTAGCGACACGTCCTTTTAATCAGGGCTGAGTCAGAGCTGTAAGAGCTTGTGGTTTTTTTAGCTTAAGGGAAACTTCTGCCATGTATTCACCTGTGTTTCAGGGCCTGCCAGCTCTTAAACTGGATGTTCCAAAGCCCCCACACAGTATTTTCACCAACTGAGCAAAAGTCCTCTCTAAGTGGATGGTGTTTTGCTGTACAGCATCATTTCAGGTCTTTCTGAGAAAGCTTCGTCCCGGAGGAAATCTCTGTTGTTTGCCTGTTTGTTTTTCTTCTCTTGCCTGATGGAAGCAGACCTGAATCTTTCAAGGGGCACAGGCACCGTCAGCACCCTCAAGCTGATGTTTGAGGATGCCTCTCCTGTTTGCAGGTCTCCCAAAGGGGCTAAAAACGAGGCAGAACCCCTGTCTGCAGCTCAGTGCCCATCAAGTCCGTGGGACAACCCTCCCATGTATCGAGCCTTGTCTTCTCAGAGGTTTCTGTGAGAGCTGGATGCTCTTGGGAAGGTGGTACGAGAGGCTGCTGCGAGAGACCTCCGTGCCCTCTGCACTCCACACCTTGCTGTGAGCCCTGCTGCCATTGCTTAGCTGCATCAGTGGCTTGTACCCTCATGCGGTCAAGCCCAGAGAGCCCGTCTCCAGTTTGCCCACGCTCCCCGTTCTTTCTTCCAAAACTTCTGGAGGCTGCTTTGGCAGCATAGCTCTGTCTTGCAGTAGTAATTCCCCTTCCCTGCCACCCTCCCCGAGTGGTGATACAGGATCATTTGGGCAAGTTTTGCTGCAGTCCCAAAGCTTAAGTCTGTTGAATGCCTCACTGTTGCTTTGTGTCCTCGGCCTGATGACCTTAGGAGTTACATCCTGTGAAACCTGGGGTTCTGCAGGGTCGAGTACGTTTGGGTTAAGGCTTTAGTTTTTTTTTACTTGAAACCATATAGTTAGCCTAGTACCCTTCCAGCTTGGGTCATGCTTTCTTGGAAGATGAGTGAGCTTTTATGATGAGGCTCTGCTGAACTCTGAGCATTGAACAAAGCCCCAGACCAGACAAACTTCCTTTGATTTTAGATTCCATAATGAAATATTTGCTCAGTTCTAAGAGAAATGCTTGCAATGGGAGTGCTTTCAGTTCTAGGGAAAAGTCCAGCAGAGAATGCTAACTTTTCCATAAGATCTTAAAAACAACCTATAAATTCTCCCAGGGGAATGGAATTCCCTGTTAAAACTGTAGCTTTTTTCTAAAACCTTGTAGAAAAGTGTTTTATGTTCAGTTGTATAGACAGTTAAAGTCATTCCCATAGTACCCTGCAGGTTTCATCCAGCTATGTTCTAGGGGGACTTTTCACAGACTACAAATTAGACTAGATAAACAATCTCATATGGATAGCTGAGAGGTAGTTACAGTTGTAAATGAAACAGCATTTTTCCTGTGCTTGACAGCAGAAAAATTAAAAAGAATGGCTGAAAACAAAATGGAAAGAATATCAGAAAGGATGAAAAATAAATGACATGAGAGATTTAGGCAAGTGCACAAGATAAGGCACCTTCCTCTGAGGGATTTGGAAATGCAACAGACTGCAGAAAAGTACTGTTGACTGTAAAGACCTCATCTTTTATATTCCCTAACCCCACATCAAGGATGATTCAGGCACCCTCATAGAAGGGAGAAAATCCTTTGCTGAATGTTAGTGAAATCCTGGATTTATGACATACAGCTCTGCAAATCTCCTTTTTATGGCCAAGCCTTCCTTGAGATTGGCCTGTACGAAGGAGACTGGGAATGGTGGGGAAAGTTGCTTGTAGAGGTTTTCATGTGGTTTCCATGGCTAGGAAAGCGTGGCTGGGTTCCCTGCATCCTTGTAAGTGGTCAAAACAGCTGTTTCATTTAAAGTGTAGCTCTCAGATCTGTTATGGAAAACCAGCATGGCTGGGAAAGAGACTAGACCTTCTTCTTCACTGCCTGCAGTGTGCGGCTCTGGAGACTTCTGTTTTGTTCAAGGGTCACTGCAGTGGGTGGGACGCAGACGTCCTGATGCTGGCAGCCCTTTGCGTGCCGCTGGTTCCCGGGAGACTGTACAGATGCCACGGTGATGTACACACGTGCTGCGTTGGGATCTGAGCTGCTGCTTTTGTTTGTTCTGGTTTAGTTCCACTGTAAAATGGGAACGGGTGCTGATTTGCTTCCAAGGGGCAGAGCTCATTTCTATGGCTCCTTATTAAGGCATTTAAATGCAAGTCCCCACAAAGACAACTGGAAAACTGATCTGTGTTTTCTTGGTCCTCAGTGAACAGTGCCCTCTGCTCACAGGCAGCAAACAAGCTGAAACAGCATGAGTTACTAGATGGGGAAGGGGGACAGAAATGCAGTAGTATGTCAAGTCAGGAAACCTCAGTAGTCCCCCCAAAATAACAGTGACCTCCTCCAGAGTGCCCTGGCAGTATATGCGAGCATGCGGCCTCTGGCAGCTGTTAACAACAGCCCAGGAAGTCGGGCTCCCTCCCCTCTGCTTGTTCACACTGCTCTGCCCAGGCTCCCAGGAGTGGCACAGTGGACACATCAGGGTGCCGACCCTAAGGACGGCTCCCGGGGCTCTCCGGTGTGTCGCAGCTCTGGGCAGTCACTGGCTGCCGCTGGGTAGAGCCATCTCAGCACATTTGTTGGTCTCAGCTGCTGATTTCAACAGCTGTGCTTTTTCCTCTCCTTGCTCCTGCTCCCCATGTTTGTAGCTGGCTGTTTCTGCTGGTGAGATGCCTAAGTAGCTGCTCCCATGAAAGGCGTCCCCCCTGCCAATGCTGTTCCCTGCTGATCACTCCTTTTAGCCGGGTTTGCTCTTGGTGGTGTTCCCTTAACTCTGCTTTCCCTCTTGCTCCTACTGGCTGTGTTTGCACTCTGATCTGCCCKGATGAGTCCCTTCCATAAAGAAGTGGGAAAGGAAAGGAGGTAGGAAGATGCTTTTTGCCTGGCTCTCGGAAATGAAGATATCAAGGTTATTTTGCTACCTGAGTCTAGCTGTCTTGACAGTCCTGAATTTGCTGGCAGCACAAGACAGAGCCTTGACAGACTGGACTTGCTGTTTCTTAAGCAGAGCACAGYGCCCCTTTGTGCGAGGTTTCTGTGTTGGCCAGGTTGCTTTTTGTTTGACAAAGCCTCTTTAAATTTCAGTTTTTCTCTGTGGAGTTGTTAAGGAAAAGATTTCTTTCTTCCTTAACTCAAACCTTAGCTCAGGTTTGTTCAAAATAGGCCTGTGACCCTAAAGCTAAGTTTCAAATTTTCAAACAAACCTGTAACACAGGCACCATGAGCATTTTGTACTCAAAACCGTGTACAGCAAAGATAAAGCCTAGAAAGAAAGGATGAGGCTGGGAAGACAGAGAACTATATTTTGCTCCAGCATCTTCTGCAAGCTTTGCATAAAAAATTGCACCATTTGCTCTGTCTGCAGCTTCCTTGTCTGTCAAGTGGCACTGAACAGTTGAGAGATGTCTCACAGGAACAGTGTAAATCTCTCCCCGTGTTTCCAAACCGCCTGAGGTCCTTACATACAGAGGATGAGAGAAGTAAGGGGGATGGAGGGAGTTTCCTCTGAAAAAGCAAATCCAGAATGAGAAACACATTCAGCCACTGCAAACAGCAAAAACACATGTGCTCTGATTACAGGAGCCAGACCATGCGTGCCTCACATGTGCAGCTGCCAGATTTACTGCCTGTTATCCTTAGAGGCAATTACTGGATTTCGTTGTGAGGATCTGCGTGAGCGATGCACAGGTTGCCCACATAGCCTGGCCTTCTGGGAAATGACACTGTGCTCGCTCAGCCAGCACTCACCATGTGCTGTGGCTGGGAGCAGCTGTGCTGGAAAACCACCACAGAGGAAATCACAAGTTAGTGAGTCACTGAGGCTGTTGCCAGCCTGTCAGGAGTCTCTCCATAACTCAGCTTTCATGTGCCTGTGCTTCTGCTCTGAAGTAGGGTCAGATGCCACCTTGAGCAGCAAAATGGTCACTAGCAGGTGAGGAAGAAGCAGGACCATATGGAAAAGATGATTCTGTTTTTCATTCTCCATTTCCAAAGGGAAGCTAGCACTCTGTAGGGAGAAGTCTCCCTGGCAGCCACCTCCCATGCAGATTGCAGTGCATCCAGCACACCCACCTCCACGGTCAGCAGAGATGTTGCTCCATGTGTCTTCACCCTGCCCAGGAAAGGTTCTGCTTGGGATGTGGCCAGGAGGACACTGTCATCAGGGTACTTTTGGCTCAGCTGAAAGCATGAATATTGCAGACTTCCCAAAGCTGTTTTCAGCTTTGGTCCAACTCTGAGCTCCAAGTGGTTCAGGCTTTATCTGTGCATTGGGACATCACTTGCAGCTGCTCTGGCCCAAGAACACACTCATGTGCCTTGGACTCGATTGCATTTACATCATTTGCATCAATGACAACCAAGAGAAAAGCCATGGATGCAAGTGTGTTAAACAGGTCTTCAAGCAGAAGTTTTTTGACATAAAATGCAAGCTCTCGTGCATTAAGCCAGCCAGCAGAGTAAGAGTTTTCCCTCTTTGCTGTTTAGGGAGGTCAGGTCAGATAGAAGTCAGGGTGTGAGAACTGGCTGATCAACCCATGGATACAGGGGCTGTACTACCCATTGCCCAGGGGAGAGGTGTTTCCTGCACATAGAGGAGGTTCCTGGAGACCAGGTTGGAGAACAAACCCATGGGAAAGAGGGTAGCGTCGTGCCGTGGGACAAAGAGCTAGTGGGGGTAGTGCCGCTGTCTCCACGGATGTGCCGGGGAGCCCAGGCTGCCTCCCTGGGGCTCCTGCACTGTCCAGAGCTGGTGGTAACCGTTCCTGCCTCCACTCCAGAGACTGAGCCCCAGCTCACCCCACTAGCCCACAGGTGGGCTGTTTTAAACTCTTCTTTTTGTTAACCCTTTACAAACAAGAAGCAGGATGCACAGCAAACCAATTCCAAGTGCTTGTGCTGAGGACTCTGGCCTGGATCTTGGTCTCCTCTAAAACCAGTGGCAAAATCCACAGGAGAGAGGTGCTAAGATACTCCCTGGCTGAGTGTCGGATGCTGTTTTCCTTGGAAATGAGATGGGGCCCATGAGGGTTTTGTCAGTGAGCGAGACCAGATATTTTCAACATCGGAACACACAAGAAAGTGTGAAGCATTTTCTATATATTCTATATATTTCTATATATTGTTGGGTAAAAACTATGTTCGGGGTTTTGTGTGCAGAAATGCTTTTAATGCTTTCTTTAACTAAAACTAAGCAGTGATTCTTGTTTCAGGAYTAGAACATTTTCGAACAGTGAAAACGTTCCTTTAAAATCTCAGTTTTAAAAGTGGTCCATTCTGCACTGAGTTCTTGGAAGGGTTCTCACTACATTTTTCAGCCAGGTCTGTTCAGCACATGTTCTCTTGTAGCAGCAAGCGAATACAATCCTTTCTTCTCATTGCAGAGCTGCTCCCACTGACTGAGCAGTGAGAGGCAATAAAGGATGAATAATCTGCCCAGTGCTCCCTCGCAGCCTTGTCCATTTTTAGACTTGCTTATGCTCATAGCACTGGTGTGCTGAACTCCCCCTCCATGCAAGATCCTCTCTGAGCTCTGGCTCTTGGCTGTGAGAAACAGTGGAAGATCACAACCCCACAGGGAAGGAAGTTTAAAAGCAAGGTAAATTTTTAGGTAGGAATAACATGTTCTCGTGTTTTTGTTCTTTGATCAACTGTGCTTTAAATTAACACTTGATTAAACTTTCTTTAACTTCTACATGCAAACTCGCTCGAAGTACATGGGTCCCTAGGATTGTCTAAGGATGCCTCCAGATGAGCTTTGGTGAGTCTTGATGAGGCAACCTCAGTATTTTCTACCTGCTCTGTCTTCATAGCTGGAAGCACCCACCCCTGGGAGCAAGGCTGCAGAAGCATGTGTGTCCTGGCCCGTCAGCCCTTGCCACTCACAGCCCTGAATGTAGCATAAGATGTTTTGTTCAGCTGCCCAAGACTGTATTCAAAAGCCCAATTTGGGGCCATCAAATTTGAAAATGTTGCCTTTACCTTGGGCACAATGGTCAATAAACTTCACAAATCGTGTCAGAAAGGCTTGTAAAATATAAGAAGATACCTTTTGTTAGCTGTGGAAGTTGCAAACGTGAGTTTGTAGTTTGCTCACTGGAAAACACAGCATGGCAGAAGCTCACAGTGACTGAAACCATTTATGAGCTGGGATCATATTCAGTGGATAATCTGGGATGAAACACATGAAAAGGAAACAAAGTCTTTCTTTGCAGATTGAGTTAAATGTATTTCACCACATGTGGTTGGGGTTTTCTTAGTTTAGTTTTGGTTTGTTTTTTTGCCTTGCTCTGGAAAGGAAAAAAAACCTTTTATGGTGGCTCCACCTGAAAGGAATGCTTTCCAGGCTAAAACATGACCATTCTGCACCTGTCCCTGCTCTGATGCTCGGAAAGGGCTCTTTACGTGGCTGCTCCATGCGCTCAGGCCCTCAGGAGCCAGCTGCGGTTCTGTGGGCTGTGCTCTGGTGCTGTTAATGCAGCACGTCTTGGGCTGTAGCTCTAACTCTTTTTCTAGGAAAGGGGGCTTCAGGACCTGTTTTTCCCAGCTCAGCATGCCTGTTGCATCAGTTGCACATACTGGTGATCTCTGTAAATAGATATATATAATACTGTACTTGTGCCACCTCTAAAAATCAGACTGACCCATCTGGAATTGCTGCTGGGCTTAGCTCTACAGCCTGTCAAATCTGCCCCTGTGGTTTCAGATCCAGGCTAGGAGGGGCCTGGGCAGAAAAGACCTCACACAACCTCGTTGCAAAGAGGTTGCTGCTCTGAACCGTGCATCCTCTGACCTGCACCCTAGCCAACACCTATCTCCAGTATGAACGTTACCCCCTCACACCCTCTGTAATGAGGGTACCGAAGCATCTGTTTTTCTCTTCTGCAGCATTTCTGGATGCAGCCAGAACATGGGCCTCCATGTGAGTTACTAGAAGGGTTTAACCTTCACTGCATAAAAATTTGTAATAAAGGCACTTCCAGCATCTCCTCTGTGCTCAGTCAAGCAGTTTGTTGCAGGTTCCCCAGCATGCTTTGACATATATTTCCCCAACCACATATGGAGAAACTAGAGAGCTATAAAGAGGTGGGTTTTCTTTGCTGCTGTGCTACTTTGCAGTGCTAGCGAAGCTTGCTGGCCCAGGCAGGTCAGAGCTTTTGGCACAGGCAGCGGTCACCCTTGCATTTTCCCAGCACTCAAGGAGTGGTGATTTTGAGAATACAAACCCAGCTTGTTCCTCAGGTGAGGTCAGTTTAAACAGCTGCCTCCTCTGGAAATGCTCCTGCCGCGCTGTGTGTGTTTGCAGGCTGCCAGCATCGGCAGTCTCTTGTCGGCAAGGAGGGGAGAGGCCTGCAGAGAGCCTTCAGAAGAGCTCGCTGCAGCCAGCCAGGCAGAGCCCACACCGCCTAGCTGGGAAAGTGCAGGGTCTGCACATAAATCTTGCACAGATTGCCCTGGGGAGCCCAGCTCTGCAAGCCTCAGACATCCAGCTCTGTGCACAGAGGGCCAGACTCAGCCTCGGTCCCCCAACCTGATTGCCCCTCACTGCGCCACTGCCCTGCTTGCCTGTCTGCTAACACCCCGGGGTGGGGGCGAGCTGGGCTGGGCACCTCCAGGTTATTCGCAGAGGATCAGAGCAGCAACTCTGCAAGCCAGGAGTGTGAAAGAGCCCATACGCGCAGGGTGCTTGCACGACTGCCAGCTTGCAGTGGGAGTATTTACGTTCCCTCTGCCAAYGCAGGAGTCTCCCAGCTGCACTCATCTTATCTGGGGCTCGTGTTTGGGACACACAGTCGGAGGAAAGGGACCTGGCCCCAGAGAAGCAATGCATGATGCCTTCTCACCATAGCCCACGTTAGACCTAGCAAGCCCTGAAACATCTCGCAGCTGATACATCTCTGCTGAGCTGTAATTATTGCGTGCATTGCTCATCTTTCAGATTAGCTGCCACTCCTGCTCATTTCCCATTGCATATTCTGGTGGATAAGGGATTTGTCTCTGCTCTCCAGCTGCTGTATGTTGCCCAGCAAGTATCATTTTCTGTTCTGGAGTAGCTGCGTTTCAATGGAGATGAAGACTTAATACATACCCAGGGACAGTGAAGGGTCAGGCGGTTCCCTATGCAGAGAAGGTGGCAGTTTGGTGCCCCAGCACCTCCTAAATGTCTGCAGTCAGCAATACAGGTGATGCTGGTTAAACACAAGACTTTTTGGTGTGAATTAGTCTTGATCTTCTCGCTGAATGCTTACACAGATGTCTTCTGTGTCCCATGAACATGTGGCTTCAATTTTCATCAGGAGGGCTAAAACAAAACATTTTACTGGTTGGAAAACAACAGGCCTGGTCCRCTCTAAGCAGCAGATTTTCAGGCAAGGTTTGCTCCCATTCAAACTCCTAAGGGCAAGTTTTCCAACATGCAGAGGAGGCAACAGTGCCTGTTAGGACATCCAGTGCGAAGCTTTTTGTGTTCAGCACCCAAACGGCTGAACAATTCTGAGGCTCTGGACCTCACTGGAGGATGCTCTCCTATAGCATCACCTGGAAATTGAACATTTGAGAAGAATTTCTCCCTAAGAGCCCTGCATGGATGCAGACACTTACAGCTCCTTCTACTGTCACCATCCACTGTGGTTTTGCTGTCAGAAATGCGTTCAGGGGGGTGTTGGTACCCAAGACACCACAGCACCCTCCTCTCCCCTGGAGCTGCCTTGATGTCAGGATGAAAACAACAAATCCACCCTTTTCAGCCATGTAGACTTTAAGGTGCATAATTCTAAAAGAATTTGTARAGAAATACAAAGCTAGGTGCTTCACAGCCTGAGTCAGTCACTGTTAGTAATTCAGATGGATCTGTATGGGGCAGATTTCCTCACATCTGCATTTTGCAGGGTTTCTTTCACCTTCTGCAATATCTGCTCTGGCTTGCTCTCAGAGGCAGGATGCTGGTGGCAGGAGAGCTGGGGCCTGGCCTACTTGGGAAATGGCTGCAATAAGCCGGTAAAACCCATACTCCAAGAAGAAGTAGACGTGATAAGCAAGACTGTGCCATTTTTACTAGTGCCTCCTCTGATTATAACTGTGCTTCTCAGACAAAAAAAGAGAAACAGGCCTGGGAATGTTTCACATTCTGTTTTGTTTCCACAGGCATCTCAGACAGTGGGTTGGGGGCAGCCTGTCTAGCTAAGGAAAGGGTTTGAACTATGTTTGTGATGCTTTGGGTTTGGAGCTACAGAGAGGCAACCAAAAGAGCATGGTTCTGCTTCACATTTTTATCTGAAGCTCCAAATGCTGGAGGGTTTTGAGAAATACGTTCTGGTCTGGGGCCATCTTTAGGATTTGATTTGGAGCCAGAAAGCAATTTAGACAACCTTTTGAGTCTGTGGTTTAAATGACAAGTCCATGTAGATAAAGGAGCAATGGGGATCTGGTGAAAATGTAAATACCCTAAGTCTGTCTCTCCAACATACCTAGAGACTGCATTAGCAGTGAATATGTGGGAAATGACCCCTTATCATTCCCAGGGTACTTTTTACTGTTGAAAATTACTGAGAGCCATTCGAGCAGGCTAGCTTCGAATGACTGCTAARGCTCTTTGCTGCTGTAACTCCAGTTTCTAGTGGCTGTTTCCTAAGCTCTAGATTCCCTTCAGCAGGGCAAACACGAGCATATACAAATCAGGARTTAAAAAGAACAAGCCAGCCAAGACTGGTAGCCTGTTAGTAGTCTTTAAGCTGAAATGGGCCATTTGTGTAAAAGTCAAAATAGCACCAGTGATCTGAGAACTGTGTTCATCCTAAACATACCAAATCCATATTTTCTTTCCTTTTTCTTCCCCAAAGGATGGAAATCTCACTCTGAGTGACTAGTTTTCCTTTGAGCAGATCATGTAAAATGTTGCCCTCGTGATCCTACGCAACAGTCTCAGAACAGCTCGGCTTTACTCGGCAGAGTCCTCCCTCCAGGAAAGCCGGCACGGTGCCGAGATCAAAGCCAGATCTTCTCCTTCATGACTTTCCTGTTACATTTTTTTCCTCTCTTCTGCTTTTTTTCCATAATCAGAGTCCTCACTCCTTTTTCTTTTCTATTCAGGYTCAAGATCAAACAGGCCACACATCTGCTGCAGTATTTTTTAAATCATTTTAATGATATAATAATTTGTAGGGGAGAGGGAGAAGAGGGAAATGAAAATAATGACAATGCCAAAAAAATTACACCATTTCTTTAATTCAGGGATGGTTGGGAGTGCCTGTTCTTCCTCCTCCTTCTTTTTGTAATCTTGAGGAAATCATCACGAGGATTGTAGCTGATGTACGTTGGCAAAGCATTTAAGTAGTCGTGTGCCTTAAAGCATGAATCACATCAATTTTCTCGTTCTTTTAGGAAATATATTACACTGATTAAGGCTTTTTCATGTAAAAATGCAAAAAAAAGCTGTTTCAAACACATCATCCCTGTGAGGCAGGTAGAGCTTGTGTGGTGGATGGGTAAATGGAGGTGGAGAGTTCTGGCAGCTTTTCCAAAGTGACGGAGAAAACAAACTGGGCAAACCTGGCCCCAGCACTTGGAGCCCATGCCCAGCACGTGGGCMTCTTCCCAATTGCTTCTCCAGCTCCAGCTCGTGTCCTGAGAGATGCTTGCCCAGACTGCATGGAGGGTCTTCCTTCTTCACAGAAAATATTCTGCACATGCAATCTGAATCCTTGCAATGAAACTTTTAGCAGAGCACTTACTGCAGTCCCATGGATGCAGTCTAAATGCCCTGTGGTTTGAAGCAAAAATTGATCTTCAAAACAAAACTCTGAAAAATTCAATATTTAAAAAAAATCAGTCCCCTTTTCAAAACTGGACCATATTTATCTTTAAAAATCCATTCATTTCCCTCAAAGGCATTCTTTCTGGGGACAAATTACTACCACCACCCAAAAGGTACTCAAGCCTGCCTGCCAGACCCGCACACTCCCTGGGCTGTGCTATACCAGTAAATGCCCCCGTAAGGGGCCTTTTTTTGCCTTAACATCTGGGAATTCAGCAATTACTGCAGGTGTGAGCTAAGGTCACAGGATATGAAAACCTTGTGCGCTGTGGCCTATTTCATGACTTTGAAATCTTGCCGGTGGCCGCAGCACGTGAGGCCTGTGCAAGCCCCGTGCCGTTAAGCTCTCTGAAGCTGGGCAGCCCAGCTGCGTGTGGCCAAGCTCCCAGGCCACTTTGGAGGGGCTGGCACGCAGCTCACAGGGCAGTGCCAGCAGCGGGGGCCCGGCTCCAGCTGCGGGGAAGATCAGATGCAGATACTTGAAGYGCTCCCAGTTTTTCTAAGTCACCAGGGCTGGGGCTGGACGACTAGTCCTGCAGGGACCGTGCTGCTGGGAGCTGTGCAGGACACAGCCCCGGGCACCCGCGCTGGGGAGGGAAGCAATGCTGCTGGTTTTATCCGCAGACTGCCTCTGTGCCACGGGGAACCTGAGGCTCTCCGTGAAGTCTTATTTTTCATTCAATGTGACGCCATCCATGCTCTCAAAGTTACAGGCATCTTGGGGTTACACATCAGCATCAGCCCAGAAGAGTATGTGCAGACTCACCCACGCTGCTTATTTTCACAGAGAAGGCGCCTTGCTCAGCATGACAGGCCACTCTGGGAAGTTAATGTGCACACTATAGACTATTGTCTTACTTTTCATTTTGTGCGTAAAAATAAAAAAAATTAAAGCAGAAAAGCCAGTACAAACAAAACATTCAGATGTGGTGTATAATTCTCCTCTTATCTCCATGCCAGTGCTTAAAAAAAGTGCATTAATGTATTTTGTGTTTCATGGTTATGACTTGCCCTTAGCATAATCAAATGCACCTGCATAAGATAAGGTTGCTGATACTATTTCCCACCCTTTTCTACTGTAGCTGCCAGTCTGACTGCAATTACATTCATGAGTTTATTACTCTCTCTTAGTTTCATTGCTATTTCTTTAAAGGTTGCTTTTCTATCTAGATAGATAATGTATAGTTTTTTTAAAGCCATAACTCTAGCGAAATGAGACTCACTGGAAAAGCTGGCAGTCCTGTAACCCTAAGACTGAGAAATAACCCAGGGAAGGCATCACAGTCTCCCAAAGGGACGGGAATTCCTCGGAGCACTCGTTCTTTTGAAGTGCCTCTGTCTCCATGTCGCCTGCCCCGGCCTTAATCAAGTTATCATATCGACCCGTGTCTCAGAGACCCCCTCACTCTTTTCAATGAGGCCAAATTTGCAGACAAATTTCTAGCAGCAGGACGTTGGCGCTCTCCTGCATGGCGGGATAAAGAGTACCTGTAACCTCTGTGTGCCTCGCCGCGGGCTCATGCTGGGAGAGCAGTTCAAGGGAGCCCCATGCTGGCTCTGGAGCTGGCATTTCAAAATCCCCATCAGAAAATGAAATAAGGCTGAGCTCCTCAATGGCACTGCAGACTGACTGACCAGGGAAAACAACTGTGTAAGTGGTCCCGTGTGCTGTAGGTACATTACAAGGACATATATTGTGCTTTGCACGCTCCTGGTGATGGGGTTTTGTCCCTGCTCCTGAACTGCTCTCTTCTTTTGTTTATTTGAGGGGGAGCTACTCTCCCCCAAAAATGTGCAAGTGAGACTGCATCCCTCAAAACAGGGTCTTCCCAGCTGATTACATGGGAAGAGTACTTGAGGCAGCGCAACGGCCAGCCTCTGCCTTGAGACGGCAGGGGAGTTTTGAAATGCTTCCAGGTTGTGAGCAGTGCTTTTGCTGGGTACCTGCTGGACAGCAGCTCTTTCCTTGCAATCTTTGTTCCTCTAGCCATTCCCCATCACCAAACGAAGATTGTAAGTGCAGGATAAACAAAGAGCCCGTTCATATGAGGGAAGTTTTGGGGCCAGAAAGGACTGAAAGGATCAAGATATGGAAAGGCTTAATGCCGTAAATCTGATTAATTTACCTTGTGACAATCTGAACAAAAAAGTGAAGATTTGGAGCCGGGGCTGCAGGCTGACCTTTCACTCGCACTGAAAGGCGGCACAAAAGGGTCTCGGGCTGGTCGGGGGAATGACCCTGCCTTTCACTGCTACCTGCTGCTTCCTACAATGCGATCGGACACAGTTCTCAGTACGATGCAAAACACCTTCCCGCCAAAGGGCCTTTTTTCCCTTGGCTCTGGATGGGGCCAGCCCAAGCAGAGGGTGTGCAGCATGGGCATCCTCGGTGCATAAATGGCCAGGAAGAGGGGTTTCTGCAGCCAGCACCTCCTCGAGGAGCGAGGCAGCCTCTGCGGTCAGCAGTTACTAGTGTGAATATCCGCTGGGCAAAATTCCCATGGAAGCTTTGGGGCTGGACCCTGAGTGACCCCCATGAGCTTGGTCGGGGGTGTATGTAGCGAGGGCGTACGGAGGCGCCTGGCTGAGCTGCCCATCTAATGGGAAAGGCTTTTGAGGGCGCTCGTCCCACCACTACGCAGCGCAGCGCCAATACGTCAGCCCGGGGGTGGGATGTTCCTCGGCGCAGGGCAGTTTGCCATATTGGGGAGCGCAGCAGGGTGCGGGCAGAGAGCAAGGGGCTGTGCGCTAGCCCTCGGGACTCCAGCGACGGCTGTGAAGAGCCCAGAAGAAGGGCAGGTGGCTGGGTCAGAGCAGCCCACGGCTATGGGTCTGGTGGTGGAGGGAGCACAGGAGCTACAGCCTCCCCCCAGCCCAGCCCACGGTGCTGGGGGCTGCTGTGTGCTGCTCCGCCGGCACCGGGAGCTGCCCCCAGCGTCTCTGGGAACCCCAGAGCATCTGGGCACTGCTGGTGGCAGCAGCAGCACATTGGTGGTGGGAACATCTGGCCCAGAGACATCCCAGAATGGGAATCAGGCTTCAGCGTTGCGCAGCAATGTATTTATCTGAGGAATTAAYCTTCCTGTCCAATACTTGTTCTCTGGACTTGCTTTTGTCTCTGACATCTGCTTTGCCCTGCGCAGCAGCAGCCGTTCCTGACCCAAACACTGTTCTGTGATCGTACAGGGGCCACCGTTCATGTCAGTTGGTGCTGCATGTTTTCATCTGGAGGTCTAACATACCTGCTGGGCTGGACTCTTCGTATGAAAGAGTCCTCTCATAAAGTCACCTGTATTTTAAAATTGAAAATGGACAGAAGCTCAAAACATGCCAGCCCTGAATATTTTTGTCTGGTTACATTTTACTTTTTATTAAAAGAAGAACTTTTCCTAAAAACTTTTCTTTCTTTCAAGATTTCCTAAAAATAATGCTATGCTATGGTAAAGTTAGCAAAGAAGGGAGTTAGGAAACTGCTTCATACACCAGAGAGAAATGAACTTCTTCCTTTCTCTCAGTGCTGCCCCTACCCCACATTTTTAGCATACCCCCTTTCATTTGAGCTTGTAGTCAAACACAACTTTCACATCTCAAGCACCTTTCTTTACAGTGCACAGGTGCAACTGCTTGATTTAAGTTCTTTTTAACAAAGCAACAATCATGAAAAAGCTTGGGAGATATCATAATTTATTTTATTTTTAGAAGCTTAAAATTTTAAAACTTAAAATGTAGGAGAAAAATACCTCTAAAACTTAATGGGACAATATACCAGCTAAGCAGCACGCTATTGTCTGCCTTTAAATGCATTGGCTGGTATCTCCTGATATGCATTAAAAATAAATAGTTAATAAAGGTGTTTTCACTGGAACATCTGCTGCAATTCTTGGTCATTGAGGCTTAATTGCGGACTAGAGTACCAAACCTTCAGAAGGTTTGGGGACAGAGATTGATTGGGGTCACCAGGTTATTCAGAATAAAATCCCAACCCTTATCTCTAAAACGCAGTGTCCAATTGATTTTCTCTGGACCATTACACACCACACAGTGCCGTGAAGCCCAGAAGGGGAGTGGTTGACCATCACGCTTCTCAAAACCTTTTCGAAGGAAACTACCACGGCCCTTTGATTTCCAGAGAGCTGTTTGGGAGGCACAGCTTTTCCCTTTAAGTACTGAAGAACTGGAGATGAAACCAAGGTGGCCAAGGCTCAGCTGTTTTTCAAACTTAGGCTTTATCCAGAGAGGTGTTGCTACCTACAGGACTGCGTTTATAAGGCACCCAGCCACATGCAGCACATCGGCGTGACTGAAAATGTCAACTGTTGTTCAGCCAAATGGAGCACTTTCATAAAAATTGCCGAATTCCATTTATTTCAGTGTTTCAGCCTGCAAAACTGGGAAAAGCTTCAGAAAGCTTCAGTCTGTGAACAGAGCTGGCAGGGACGGGGATGCATGGGGTGTAATTCACTTACTTACCAGGARAATACTTTAAGGATAAAGAGAGCTCTTCACACCAAAGCCATGGCTCGTGGTGATTACTTACCAAGTCACAGACAGCCTGAATTTGCCAATCAAATCATTTTTTATCAAACGTGCCAGCGCCAGCCCTGGTGCGCCCCCTCCCACGCAGCCCAGCACCTTGCCACCCATGGGGGAAAGCAGACTTGGGCCTCTCAGCCAGCCCCGGTCTCTTCACCCCGAGCTGCTGAAGCTCGGGCTCAATACAGACATTTTCCAGGACCTTCCTGAGCCTCCTTTTTCCAATGAGAAGTCGCCCGTCCTTTCCCCCGCTCTCCCAGTGGGAGCAGGAAAGCCGAATTTGGGCGGCGTGGTGGGCCGAGGGGAGCCGCGCTGCACGGAGCCGTCCCGACGCATTTTGTGCTGCGGTCCCTAATCCTTCCTGCTGTTCTCTTCGCCTTTGTCGTCYTCCACCTACTGCGAGCTTTGGGAACGGAGCTTGCCCTTGCACCTCCATTGATTTCCCAGCTCCGAGGTCTGGCTGTTGCCCAGGGTAATTGGCAGCAGCRACATATTTGGGCTGAACTTTATTGTATGCATTAGGAGAAGTCAGCAAACAAGCTTGAGTGCTGTGTCAAGTATTGCCTTTGACTTTCRATTGCAGCCGTTTGGGATCTGTTTTGTCCTTGGACTGAGAAAGCCTCTGTTCTAGCTGAGCCTTTGTCTGAGATATTGGGAGGTTAGTCCGAGGAAAGACGTCTGAGAGACCCCGCTAATCCCCTTTTTACTTTTTGAACAAGAAAGTCAAGTGTTTTTTATAATAATAATAATTTGAGCTAATAAGTAACATGCTGGCTGGAGCTGCAGCTGCCTGGGGAGGAGCAGATTTGTTTTCTACATCTAATTAAAAAGCCGTAGCTAATGYCACGTATGTCTTCATCCCCAGTTTTTCTGGAGCCGTCCAGATCCTCACTGCTAAGTCAGGATGGGCTCAGGGCCCAGGGACCAATGCTGACTTACACCAGCCCCGAATTTAGCCTGCTCACCTCACTCAGGCTGTTCAAATCCTGCTCTGCCCTCTCTGCCGAGCATTTTGAGGCAGACTCCAGGCTCTGGTGTAGCCCAAGACACGATGCCAGACGTGCCATGAGCCCACGAACGAGCCAGCCTCGAGGGGGCTTGTGAGGGTAGACTCTTGTGAGGGTAGATGTTTATCGTATTATTCCTTTAATTCCCCCACGCTGCGTTTCTGTCTCATCAAATGGCATTAGCAAAATAAATCTTCTCAGTGAGGTAGGTCTCACTTCCTTTCMTGGGTAACAATTCTTTAAATCTGTGGGAAGATTAAAAGTGCAGTACTAGGTAAAAAATCATACAGCTGTGGAAGGCAAATGCCCTTACCAGTGTTCATTAACAATATTGTATATCATCTAAATGAAAGAAAGTCTAAAGGCTTAATGGWTTCCTTCTCACTGATATACACTGCTTAGTGCCAGCTCAGACAATGAAGAAAGATTAACCTGCTTTACTTATGCTATGCTTTGATGGTTGCTTTGCAAACACTTTAGGAAAGTGTTTAAATTCCCATAAAATTGATTTTCAGTGGAAGTTGAAGGAAAAAAAAAAACATATTTTCTATTGAGTGATTTTTACAATAAGATTAACTTCACAAGACCTCAACTTTGGCCCCAAATGGCCTTGACAATGCCTTCTTTTTATGTAGGTGATGCAGCTATCTATAATTAGCCATGGCTAGTTAATAACTCATCTGTTAACGTCCAAGTCCACAAATGGAAGGTTTCAATGGACAAGGAACCAAGGTTAGGYGAACAAGGATAAAGTAATGTCTATTTTATTTTAATGAATCCCATTTCCATTGTTGCAGCATTTKATTTGGATAGTCAGATGGATAGTTCAGCTTTGGTACTGCTTTCTGAAGGGTTAGAGTTTCCTGCAGATCAGTAGTTAGCTCTTGCTCTGCTACCCTCACTGACAATAATTTAATTGCACAAAGTAATAAAAACAATATTCTTCACTCTTCTAAGCTTGACTACTAAATTGTTCAAAGCTCTGCTGGGAGTAGTAAAAGTCTGTATTAATGCTTTCAGTATGCCCTGAACAAATGAGAATGAAAGGAGCAGTGGTCTCCGACACTGAGGTGAGGTATTGCCCACACTTGGTGTGGTCCTTGCCCTTTATTGTAGCTCAGAAAAAAAGGGACCCTCAGTCTGCATTCCCATCATTTTACACGACCTGCAAGGAAAAAAGCCACACTTTTGAACACGGCAATATTGATGGTTGTACTGATCTATGGCCAAGCCCTGTTAAGGGACGCTGTAACCCTGGATATTACTGCCTTTCAAATAAAAGGTAAAAGCAAGGTCTTAGCATTAGAGCATCTTGGTCCTGGGGTGGGCGATGACGTTCTGCTCAAATAACTTTCCCCATCTACAAGGATATGTGTCTCCAGTTTCTTTCCTAAGTGCTATTCATTACAGCTATGCACTGACAAACGGATGCCCCATTTCAAAAGGGCCACAGGACTCCTGTCTTTGAATAGCCCCAGAGCTCTGAGATGTTTCGTATGGGATACCAAACCGGTACCAGTCAAAGCTGAACTTTGACTGGCTTTGAATAACAGTCCTTCTTCTGTGTGTAAGTCATAGAAAGAACCTAGCTTCATCCATGATGAAAACTAGCATATAAGCCAGATGATGTCAAAAACAACCCCAGCCAGTGCTGACACTGGTCCTAGCTCACAATGAGAACCAGCAAGGACCCTTGTCTCGCTAAAGCTTCAGCCTGTTTCTGGTCATCAGCTGGAGAAAACCGGTGAGCAGGAGATCCACTAAGGGCCATTAAACTCAAAGATGATCTCTGGCTCAGAAAGCCCCTGGGAATCCCCACGGTGCTCAAAAGCGTGCTGGAGGGATAGGAACCCGGTTCGGTGGCCCTGCTCCTGCATGCTCTCTCCCAATGTCCACAGCTGCTGGGGACTGGGGACTGGACCAGATGGGTGCTGCCAGCACTCTGCTCCCCGCACCCATGTTGTTTCTGCTGAAAGCAAACTGGATCAAGATAAGTGCTTAAGAGTGTTTAAGAGCAGGAATCTTTTCTACACGAATCGGCAGGAATACTTTCAGGAAAGATTATAATTTACAATGATTGTGGTGTCCAGGAAATCTCAGAACAGGGCTGCTTTCCCTGCTCTGCAGAAGTCTGTCGCAGTGACCTGAACTCATGAAAGTAATGTATTCGGAAAGAAACATTAAGAAAGAATAATTTTTTTAGCTAGGGAGGGCACCTTAACAGAGGAGGAGCAATTGCTCTGCTCTGCAAAGATTCCAAGATTTTGAAAGCTGAAATCTCTCCTGCACGTGATTAAAAGATGAAATCTTGATGATGAATTCTTTGCTTTTATTTTTTGCATAGCTAGAAATCTCAAACTATTATTTTCAAAACAAAATTTTAACTTAAATGAACTTTCAAATGTTTAGATTTTTGTCCTTGCTATTTTTTAACTATATTCATGTTTGCATGAAAATCATTAAAAAACAGAATTATCCATTTTCCCATTTTAAAAACTAAAAGAATAATTACATTTAAAATTGCACCAAAACTGATCCTTTCCCTGAAAGTTTCTGCTTTGRCATTCTGTTGCAAAATTCCCACCCAGCTTTAGTCATGGGAAAGAATTTTCTCCTTAATGTTGTTTTGGTAAGAAAAAAATAAATCTTTGTTTGCATGACTAGATCTCAGTCATGAAAACCTGACCCCAAATAATGCTGCTAAGAGTTTCCTCCGACTGTAGAAAATCAAAATGAGACATGTTATTTGAGAAGATGCATGCTTGAGCAGAGGGGGAAATGAAGAGATTTGAGGAAGAAGAAACCCGTTGGAAGCTACTGGTTTCTCGCAGGGTGCTTTATTTAGCGTAGAGCGCTTTGACCAAGCAAGACCTGGAGGCTGGGATGTGCCACATCAGGCAGCGTGCGTGAGCACAGCCCTGGGACACTGCTGAGCAGAGCTTCGGGAAATAAACCCTCTCCCAGCCCCGCGGGCTGGGGCTGCTCCTGCCCCAACACCTCGTGGGCGCCGAGGCCGCGTCCGAGCGGGCAGGTTGGGCCCCACAGGGGCCAAGCTGTGGGTCGTCCTGAGGCTCCCGACATGTCGTGACTTGTGCTGACGCCTGCTGAGGTTTTGGATGGTTCCTTGGGATTTCGCCAAACTGCCTGGGCTTGTAAAACCAGACAGGAAATCTTGTAGAAATGGTCTTTCCTGCCTGAACCCCAGCCAGGCTTCTTTTGAGGACTACCTGGAAATAGCTGGAAGACAGCGTTAGTGGAAAAAATTCCCACAGTTTGGGCCCTGGCTAGGAACTGGAAGTCAGGCAAAGATTAAATCTGATTTTCTCAAATCTTAAGGAGCTTTGAGAAGCATACATGTAAGAGAGGGTGGATATAAATACTAGCATCCCCCTGTWGCTTTAAGCTGAATTTTCCAAAGGATTTGGAAGAGTGACAAATTCAGCTCCCCTGTGTCTCCGGGATGTAAGCGCTGAACTCCCCTCAGCTTGTCTGGAAATCTCCCAGCTCCCTGAGTAAACAGAGTGTCTCCAGGTGGCCATTCCTGCCGCTCTCTCTCCCTCTGGAAAGCAGATTAATTTCCTCATGTAATTGTGCTGCTCCGGTCCTGGCCCCAGTCCCTTCAGTGGTTGGGTCGTCTTCCCTTTCAGCTGCCTGGTCAATGCCAGGCAAGCTCCCCTCTCTGGGAAAGGTTTGTCTTTTTGCCCAAAAAAGCCAGAGCAGCCTTCAGACTTGCTCACAAAACTTCTGCCTATAGGCTGACAGCAAAAGTTAAATCTTTTTATAATTACAGTGGATTCTGGTAGTTCTTGCTGGTTTTTCCCACTGGAAAATACTGCATCACTGGTGGACAAAAATTGTAGAGGTTCCAGGCTTTTGGCTCCAGTAAGATACCAAGCACACAAAATCATTTCTWGCATTAAGTCCAACCTAAGCAAGCCAAAATGCAGTTTCCATCATGAATATTTGAAGCCACAAATAGGAAGGAAAAAACAATAGTTCAAATCTAACCAGTAGGTATCTGAATTTGCAAAACACCCCCCATTCAGCCTTCAAGAGCACTTTTGAAGCTGCCTGTAGAGAAAATAATTAAAGAGATGAAAGATACAGTGACTGATAGTAATAAATCACGCGCGGCTGTCTTTGCCCTCTCAGCAAACATAAATCACCTTTGCCTTTAAAATATGGCAACACTCATTCTTCCCAGATTGCTTTGAATTTATTAGACAAGGTCATCAGAAATGTATTAGGGCAAAATCTGAATTTATTAACTGAGTTACTTAATAGCATAATTGTTCAGTTAGTGATGGGTATRTGCTCTCCTTTTTGCATTGGCCACAGCTTAGTTTTTAGGGTGAGYAGGAGCAAAACTAGGAATGCACTGGCACTGCACGGTGGGGAGTAACAGTTTTTTCCTCCCTACATMTTCTACTCTGTGCTAGTTTAGCCAAGCACTGCTTTGCCCTTGTTCAGCAGGCAGAGCCTCCTCTGAAGCTGCCCACTGAGCCTGTGTCTTCCCGGCRGTCAGGAGACGCCCAAGGGAAGACTTCCAGTGAGGACCATTTCCTCAGCTCCTTAAAACAACACCATTTGCTTAGTTTTTATCCAGTTCCAGGTCCAAAGTGGAATCCCTTCTTCCTCCCTCTTTCCATCCTTGTTCTGCCAATCAGGAGAGGCCAAGTACCCCAAAAGTTTGCATAAGAAGGACTTGTAGGTAACTCCTGTTGCAATCAATCAGTGGCGTTTTGTCTAGGTGCAGATTTCATGATTAGATCCCAGTGTTTTCACTCTGGCATGTTTTCTTTCTCCCTGATGATGGGTAGTTCCAGAGAAAGGAAGATGGTAAGAGGAGAAAACATGAATTTAATGACTACAATGACAAACCTTTATTAGGCAACTTTATGGGAGGAAAATGTCTCACAATCTTCAGTATGTAACAATGTCCCGACAGACATGATGTCATTGCGTCTTAAAAGGTGTTTGAGTTGGAAAATCTTTTCAGCGGCGCTTTAAGGGGCTGTTTAAATGATTAATAAGGTTTATGCATGTGATTTATTATCTCAAAATAAAAATGTACAGTAGGTATAAAATGCATTTGAAAGGGATGTCTGTATTTATTAATGTTACAGGTGCTATATTGCCAGACATGTATCAAAATAAATATGTTTAACTTTAGAGAAAAATATAGCATCTGGTCAAATTTTATACATCTGTATATGTGCGCCCTGGCAATTTGTATTAGAAGGAAGAGGTAGCTAGGCAGAATTTTATTTTGGACCTCATATCATGAAATAATACAAACATGAAATTTCACCAGTTTTCCCTGCTCACTATAGTTACACTTACGGTATATTTGATGTGTATTTTGATTAAGTGCACCCATTAAAACTATATTAATGGTGTTCATTATTGCACATCTGAGAACATTTACTTAATGGACAATATCTAAATTTCCTCCAGAATTGGCTTGTCTAAGTTAAATTCTTACTTCCTACTTTGCAGGCAAAGGGGATTGACTGCTGATAGGAGAGTAAGAACAGCACACGACTGATACCATCATCAGCCAGGCTTGGCTGTTTCCAGCCTTCCAGTTGTTTTTCTTTCAAATTCCTCTTTTCCACGTGTAGTCTCTGTCCAGAGGTAAATTTAGAGTTTCAGCAAAATCTTTCTGAGCCAGAGTGAGTTTTGTCTTAAAAACTCAAAGAAAGAACAAGGCTTCCTTTATTTCTGGTGAAAGTTTTGCTCATGCACAAGTTTTTAGAGGTAAAATGGACTTGCTCAAACCCGGCTTATTCTGTATCTCTCTTATACCTGAATCACAAGGTAAACCAAGGCACTTGGTTTAGACCTCGGGAAACGATGAGCCTTGGGACATTCTCACGCACTGGCTGCCTGATGACTCCTTAGTCTCTTTTCTCATTAACCCTTTGATGGCTGCAAATGCCCATGCAGATTTTTCCTCACTCCATTCAAACACTGGCAGTTCTGCGAAGCCCAAAGCACACCTYGGATTTGTGAGCTGGTAAATTCCCTATACAAAGAGCTATACAAAGAAACAAAACAAAAAAATCTGTTCCGTAACAAATGATTTTAAACATGCATTGAGTCCAGCAAAGTACAGGGACCAGTAAATTGGCCCCTCACAAGCTGCGCAGCGGGAAAGCGGCGGCGTTGGGAGCGCCGGACGCAGCGCTGCCCTGCYGCGGGCTGGCCAGACCGGCCGCTCAAGGAGCTCCCTATCCTAAACCATTCCCTTCCAAACGTTTCTGTTTCCATCCCTTGGGCACCAGTGCGGAGCAGACAGACCGTCGCCTGGGTCCTGGAGGGCTGCCGCCCCCCTCCCCGTTGCCCCGTAGCTGCTCTACCCCACAGCGAGGGCCCTGCTGATACTGCCAGCAGTTTTGGCACCTCCTGGCATTTCCAAGTTTTATTAAAATGGGCCTGCATGGAAAATGCATTCTGCCTCCTCTGGGGTTTCCATGGAGCAGATCTAATTATCTTTCTTTAATAGCACTAATTGGCGGGCTTACAGCCCCGGCCGCTCAGCCCGCTCCTCCGTGCTCCCTTTATCCCTCGCGCTGCCCCAGCCGCCGACGCTGGATGGGATTTAAGCACGGTCTGACGGCTTGTGAAACCCCTTTGACTTCTTGCCCTCAATTCGCTCGTGCTACCTGAGCTGCCCGACCTGTTGACAGAGGAGCTTTGCTTTGTCTTTGCAAATTGACACAGCTGCACACTGGGCAAATAGACTCAGATGTTGAGCTCTGCTCTGAATGGATCCTCCAGATTAGCGCGGGGGAGAATTAGCTTTAAAAACGCTAAGCTGGAGCCAGGGGCAGGAGAATGGAGTGAAGCTCTTTATCAGGATTCACTGCCACAGAAAGGGGCTCCCCGCTCTCGCCGAGATGTTTACTTCCCTTTGGGGACGGCATTCCTGGAGCCGAGAGCTCCTCGCGACCCCGTCCCGGCACCCGGAGTTAATTAGCCTACTGTATAATGGGCAGATTCGCCCGGAGATTACACGCTGTGATCCCTCGCCACACACGCTGTTTGCTGAGCGCTCCGGGGCTCTCGGCGAGCACGAAAGCACAAGCGCGGGCAGCAGGGAGCCCGCCGCGGGGCCGCGGCGCCAAGGGGATGCCGGGGCTCGCCGAGCGCCCCGCCGGCACCCCGGCACCCCGGCCCCAGCCCCGGGGGCCTTTCGGCAGACCCTCGCGCCGCCGCCGCCGCGAGCCGGGCCGCGGGCAGGGCAGAGCTTCGCCCAGGTCCCAGCCGGGCGGGGGGCGCGGGGAGAAGCGGGTGCCCCCGCCGCGCTCCCGAAGCCGCCCGCCCGCCCTGCCTTGCCCCAGGRCAGGGGACAAGACAGGCATTAGAGACAATTAACGCTGAACAACGTGTTAATCATTTTATAGCGGGTTAAGGAAAATGCCTCAAATAAAACTACGGGAGACCTTCTCTAACTTTACATGGCTGTAAATATGTATTAACTTAATTGCTATCAGCAATTACAGCTCAGTTTGGGAACAGTTAAAGTAGGTGCGCACAAAAAGGGATTACTATCCTTAGAAAATGAGTGCGGAGATAAAAGGAATTTATTCCGCATTAGCTAATGAGCAGAAGCAGAGGTACAGAAACAGCCCCCCCCGGCTCCAAATTGCTTTACAGCGCTCATAAAGGGGACGGGGAGCAGACAGGCACGTCGTCCCGGGGCAAACGAGGGCCAGTTGTGCGCGGGGCGACATTTCCCTGCGGATGGGAAGGAAATGCCTTGCACCAAATGAACGTTTCAAAGGGGCTTTCGGAGCGGACGCTGGAGGTGAGAGAAGAGCAAGGCGCAGGGATGCGGCCCGGCCAGATGAGGTGTGAGCGTACTGGCTCCACACGTCGCACCCGGAAAAATGATCATCGAGAGGCCTGGGCCTGGCCTGGCCGGGGCCTTGCAAGCACAGCTGAACCCCAGCCCGGGGGGAGCGCATCTCGCCCTGGGGGACCTTGCTGCAGGCGCCGGGGCTCAGGCCTCAGCCTGAGAGCCAGCGGGTTCGCGTCACCCTTGTGGCAGGAGGCGAGAGGGCAACCAGGGAAGCAGACAGTGAGATGGTATGTTGTTGATTTTTGTTGCTTGCTTAGAGGTGTGTTTTCTTTTTCCTTTTACCAAAATACTCATCCCAGGGAGAGCTTTGTGCGAGTGCACCCGCACCCGTATAAAGGGCCTGGGACAGCGCGGTCCTGTTCCCACGCAAGCCCACGCAGAGCTGATCGGTGGTGCAAGAGCACCCGGGCACGGAGGACCGCGCCGCTTTACCAGGACCCTCGCTGCCAGCAGGGCACTTTTTTACATGTAGACGAGTCCTGAAGGATCCTGTCACTCTTCAACCATTCTTTTTTTCTGGCTTCTTCCCCATTTGACCTGCATCCAAATCGATGGACCTGCAAAGGTGATGCGCCGGCCCCCTCTGCCTGTTCGTGTCAACCCTCCCGGGTGCGTGGGACGCGCCGGGGTGAGAGGCAAGGGGCCGGGGACAGCTGCAGAGCGGCAGTGCCCCCGYGGGTGCAAGAAGCGTGGGCTTGCGGCCGCGCGCTGAGGCGGCTGCTCTCGCGGGAGGCGGCGGGGAGGCCGCAGCGAGCTCTCCGTGGGGGACCGTGGCACGTGCAGAGCRCAAGCACGCCAGTGCAGCGGGCCTGGCGCGGGGACAAGCCGCAGGTGTGACCACAAACGCCTGGGAAGAGGATGGAAAGCGCCACAGGGAGTTAACAACCCTGGAGCCGTGACTGAAGGAGGCTTCTGACACTAGCGATATGTGAAAGCTGCCCTGGTGTTTCTCTGGATTTGTCCTGCCTGCTATTAAAAAAAAAAAAAAAGGCAACGAGGAATGGCGACTTCCCCCGCCGTGTCACCAAGCCGGTCCGGCAAGAGCTCGCCCTGGGGATTAGCAGAGGGGGGCACTGCGGCGGCGGGGGGACCCGCTCCCCCCCATTGCCGGGTGCACAAACGGGCCTTTTCCCCGCGCCCGACGCGCGAGTCTTCCTGGGGCGGCTTCTGGGTGCTTGCTGCGGGCGCTCGCCGGCCACGCTGCCGTGTGCCTTGCGCACGCTCCTGGGCGCCCCGGGCTGCCTGGGGGCCGCGCCGGGCTCCTCTTCCCCGCTGCCGCTTGGCAGCCGGCAGGGCACTGTGCTCCTGGCCGCTGCTTTCTTCATTTTCTCTCTGGCAGGAGGGCGCTGGGCCTAGGAGCTTGTACTGCTTGCAGCTGGTTGGGCTTGTCCAGGATGTATTTCACAGGCCATCAGGTTTTGCACAGAAACGTCCGAACTGAGCCCAGAAAGAGCCAGAAAAGCATCTCTCCTAGGACTGAGAATCTGTCCCTTCTTTGTCTGGCTTGTTACAGTGGTTTCTAACCTTACCTGTTAAAGTCAAATGTCTGATTTCCTCTTATTTGGACCTTGATTCCCAAGGTTTTGAGTCTTGTTATATTTTTCTCTGCTGAATTCAGTATTCCTTTTGCCTCTTCTTTCTATCATGCTACTTAGCTGTATAATCAAATGCTCATTTTTCAGGGTTACGCAAAAAAGGTTGAGCTCAGCAAGTCTCACTCCAGAACGCTCATTTCTGCTTTTGGATAATTTTTTTKACTCTTTTGGTACTTGCCAACTTTTCAGCACTCTGTTTGCAGTGTGAGCACCAGAGGTGAAAAGCACTTTCCCATGATTGCGCTCTTGGTGTCCTGGGGTCTCCTTGGTGTTTAGTCACAGCATCACTCTGTTGCAGCTTTTGCAGCAAGTACGGCTTTTTGCACTCTTTCTTCCGAGACGTTTAACTTCACGTTTGGTTTATTTGGCTTAAGCAYCCAGCCTCCTCCAAACCTCTCATAGAGATGCACAAAGATACTAATAACTCATGGCTAATAAGGACACTGCTCTCATTTTGGAGACAGGACTGGCTGAGATGAGCTGCCCGGGCATCGTAAGGGTGTTACGTGAGCCAGGCTCTGAGGACGTGACCACACTTCTTGTTTTCGTCCTCTTCACTTTCTCCCACYGTCCTTGCTAGCAGCGAGAGCCATGGGCACCAAGTGCAGAGCCAGGCTTGCTGCTTCTCGTGGCGCTTTAATTTCTCAGAAACCTGCTTGACTGAACAGGTGAAATTCCCAAAGTTGGTGGCGCGTTTCCTTCAGGCAAGCTCCACGTTTCCACCGTGCCTCACCTGGGCAGYGGAGCCTCGATCTCCAGGGCTGATGTCCTCACCCCGTGCCCTTAGCCACAGGCTGTTTCCCCTCTCCCTGCCTCAGCTCCCCATCTGTGGTGTGATAACATTAATATAAATATTCATCCCCAATTCTCGCTGGCATGCTTGAAAGTTGAAATCACAATTAAATATTAACTTGTGTTTAAAGGCAAATCATTAATCATAATCACTGTAATATTTTGCCATCTGCATCTATTTGCAGAGTGCCGATTCCCTGAATAAATTAACTGAAGCAATTGCTTATTATTGGTGGCTGGTTATATATAGTGCATTTCACAAGCGCATCTTCCAGTGTCTGCCCAGCTGTCAGTGGCACGTGCGGACTCCTGCTCCAAGGCCCAGACCTGGGTTTCAACCTCCCCCAAGGCTGGTGTTGCTCARGTCTCCAGGGGACCAGGCTGATCCTGAAACCGCTCTTTGAAGATGCAAAGTGCCCTCACTAACAATCCCTGGTCTTTGAGCTGGAAACCTGGTGAGATAAAGCTCCTTTGTGATTTCCAGCCCTTTTGTCATGCGCCGAGTTTGCCATTACAATTGGGGTATGTCTTATCCCACGCTCAGCCAACCTGCCCCTGCACGAAGGCAGAAACGYGCCCTGCAAATGCGCAGGGAGGGGGACACAGATGACAGACCGCTCAGTAGCCCTGAGAAAGGGAGATCCTAAAAACGGGCAGGCGTCAAGAAAGGGAACAGGGCAAGGGAAGTCTGGACCCCTCTGACTTTCTAAATTGGGCACAGGCAACTTTTTCAGGCTGGATGCCTAAATGGAGGTACTTCTGTTCTTGGCTGTCACTTCGACCCCAAGGACCTGACTTTTCAGAGGTCCCCAGCAGCCACTGACTTGTGCTGTGAGTAATCAGGTCTCCAGCTCAACACCCAGGAACGGAGAAGCTCCAAAAAACCAAGGCCATTTCCAGACTGATGAGCTGAACTTATCAGTGACTGTACGTCACAGCGAGAAACACAACAAGCTCAGATTCTCAAATGCGGAGATGCTTTTTCACTTTCTCGCAAAACATGTTTATTACTATGGAACAGGACTTTTTCCAATATCATCTGCTTTCATTTTCTGTTCTATTTCTTCTACCCCGAGCTGAGTTCACACGTGTTCAGCACTGTTTTTCTATTAATTATCCCTTCAAATGGTGACCTCTCCTGAAGGTTCCTGCCACAGTTTCCAGTAACAAACTCCTCCTTGGAAGATCCRGGGCTCTGGAATGAAATTTGGAGCAGTAGCAACGTTTGAATGCAATGGTATTTCCTTCTGCGCAAAAAAGGACCCTTCAACTTGTTTTCTCTCCCTCCTGTGCCCCCCCTCCTGGAGGAGATATTAGCCAAGACTCACAGATGGGATCGTTTACAGTTTCCTTTTGAGCTGCCTTGGCCCTTTCAGGTTTTGTTTATTCGAGCCGAGCTTTCAAACAGGCGAGGGTGGGACGGTGAAGACCTCCTTGCCATATTCTGATTTGGATTAGGGTTGCTCAAGTTCCCCATCTGACAGAAAGTGATTGATGAGGATGATGCCGGCTGTAAACTTGGGAGGGTTTGGAGCCCAGGCAGCTYTGCTCTGTGCTGGGCCTTAAATCCCGGTTGTCAGAGCAATCCGGGGAATGGCATCCYGGGGCAATTACAAACCCACAGCAGGAAAATCCAGTCAAAATGGAAGGTGCTTTGGCTTTGCGGTAGGATGGCTGGAGGGGTGGCTGGATTTTTTGTTTTGCTTTGCTTGTGAAAACACATGCACGTGGGCTAGAGCGGAGGTCAAAATGTGCTTATAAAAACCACRGTCTAGAGAGGATGGAGAGATCCGCAGCAGAAAATTGCCTGGAAAGCTGATGAAAAAGCCAGGGAAYGCAACAGGCAGTAGGAAGTCGTTTCTACACACAAAATGTTTGGTAGCTATCCTGGCAGCAAAGGGCTAAACACACACTTGTTAAGAGCATGAAATCAGTTGGCGTCCGCGCTGGGGTCCCCTGAGAGCCCTGGCTGGCCAGAGCTTCCCATGGCCTCCTCTCCTGCAAACCGTTCCTATTGCACAAGCATCAGCCTCAGTTTCCCCAGAAGAGGGTTTGGAGGGAAGCCCTCAAGGCAGGAGAGGAGATATCCCCATCCGAGTGCTGGGCCCGAGCAGCACGGATGGGATGCGAAGGGGCACTGCACTCACACAGGAGGACGGTGGCCTTGCTTCAGTGAGACACCCGGGTCAACCAGTGAAAGCCTTGGGGGACTTGGACTGGGACGATTTAATCTGGTCTGGCGCCTGTGGCTTCCAGCAGCCTCTTTTGCCATGCCTGGCTCCAGCAGGCCAGTGCTCCCGGAGCTCCTTCAGAACCAGAGTCCGGCTGCCCCATGCATCCCCGCGGGAGCGCGGCCGGCGCTCGGCCGCAGGGTGGCTTTCACACCGCCAGCAGCCCTGGCGTCCTCGGGGCCGCCCAGGAGAGGCTTGTCGCACCCAGCCACCCCCACCAACCTCAGCCAGCCCAAATTCCTGCTCGTATGTGAAGCCACTTTTAATTTTGCATCCGAGGCGCCAAGCTGGTGGATCAGCAGCAGGGAAAAGGGAGCCGCGAAGGGTGGTGTGAGAGGCCGGGCGCCGAGYGGGGCGTGCGAGAGCCGGAGGATGCCTGTGCCACGCCGTTAGGTGCCATGCCAGGCACGGGGTCACCAGTTTCTCCTTCCCAAACGGAGCGCGGCTGGCAGAGGCTGGAACCACTTCTCCTTGCTGCAGCTGAATAAACCCACCCCGGCCTTATCCTCGCTGAACGACAGGGTGTGTGACCTGGGTTAGGCCCCCAAGAGCTTTATTCAAAGTTTTAAGTACCCCGCAACTTAACCACTGGACGTATAACAAAAGCAGGAGAGCTGAGCTACCAGAGAGCAGCCAGGGGGTGAAGAAGGCCAACAACTGGATGCTCTTAGAGGAACCGCTCCAGTCGGACAGGATGACCCCGGGGCCGGGGTGGGGAGGAGGGGGCTTCCCCTCCCCCTGCGCTGCTGGTTTAAATCCAGCCGCGACTGAGCAGTAAATAAGAGCTGCTACCTGGCAGCAGCTGGGCTGTGAGTCAGGCTCGCCGGCCTTCGGCRGTCCAGGAAAACTGGATGGAAAAGCACATTTTTGTCTTCGGGAAGGTGCTCCCAGGCGGGAGCCCTGCAGGGCCCCGGCACCCAGCACCGCCGCCCGGCGCAGCTGCAAGCGCCTCTGCTGCAGCTCAGCGTTCGGACACGCGGGCTGGCGGCAGAGCGGCCCCGGCGGGGCTGTGCCACCGGAATAGCCGGCACCTTGCAGCCCTTCCGAGCGCTCTGGGAGCAAGGAGAGGCRGTGGCGCTGCAGACGGGCAGGCTGGGGGGCTGAACCCCAGCGAGGGGGGCATGACATGGGGGTTACTCACGTGGGGCAGAGCAAGTGCTTGAATACCAGGGGGGATGCTAAAACTGTTCCCCAATGTCTCATAGACCGAACAAGTCAAGGGGGATTTGAGGAAGCATTTGAAGGGCAAGGCAGATTTTTTGTAAGGAACTTCACCTCCTGGGCAGATGGGACAAAAGGGAATAAAGCCAAGGAAAAACTCTCCGCTGCTTATTTACCACTTAGATGCAGGAGAGCCCGGCCATCCACACCTCCCACCGCGCCAGGGCTGCACAGGCACACGAGGAGACTCAGCTCCTGTCCCAGAGCTTCCAGTCTGCGATGATGAATTAAAAAAAAAAACAAACAAAAAACAAACTCGGAGGAGCAGCAGCTCTGAAGCCTCCTTGCAGATCTCCATCTGGTAGAAGAAGTGCAGACAGGGGCACGTTCTCTCCACATCAGCTGCACAGCGAGAGCGGCTTAGATGAACTCTCCTGGCTGGTAATAAAATGATTTTACATATGTAGGAAGCAGGATGTGCAAAGCCCAGGAGTCTGATCTTGTTTCTGAGATCAAACAGAGTCTTATTGTACAGGGGTGTGGAGCTGATGTAACTGTCTAGTGTGCCGGACACAATCGCCGTGGTTACGCAGCTGGACCGGAATAAAGCAAGTCTGTATCTGAACTCATTAATTTTTACAACCAACCGAACTGCTCTGCCTTTTTCTTTCGGCTTTTCGGTGGCACAGGACCGTCGCTGTGGAACGGAGGGGTCTTCCCCCCAGCCAGCCCCCTCTCGCCGCGGGGCCGCGTGCGCCGGCGCAGCCGTGGCCGGGTGCGGGGACAGCCCGTGGCGGGTGCGCGGGGGCAGCCCGTCCGTGCGAGCCTCCCTCACCCCCCGCAGCCGCCCCCGGGCCCCGGGGACGCCCCGCCAGCTGCACCGGTTCCTCGCTGAGAGACAGGGCCATCAGAGATGAAAATGCYGGCATGATGTGAGCGGAGCAGTTGCTCTGTCGGCTATAGGTTATGTCAATGTTTCCATTATAAACCTCTGTTCTCAAGGTTTATAACTTGGCTGTAAAACTGCCCTCCAGGTTGGGCTCTGGCAAGCCAGAGAAACCCACGGTTTTCTGCTGAAATATTCAGTCCAGTTGATTCCAAGCTTCTTTTTCGTATGATTTGCACATTACTTTTCACCCTCCCGCAAATGAGGGGTGGCTTGTTCAGCAAGCAACGCGGGCAGCAGTACTTGGCACGCTTTGCCAGGAGATCTGAGAGCCTGCGGTGAATGCTCCCAACCTGCCTGCAAGGAAAGTCCTGCATCCCCGGGGCAGGGCAGGGCAGGGCTGCCCGGCCACCACCTCGCGCCTTGGGATCGTGGGATTGGGGCTCCCCGGTGATGCTGCAATGCAAACAACACCGCGAATTTACCGAGAGGCAAACTGAGGCACAGCTCCAAAGCCACGGGCCAGAGGCACCGGCGAATTGTGGCAGAGTGAGGGTGGGAGTCCTGGTTGCTTCTTGCCGCTAGACCTGGGTCCAGGAAACCATGCTTYGCTCCTCTGCTTTAACCACCAGGCTCACCGCGCTCTTCCTCAGGGCCCCGAAGGCCAACACCGCTCAGTGCCGTTCCCAGGCACTGGGTGAGAAGACCCTTTGCTCCTGGGGCGAGGGAGGTGGCAGGATTCCCCGTCGAGGACAGGTCTGTCCAGCACATCCACCCCATCTGTCCCGCTCCCAGCAGCACTGATTCATCTCCCACGGCAGAAGGCGCCTGCCCGCTGGTCCTGCTCCCGCGAGCTGCCCCGTGGTCCCGCAGTGCTGTGCCCCGTCCCGGGGCTGCTCGCTCCCACGACACGGCTGCCTGGGCCTCCCGGCTGTGGGCTGAGCGCACATCCGGGCCTCCTCCTTTCATCCTACCCGTTCCCGCTCCTGGGAAGCTGCTCTTGACACTTTTACACATTTACCTGCTTTAAAGAGTTGCCAAGAGCACTCCCAGGCTGGGAGTTTGCTGCGAGCAGGACCTCCCTGGGGCTGCCAAGGCTACTTTCTTGCCTTGCTCTTTCCACCTAGAAGGCTGGAAAGAGGGCGGAGAGATTCCAGTAAGTCCCCAGGGTGTGCGGGGCTGGAGGGATGCCTGGGCATCCTTTTCTTCCCTCTCCTGCACTGCACAACTAACCCAGCCCTCCGGCCTGTGTCCTTGCCTCCATCCCTTGTATCCTGTGCTGCCTCCCTGCTGCCCAGCCGAAGGCCTGTGCTTKCAGCTTGTCCCGCGCCTGCAGACGTGGCCAGTGGTGGAAGATCTCCCCGTGGTTGGAAGCTGTGGCTGCCAGGCTGGCGCGCTGCCGGGCACCCCGGACCACCTGACTCTCGGCCTGCTGTGCCCAGCTTCCCTTGCGTCCCCCTCCCCGGCCCACGTGCCTTCCCCGGCCCTGCACACCGACGCCGAACGTGGGCAGCTCCCCCTCACCCGGAGCCGGGGCTGCACGTCCCCTGCGGCCTCTCCCAGGCATGGCTCATGGCCCTGAAAGACATCGCTCAGCCATTTCCAAATCTGCCATAAAAGCAGCACCTCTCTCCTAATGAGGTAATTGGTGCCATCATCCCGTTAAGAAGACACCCCCTGCAAAGAGCTCGGTGAAGCAAACTGTATAAAACGATTTACTTTTCTGCCCTTAGCCAGGATCCTGACCCAAATCCAGCTGAGTTGCACAGCGCATCTCATYGGCAGAAGCGCAGCAGCCACCCGTCCCGGGCAGCCGCGGCAGAGCAGGGCCGCGTGCACCCTGCGCTTCCCCGCAGCCCCCGGCAGGTCTCCCGGCACCGCCACCCTCCTCCCAGGGGAAGGCGCCTACGGCCACCACGCAGCCATTGCCAGGGTCTCGCTCCTGGGGTCAGAGATCCCCCTGGCACGGCCGGCAAGGTGACGCCGCTGGCCGTTGCGCCTGCCAGAGCCACCCCAGCTCTGGCAGATAAGGCCCGGGACCCTGGGCAGGTGCCCGAGTACTCATGGTGGGGCTTTGCCAGGGAGGACCCGCTTGCTGCTCGCTCGGCTGATGCTCCAGGAGATGAGGAGGGTACACGGATGGGGCAGAGTCTAGTAAAATGGGAAGGGCGACCCGGCAGGCACCGCAGCGTTGCAGCGCTTGGGGAGCTATCGAACTGGTGCGGTCCATGGGCAATGCCAGGGACTTGTGTCCTCKTTGGGCTGCTTTATGTCCCCATGGCCGGGAAGCAGGGTTCAGGCTCACGGCMAGTATCAGCTCCCACAGACCGGTGGAGAGGCAGGCAAACCCCGGCCAGCAGCAGGAGTGTCGGCAGCGATGYAGAAAACTGCTCTGCCCTTGAGCCTGCTTGGGAAACACACGCCAGGCTGCGGGCGAGAGCTTGCAGGAGAGGGATCCCAGCCTCATCCCTGCTGCAGCCCTGCCGCAGCGAGGAGCAGGGAGGGCAGAGAGCAGGCTCTGGGGCAAGAGCTGCAGCAGGGTCCCAGGGACATCGAAAGAAGTATAAAATCTTAAGGAAAAAAATCAGATTTTTACTCAATTAATAACCATATTAAATCAAACCATAGTAATTTAGATTTACAACTAAAACTGAACCATTTTTAAACAGACTAATTTAGCCTCAGTGTTGCTGATACCTCCACAAAAGTATAAATCGAAACAGTACAAAGAAGGTGGGAATTTTTAAATAATTTTGAAATCCACTGGATGTCAGAAGATACTTGACAAGTCAGATACGCTGATTGCTGTCTTTCAGCTAGGCTGTATGGCTTTCAAGGTATTCCCTAACATAGCAAATTCCCTTTGATATAAATCTTACCCGGAAAAACGTTGGTCTTGTAATCAATGCACTTTGCCTCGACCGGGTCAGTGCTTCGTGTACCAGCCCACCAGTTTTGGGGTGCATGTGTAATGTTTTATCATACAATCTCAGGACACTGCAGGTCTCCAAGAGAAGCGGGACTAGCTCAGCCGGGGAATGCAGCGAGCGGGGAGGGGGCAGGAAGGGCAGGCAGCCGAAGCGAAAGGCTGCTCCCCGTCTCCGTGGTGGGACAGGAGCATTTGGTGCCTGAGCAGCCACGGAAGAGGCTATGAGGTTTTGCAGACAGATTGCGGTCGTCTTTTCAACACAAGATGATCATGCACGTGCTGACAGAAGAGAGGAGGGGAGCTACAACATCAAAGGAGCAGCAGAGGAGACTTAGGACGCGCCGTTTGGCCCCGATCGCTCGCTGTCGGCGCTCTGCCCACGGTCACGCTGCAGCCCTGCGGCAGAGCCGGGAGCGCGAGCTGGGCCCCCGACCGCCGTCCCGCGCCGCGCTGGCGGCTCCACAAAGCCGTGCCCAGTCCAGCACCTGACCCGCAGCCGCCCACAGACGCGCCTTCCGCTTGGGAAAGGCCAGTGCTCCTAGGTGCCCCCCGACCCGACACACGGTGTTATAGGGACGCTTGGGGCRGGCAGGCCCGGCTGCTCGGTGAGGCAGCTCCGCCGCTGCTGCCCTGCCTTCCCCGGGCCCCTCTGCTGCGCGCCGCACCGCTGCCTTCCCTCTCCCTAAAACAGGCGGGGAGAGAAAAAGAGAGGGGGAAGAAAGACCTTCTTGCTGTTTTCCTCCGGCCCTTCCAGTATACTTGAGTTACCATGGTTAGTTTTCCACTGCTCTCCTTGACCCCTGTAGATTTCCCTTATGAGTTAGTGTCCTGGAATGTCTCTTTATTAGGTGTCTAGAGAAGCAAAGCTGACCTGATGCCAGTGCCCCCACACTGAGGACTTTATTAGTTTTTTAATTTTCTGTCTGGGTGCTCTCGCTGCCTCAAACTTTCCACAGCTGTTAGGATTTATTAACGAAGGAGGTTCGTTTGTGTCCTTCTCCCCCCCCCCTTCCCCCGCTTCTTAATAAAATAAGAAAGTTTGGGACTTTCGCACATGGAGGCTTTCAAAGAGAGGGACTTTGTCTCCCTGCCGCCGAGCTCYGGGCTGGTCCCCGGGAGCGGGCAAGCCTCCGGGCAGGAGAAAGGCCCTTTGTGCTGCCGGCAGGGAGCCGCGGCCGGGCCGCCCGCAGCGGGGAGCCCGGCGGTGCCTGCCCAGCTGCCGCCCGGCCGCTCTCGCCGGGCCGGGAGTGAGTAATCCTCTCCCAGGGAGCGCCGCTTTTCCATGGCRTCCAGCCTCAACAGCCTCCTGTGTGCCCCTGAGCAGCTTCGACCCCAGCTGCGTTCCTCCTTCAGGCCAAATTCCCAAACATCTTCCCTCTTCCCTTTTCCTGCAGCCCCATTTCTGCTCTTTTCTCTGCTGGCTGATGCCAAAACCATGCTTTTTTTTTTTTTTTTCCTCTCCTCCCGCTTTGCTCTCCCAATCCTCCTGTTCCTTCTTCGGGAGCTGCAGAGTCCTGCTCATCCCCACAGCCCCCCACATGGGAGAGGCTGTCCGGACCCACTCGGCCCCCAGGTCCCACGCACCCCTCTAGGGCCAAACGAAGATACAACATAAAAAGCAGAATTGATCAAATGTTTGTCTAGGCATTTCGCAAGGAAAAGGAGCTGTTTGGCCAAATCTAAAACATCAATTACAGTCACAATGACTGGAGGAAGGAAGGGAAGAGCTTCCCCCATTGCCTTGACACTTGACATTTTTCCACTGAAAAAGGGAGAGGAAGGAAGGAAGGAAGAAGGAAAGAGAAGACATAAAACATGCTGGCCTTTCACTGAAACATCAAGAAACAGCTGCTCAAAAGCTGCAAATAGATGGTTTTGCCTTGCCAGCTGCTGGTTTTTTATAGCTCAAAGGAGACGCTTTGCCCAGAACCAAACGCACCCAAACAGAACGGCGATGCAGAGCCTGCACCCAAGCAACACCCGCCTGGGCCGCGACAGCAAACTCAACGCCAAAGAACGGGGTGGTTTCCGCAAGAAAGAGGCAGAAAAGGAGAGAGGCTGGAGGATGGTTATGTGGCAGCCACAGGGCCACGAATAGAAGAAACAGGATGAAACAGAAACAGAAACGAAGAGACAACGCTCAGCCCTGGAGAACCTCTAATTTGAGCCTGTTTGTGCCTCTGTTTCAGCCTGCGAATGGAGGAGGTGAAACGGCAGGAGGACCCCAGGGGCCGGTCCCTAACAGGGACCCTAACATYGCCTCTGGGATCAGAGCCCCCAGGCAGAGAATAAAATAACCTGCCGAGGGGCTGCCCCAAAACGCGGGGACGCAGAAACGTGGGAGCGGGAGGGAGCCGGTGTCACGGCGTCCAGCCCCTTGTGGCGCCGTGCCCAGGGGCAGCACAAGCACAGGGTGCCCAGACCCTCAGGGACCCCCGCACCCGGCCCCACACAGGGACCGAGGCCGCGGCAGCGATGCTCGGTCCTGCCCTGCAGCAAAGGGGAACCTCCCGGGTGCTGCTCCCTGGGCTCGGAGGCCCCTGACCGCCGAGGCCCCCCGAGATCCAGCCCATGCCCACACCAAGATGCAGGCCAGCGAGCGTGGATGAGGGGCGGGAGGAGGAGGCTGAGGGGCGATGAAGGACACAGGAAGGGCAGATGTGCTGCATGGCGGGGCGAGGAGGATGAGCCAGGAGCGGACAGACCCTGAGATATAAACATGCCGGCCAGAGCTGCGGAGGGCCAAAAGGATGCGGGGGGAGAAAGGCCGGACTTATAAGGCAAGAGTAGAAAGGGCCAAATATTTATTTGTCCGTAAAATAAGTCGCCATAGCAATCGAGTGCCTCACAACATACTTTCAAAACAAGCACAGCCACGCAGCGCTCAGCCAGCGCTGCCGGAGGGGGCCGCGGCGCCTGCCCGGGCAGCTCGTTTCCTGGGGACGGTCTGTCTCGCACGGGGGCCTCATGCCGGGGGGGGTGGCCTGGTGCCCCCCCGGCTGAGCCGGCGCCCACGCTGGGGCCGAGCGAGGTGCTGGGGCGCGGAGCAGGCCGGGTGGCACAAGCTCCCGCGTTCCCTCCCGTGCCCCGCGGGTCTCGCCAGGGCTGGGAGCCGAGGGGGAGGCTGGGGGGGGCGGACGAGCCGTAGGCTGGAGACGTGCCCCCCTGCAGGGACCTAAAAGCCCCCCGGCGAGCGCGCGGTCAGCAGGGAGGAATCCGGCCTCGGGAAACAGGGCCAGGCTGGGAGGCTGGGGGAGTAGGATGGAGCCGGCAGCGCCACGGGCAGGCAAGGGAAGCCCACCGGAGGCACCCGGCAGCTCCGGGTGTGCGGTGGCAGCGGGGTAACTCCCGTGCAACGGGGGAGGTGGAAGGAGCGGGTGGGTTTTTACAGCCGTGTGGTTTGTTTCGGGCAGGTGCGAGATGCACCAAACCTGCCTGGGGTTGGGCAGGCAACAAAAAAAGGCTGTGCTGCCCCAAAAGAGATAGGAGCTGGGSGGCTATGAATCGCTCCAAGAGCCGCCGATCCCACCCGGGCTCGGAGCACGGGCCGGCTCGCAGGAACGGGCTGGCGGACGGCAGGCGAGCGGCGCGTCCGCGGGAAGGGGGGATCGCTGCTCACATCTGGTGCTTGCCTCTCTGGTTACGGGGCACCTTGAATTAATTAAAGAGCAAGCAGCATCTCCTGGACGTGTGCCAGGAACAGTAATACGTTAGCGTTTTACAGCTGGGGCGAGTCCTTCACAGACCACACAGAAAACATCTCTCTGGCCCCAAGAAGCGCACAGCTGAAGAGCCCTGTTGCCCCCCACCACTGGCGCCCACGTGAACGGGCTCCAGAGCAGCGGGAAGGCAGAAGAGAGTGGGAGATGGTCAGAAGTGGCCTGACCCAGACCTTGGCTCTGCAGGGCAGCCCTCCCTTTGCAAGCCGTCCCCCGGACTCCCACAGTGCCGCCTCACACGTGTCGCTTGCTGTGTTTACTTGGCTGCTGCCTGGCCCCAAAAAAACACTCTCAAATAGCTCCTTGCCTTTCAGAGGCTTAAAACTGCGTGTTGCCATCGGGGGTGGCAGGGGCAGGATTGGGACCTGGGAATAAGGAGGCTCCAGCACTGGGTCCCAGCACAAACATCACTGTGCGAAGAATCGGCCCGCAGCGATGTCGAACACCTCTCCTGGAGCTCACGCTCAGACAAATGTCACTGCACATAGTTTGGCTCAAACTTGCAGGGACATAAATTCCATTATTTTCATGTCAGATGAACAACCTGTTCCTGTAACAAGGTGTTTTAACCTTACTTCATATTCATTGTTCTGCCCTCTTTGATTTTACTGTAAATGACTGAATTTGCTTTTGATGTGTTGCCAGCGCCCCATAAATTTTGACACTCTTAAAAAATTAAAGAGCACTGTTTAGTTGGTGGCAACAGGCTCGGCTTTGCAGCAGCCGCCCCAAACTGCCTGGGCTCCTCAACACGCTTCAGAYTTCGGTGAGGGCCAGTGCAGGGAACGCTCCCTCCCTGCTCATCGAAGGCTTCGCTGCTCCTCCACAGAGCTGCCCGTGTTTTTGAAACATGCCCCCTCGGTATTTCCCTGCATTACAGCCCGATCCAGCTGGTGCCACAGCCCACGTCAGTACTCGGTCCGGCCCGAGCAGTCCGTGAAGGAAAGGGCACACTCCAGGGCCGYGCGACACAGCCGCACAGCCTCTCCCATGCCTGTGCAGACCCATGGCCATGCCGGGTTCAATTACAGCAACTGAAACAAGGCTCGGCTCAAACAGTGCCGTTCCACCTGATTTTGGGGGCAGGGACATGGAGTCTGYAAGAGGGGAGAGGACGGCAGGGAGAAGAAGTTATGTTTCTCTTGCAAACCACAAACTGAAACAGAAATTCATTCAGAGATTCAAGGCTCCTTTGAGGAACTAGCCTGCACTTCAAGTTTGCAAGAAAACCTCAGACCAAGTGAGATTTGTGTGGTTTGAGGTTTCATCCAGAGCTGCTTTTAAGTGTTTTGGTTCCCAGCACCTCTTCCAGAGCGTGCTGGAGGTAAAACGGGGCAATAAAACCATACCCCACAAAACCCACAGTTAACTGAATATTTCCAGGCCCAGCAGCACTTGGGGGACTGATCCTTTTCCTGTTACCACCATTGCCCAAATTCCTATTAACTCCAGCGGCAGCAGGATCAGACTCCTACTTTCCAGCCTGCGACGCTGTATGTTTTTCGCTCCTCATTCGAGTGTTTCTGCCTGGGCTTCCCAGTCGCGCGGGGCCCCACGCGCGTCCGCGGGCGAGCCGGGGCTGCGCGCTGACCTCTCGCTGCCTCCCGGCGCGGGGCCGCGTTTTATCGGCGATCTGGAGCTCGTCAGCCTGCCAGATCCTAATCAGTGTGGGAACGGCGCGGCGCAGCCTGCTCCCGCCCCGCCGCGCCGGAGACGCCTTTTATTTTCATAACCTTTCCGGCAGCCCGCGGCCGCTGATAAAGCGCCGGCAGGACGCGGCGCGGAGCGTGGCGGCCGCCCCCGGCCGCTCGCAGGCACGC
>NW_020447664.1:288760-298629 GCF_003343035.1 Apteryx rowi
CGCCTCGCTCCTCCCTGGCTTGTTTAATCTGGGCATCGCTGCTTTTTGCAACAAATTAACGCTTTGAGGTGGGGCTGTTCTGTTGGGTGTTTTTTTTTTTCTTTCCTTCCCCCTTCGCTAAAAAGTTTGGGTTTTGTTTAAAAGGTTTACATTCTTGTTGGAGCACGGAAAAAACAGCATCTGGGAGGTTTGTTTCTTCACTTGTTCCGCAAGCTGACAAAGACAAAAATTAAGCGTTTTCTGTTTTTGTTAAGAGTTTTTGTGGGTAAAAGATGCCACTGCCAGATCTGGGCAGAGGCGCCTGCATGTTCCCGGCCTTGGGGCACTTGGCTTTCCATGCCCCCCTCGTCTTCCTTGGGCATCTTGTTCCCATTACAGACAGGGGCTTGCTGAAGATGTCTTTGCTTTCATTACATTTTGTGCAGTGACTTAAGGTAGCTAATTTTAAGCACTACCTCGCCATGGCAGCATTATCATTTGCAGAAAGCACCTTATTGTAATTGGGTTCTGTTTTTTTGCTTATAATCAAGCCTTCTCTTACTGCAGTGGGGCAAGTTTTCTGTAACTGGTGCAGTAGGTTTTAGGTTAATGCTATTATATGTCCTGCCTCCACTGCCATTTGTAACAGAGGCCATGCGACTGGTACTGACAGCTTATGCTGTTAAAACAAGCAAATTTAATACAGAAATTACTCAGGCCACAATACCATGAATTAAAAATCCATAAATTGTGTGGCATGTTATGTGTGCCAAAGTTTTGGTCAAGCACAGCTGATCCAGTCTACTCAAGCGAAAATGCAGTAGCTATCCATCGATAATTGTCACATGTGTCTGGCCACATGGGGTCAAACGTAATGTGGACCCCATAACACCACATGGAAACCTTTCTCATATGAATGGAGGCAGGAGGGTAGGGCAACAGGCAAGGATACAGCAAGCACAAAAGGCGATCCCTGCTTCTCAGGATCGCTTAGTGCCTGCGAGATGCTTCTCCACACCGCACCCTGAGAGGCCACAGCATCTTCTTCAGGGCCACCACCAAATCCAGACAAAAAAAGTCTGGAGGACAGGCCCTTTCTCCTCACTGCAGGTCCTCCTCAGGCCTCTTGGCGTGCCACTACCTGCTCTCTGTCCAGTACTTGGGCTGCCAACAGTACCTACATCAGTGTGTTGCCATCTRTTCCTCGCTGCTTTTCATACTATTTCTCCAAGTTGTCACAATCCTTTTTCTGTCTGCAGCCCCAGCCTTGTGTGGCATGCAAATGTAATAAATACGCTCTCTGTTTCATCGTGCTAGCCATTAATGGAAATATTCAGTAGCAGCTTTCCATCATGACAGCGAGCCATTGAAAGCTGTTCTCTCAATGCCCAACTCACTTCGCACCCATCCTACAGCACTTTGCCTGGGCCATGTTCCCCAACCTATTTATGAGAATGTCATGCGAGAGAGTGTCTGGAGCCATCTGCATTTTATGTCCCGCATCTACTGCTACTTCTTTGCCTGCAGGCATGTTGTATCCCACTGCTGAAGGAAATTAAATTGGCCTGACATGTTTCATTCTTGACGAATCCATGTCAGATATTACTCATCTCTGTGCTGACTTCCAGATGCTTACAAAACTGTGTCGGATTATTCACTCCAGCATTTTTCTAGGACTGGAACTACTATGGCTGGTCTGTAACTCCCCCACTCCCCCTTTTTCCCTTGACAAGATAAGCACTGTGTTTGCCAGTCTTGCCATGCCTCTTCATCTTCTGGGAGCTCTCACAGATAACCACTGAAGGATCCAAGATCCCCGCAGGCAGTTTTAAACCCCCTAGGATGAATCAGGCCCAACCAGTCTGAAACACGCCAACGTGCTCTGTCATGGTGGGCAACAGCTGCCTTATTTCTGTAATTTTAAGCTTCTCATGATATGCCTAAAACATTGCACTGGCAGAGAAACAGCCACACAAGCCAGGCAAGTAGGCTGCTGTCAGTTAATTGAGGAGTATTTTGGGATCAGCGCATGAACTGTCAGTCCCAAGCTACAAACCCAACCAGTATTAGCCTTAGACTGTGGCAAGCTGCACCCAAATGCTTGGTGCCCCAGGCACAGCTCCTGAGCTAAGGGTTGGTTTCCACTTATTAAAAATTTTTACCTAGTCCGCAGTGTTAACTGAATGGTGGTAAGAACTATGAGCCTACAGAGCATTAGCTAATCATGCAGAACAATTTTTCTTGTATTTACATTTTTGTGTGTACAGCAAAAAATGTTGAGAGGTTGTTTTTTCCTACTTCTGTGTTACTTTTGTCTCTGATAAAGAGGTGCATGTGGGGGAAAAACCCTCTAAACATTAAAAATGAGGACTGCTTCATTTTCGAGGCTCACTAGAAGAGAAGTTTGAAAAGACAAACACGGAGACTTTTTGCAACTGTTTCCACTCTTGGAAGGAAGATCTCTTCTTTCAACAGGAACTTTTTCATGTTAGCTATTCCAGTTACATTCTGTATAATCTTTCACACAAGGATCATTAGATTCTATGCTCTTCCTTGTGTAATATCTTGGCTCTGGGTCTTGGCTCTGTCGAAAGCAAAGGAGTCTGAGGGCTCTTGGGGCTTGGAGGATTAGGCCCATGGGAAAGCTAAAGAAAACATTCAGAATTAAGACTATATTTATGAGACTGTTCAGGAGGGACATTCAAAGGCTGTGTTACTAAACAGGCCAAGGCTGCAGCTGATAGGCTAAGTACATGCTTCACAGGCTGCTAAGCAGATTTTCAAGTGTGCAGTGATTTTGAGTTCTTGTATAGCCAGGGCACAGGGACCCTAACTCCAAGCACACCAGGGAAGGTGTGTTTGTAGTAGTCTTAGCCTTCCGCTGGGATCACTGTGAGACTAAGAGAAGTGGCTGAAGTCCTCTAAAAAAACTGAGGCCCGTTCCCATCAGGYGAGTCCTCCTCAGAAGCTGAGCAGCACGGAGCACTGGTCATGAGGTTGTGCCCATGTCATGAGCCACCTCCATGTCCCTACACCAGCTCCTGAGGGAGCTGCGCTGCTTCTGGAGGTCTCAGTCGAGAGACAAGCCCATCTCAGTTGTYCTTCAGCCTGAGAGCCTCCAGGGACACCCCAAAGCAACTCGGCTTCAGCCACATGGCTAAGAAGTGTCCTTGAGCTTTCCTCCCTGGAGTTTTATTCTTTAAGGTGCTGGCAGTGAAAACACCCTCACTGTGCCCTTCCCCCACCTCAAAGCATCCTTAATAAAAATAAAGTGCCCAAAATAGCCCTAGACAGTGCTTGACATTTGCCAGACAGCTGCTCTCAAGAGTGCTGCAAAGGTTATGGATTGCTCTGTGCTTCCCTCCTCACGCCCCACCACCGCCCGCGTGAACCTTGGAGCAGGGCCAGGTTTCATGGGAGTCTCGCAGTTCTAAAAAGCCAGATTTGAGAGAGATCTGGGATGCAGGGAGGTGTTTGCGGGTCACTGTCTCCCATCCATGCTCAGCAGTTCAGAGAAGATCCAGGGTGACATCTGCAAAGAGAGGTTCAAACCCTTGTGTTCCCACTGCTCATGCTCAGAACTGGCAGGATGCAACCATCCCTGTTGTGGAAGTCAGCTGGCCTTTGTGCAGGGCCGTCCCCACCTGGGAGGCAGTAGGCACCTTGCTTGCTTTTCTGCATGGCTTCCAGACTGGAGGTGCCTGAAAGCACAGTCAGAGGTGCTGCCCCACAGTCTGCACCTGTGGCCAGTGCTGGAATAGGCACCTGGAGAAGGAAGTGGGAATACAGAGAGGCCAAAGGAAGGGCCAGGCATGACAAAGATATCACATAAAATTCAATAGCCTAAGATGTGCTCCATGGGCAGCTTATTGCAGGTCCTCCTTGGCCAACACTGGACTCTGTGGAGCAAGCGGAGAGATGGAGAGTTGTGCTGTCATGCCCAGCACTTCCTTGCTTCCTTCCTGAGGTCTGGTGCATGTTTCTTACTGTTCTTCTTGCTGGAGCTCCTGTTCTAACTAGGATAAAAGGAGAAACAGGAGGAACAGGAAGAGATTTCAGTGAAGCAATGGAGTGGGAGAAATCCCCCTCCAGTGGGGCTGGCAAATTACACAGAAAGTCACAAGCCAGTCATGAAAAGCGAAAGCAAAAGGCATACATTTTTAAATGAAATACATTRAGACTCCATGATCTTAATCAAAATAGCCTTTATTTAGCCAAGAAAATTCATTAGCAGCAAGGCATGACCCAGTTGTTTTGTCTAGTAACCAAATAAATATGTACATGTATTTTAAGCAAAAGAGTCAATGGCCTTTAAATAAGCAAGAAACATGCACAAAGGAAATTTATCACTTAGGACAGAACAGAGTATTTGAAATGTTAAATGCAGTAAAAATGGTTTAAACTATATAAGCTAGGCTCAGACGTGTCAAAACACTCAAGGAGAGCATGCAAGTCCCAGCAATTTCACCAGGCTAGTGGTGTGCTGAACTGGAGGCAAGGAGGCCATCAGATCTCAGTGGAAAAGTACAAGCTTCACAGTCAGCTCCATGCTCTTAGAAAGCAAATCCCTCACTGCAAACACGACAGAGAATTTGCCTTTTTCCCTTCTATCTATTGCGGTCCAGCCTCACTCCATAACTACCAGGAATCCCAGTGCCTTCCAGGGAGGAACGAAGCCATGTGGCCAGCATCACCCACAAGCGGCTCGTCCTTTCCTCCAGGCAGGAGTCAGGGCCCCATGAGATGCTGGGGGGTTGTGCACAGGCTGCTGTGCAGAGAACAGTGTGGCTGCTTGAGAAAATGTGGAGGTTTTACTCAGAAATGAATCCATGTGCAGGGCTGTGATGTCTTCAGCCTCCCAGAAACATGGTGAGGATATTTGTCTGACATTGTTCTGTTAGATGCTTGGGGCTTTTCTCAGTGCTTCCCAAGGCATGTCCTTCCTCCCTGGGACTCAGGCACCAACCCCCATCTAGCTGGAGAGCTGTCTGTTCATCTGTTGGGCTTGGAGTGGTGCCAGGAGTCTCAGCACCACCATAAGAGAAGACATGAGGTCAACCCAGAGGAGCAATAGCCCAGCACAGCATCCCCCCAAGGTGGAGGATGCCATCTACTCTGTCCCCAGCCCTCCCATAGGCTCTCTCAGGTTTAAAAGACATAAATTGGGAGTTCTTCAGGTTTGATTTTGTTTGGCTTTATCACCACCGTGGGGCTCATTTCTGTTCAGGGCAGAGTTGCTATGGCTGTTTATGAGACCCTTAGGGTCGTGTAGGTGAGAGAGGAGGATGCGTAGACACTAAAGAAGCTGTTCAAAAGGAGTGGTTGGTCTGACTGACCCAAGTTATGTAGATGAAGGGATGAAATTGCTCTGCAAACACCAGGAATGTCTCCTAGACCAGGACTGTGCAGTGAGTACTGGCAGGTTGTTGCTGTTGTCTCACTGGCTGGTCTCCGCAACCTTCACCTTCAGCCCATGGCACAGAGATGGCTGTGCACCAATGCCATGCCCATGAGTTCATTCAGGAGACAACATGTCTGCTCAGATCTTGCCAGAGATACAGTAGTGGAAATCAGACAGGGTGCCATCAAGCTCTCGACTTGGTGGAAAAGGTCCTAGCAGACTGTGATTTTCAGAACATGGCAGTGGTGATAGAGCTCACAAGCTGAGGCAGCATGGGGCTCTTGAGGGTTTGAGCACACACTGATGGAGGACAGGCATGGAAAAGGTGATATGGGTTTGGTGTTGACTCATAAAACTGAGGGAACAATTTGCATTTTTTTCCATAGGCTTTTATTACTAAAACTAATGGCTAGCAATGACCAGTCTCACCCAGCAGGCCTCAGGGAGGAGGGATGCAAGAAATTCCCCAGCTGAGAATTCTTAAGGTCCAGCTGCGGTTGCATAATTCCAGTTACGAACTTTCAGCCCTAGCCCCAAGGAATCCAGCATCCTCCTGGAGCGCAGCAGAAGCAAGGCCTGGACACACAACAGCAGAGGGGTGATAGATGAGCAAGGGTCCAGGAGCGAGCGACTGGGTGATGTGCTTGGCATGGCAAACAGCAACGGGCACGACCACCTGAGGAGCGAGTGTAGCCRGCGCACTAACAGGCAGTCTCAGAGGTGTACGGCCCCAACAAGTCTCCCAGACACACTTGCTTGCTTAACTTTGTTTTTACTTTCATGTTTACATAAATGAAGGTTTCCAGGGAAGTGCTGGGACCATCTGAGGCTGTGCTGCGAGTTTTCTGAGGGATCTGTCTGGTTTCCTGGTCTGTGAGACTCCTCAGAACTCCAAGAAAAGTTACTTTTAAGATGCTTTTTCATGCCTATTTATCCAGCCTGCACACTGATTTGTCCCCACAGTTTTACCACCCAACAGCTTTGATGTCTACCAGCCTGACGTGCTCACCTCTGAAGCATTTCCCATCACATGTCTGGCTGTTTATACCTTCAAGGCAGGCAGCCACTCTTTGCTGTTTAAGGACTGTCTTGACCACATCAGTAGAGTGAGAATTTCTAAAAATAGATGAACTGGCAAACTTCACAATATGGAAAATGACATGCTTTTGAAATCTCTGGAAAAGAATGGATTCCTTAAAGTATAGTTTACAAATACTGATTTCATTATTTATGGTAGCTGTAAAACATGGTGCATTCTGAAAGCGTCATCCCATTGAAGAAGTGTGTTACTCATTATGATGGCTTTCGCATTCCAGCATGTTCCTAAACTGAAATTTCTGCAAAACAACAAGCTGGGGGCATATACAGGGACAGCCTGGGAGGCAAAGCTGCTTCTCATTTCATGTGGTAAAGGGGTGATGAACAGGAGAGTCTGTGGAACCTCTGCAAAGACAGATTCAAAGGGAGAAGACAGCACACGAGCCTCTGCTAGCAGTTTCTTACAGCACTGGAAGAGAGCAATGCAAAGAAATGAAAAACTAGCAAATTCACAGCTGAAAAGGGAAGGGAGTCGTTTTTCAGACAGTGAAAACTTAGCCTAGGGAACTGACTGCCACAAGGCACCAGATTGGCTGAGGTTGGACCTGGCTGCCAGAGCGGTGGAACACTTCTCTGGCTAACCAGATTACCCAAGCCAAAGTGCTGAAGACTAAATGTTGAAACTAAAACCCGTGAGTTTTGAAAAGAAACATCCGTGCATCACAGCTTCTACTCAGAGGAGCCCAAAAGGGTGTTCTTCTTGGCACAATCCCTCCATGGTTTCCTCTCTCTGTGCCTGTAACTGGGAAGATAGCTCCTGCCCAGGGGGGCTCCTGGCCTGGACCTCAGCTTTGCTTTGATGCTTTCCAGCACAGCACAGCCACCTGCAGAGGGTAAAGCCAGGGAGGGTTTCAGGAATGAGCATCTCCACTGCTCCATGCCCACAGTTGGGTCTGGCACATGCCGCTCTCAGGGTCACCATGAGGCATTTCCCAGGTTTAAGCAAGTAATGTGGTTGCCTGTGAAGGAGAACAAATACCCTTCTACAAACACTTCTAGGGTTTCCTCTGCCTTCTGGCACAGTCAGCACCCTCTCTTTGGGACACTAAACATTTCATAGTTTTTTTGCTGTTCTGCCTTTGATGTTTTGCACAAGTACAGCAATCTTCCTTCTTCATGCACATTACATTTCTTCTTCTTGTACACTATGCTAGGCAGGGACAGCCTCTCCTCCTAGTCTTTTGAAAGGTGTCTAGTTTGCCCGGGAATCTTTCTCAGGGTCTCAGGGCTTAAATTTCTCTGGGCTCGCTGTTTTTCTCCTTCCCCTGCCAATCTGTTGTCCCTCACTGACTCTAATTTTTTCATTCCTAAAGTCTCTGGTAGCCAAGGGAACATGCTCCTTTTTATGCCAGTCGACCTGGTCTTATTGTTTCTTTTAAAAGATTTATTGCATCATTGCTCTCTGCTTCTCTCACTATTTCCACTAGTGTATTTGTGGATGCGGGTAAGTGTTGCCAGACTGCCTGCACCTGTTCCTTCAAGTCTTCCTTCTCTTCTGCATCTTGCCCTTCTATGAAAATCTTCTATAGGAATTCCTTTTGCAGGCTTGTGTTTCACTTCCAAGCTGTACCTTTGTAGCTTTGAGACCATGCTCTGAAGTCTTGGCACTGCAGAAGCTAGTGGTTTCTCAAGAATGTTCTCTAAGGCTTTGGGATCTGCTTCAACTGTTGCAGCCATGTATAGATGTATGTGTATATATATATATACACACACACACACACACACACACACACATATATACACACATTTATATATATATACACACACATTTATATATATATATATATAAAAAAATGTATATATATATTACCAGGGAATATATATATATATATATAACCAGGGAAATTTGTGGCAGCCCACCACAATGGCAAGCAATTCCTTTTCTGTTTGAGCATAACTTTTCTCACTGATGGCAGTGTCCCCAGCCCCTCAGCCAGTGCTGGCCCCCTGCAAGAAGCCTGCTCCAGCTGCTGCTCATGAAGCGTCAGCATGTCCCGTTGCTTTGGGAATACTGTACCAGTTTTGTTCTGAGGGGATGCTACGCCTGGTAAGTCTTCATCCAGATTGCAATACTAGCACCATTCGCACCAGTGCTGTATGGGTGGCAAGGCTCTTGTTGTGGCTGCTAGAACTGGGATCTTCAGGACTTTTCCTGTAGCTCTGCAATAGGTGTGCACCAGGCGGTGCATGAACATACTCATCCATGGTGCCCTGCTATATAGCTAAGAGGACACTGTTCCTCCCATGTGCCAAGAAAATCCTTGCCATTAAAACATATTTTCCATAAAAACTTACAGGCTGTGTCCTCAGCTGCTGCATGCCATGGCCAGTGCAGCCGGGCAGATGTCTACCATTGGATCTCATCTAGCTAATTACATAATACAGCTGAGAATGTTCTTCAACAGAGAAAAATATACAGAAATCCGTACTGTGAAATTCAGAAATACATTGCACTGGTCTGAAATCCACTGCAAGAGACAGCACAAAAGCAAACTCGTGTCATCAGTGTTTCAGCATGTACCACTGAAGAAAGGGTTTGTAATGTTGCTCTGCTCCAGCTGCCCCCAGGCTGTAAACTGGTGGTGGCCAGGTCCGTATCTGGAGCAGACGTCCCCGTCCCCCAGCTCATGGCTCACCTCATCGCTGCTAGGAGCATTGCGCGGGAGGTAAGCAACACCCCCAAAGCAAGGGCTTAGCCCCAGGCTGTGCTTATTTGTTCTCTGATGTATTTATAACTTTTACATCTATCTGACATTTTATGGCCAGGCAACATTACAAGGGACAACTGCTTTCCATTACTCACTGGAATGAACTCTCATTCATTGCTTTTTAGCCTCCCTATGACATAATGCTTGTGCCACCCAGCAGGGGCCTGATGCTGGCCCCCTCTGGCAAAAGCCAGGATGTCCCAGGATCTGAGCAAACAGATTGCCGCAGCACAGAAGCATGTCTCGCATCCAGCTCACCTTTGGGTGAAGGACTGTTGCTTTCCTGGAGTGGACCGTAGGTATTTCTTCTCCAGAAGTTAATTTACCTTTAAGAGTGACAGTAATCTCTGTTCCTGAGTGATCCACTGCTGCCATGGTCCCATGTGAGGCTTCACGAAAAAAGGAAAAGAAAATGCCTCTGGGAGCACACGTGCCTTGCTTGGTCCATCGGAGAGCGGCAGCCAGGTTTTGTGAGGAACAGCCCGCCGGGGTTAAAACTGAAACAGAGGAGGGAAAATGTGCATAGCTCCCTGGCCAGGGAAAGCCAAAAGGGGCAGGCAGCCTCCGAAACGCTTCACGGCCGCTCGCCTCTGTGCCGGGCGTTGCCGCCCCTGCGGGCAGCCCGGGGCCGCGGGCCGCAGCCCTTGCCCTCTGCACCGCCGTGCTCCCGGCCCACGCGCCCC
>NW_020447664.1:298692-308513 GCF_003343035.1 Apteryx rowi
GCCGCCGCCACCAGCCCCCGGCGGCCCCGCACCGGGCGCCCCTGGCCCTCGCACGCGTCCCCCCGCCGCCCTGGCTCTGGTTTCAGCTGCCGGGTTGGCGCCCSTGCCCCACGCCTCAGCTGACACGGGGACAGCGAGGACTTTGCACCAGCTGAGCGTGGGGAAAGGGTGGCCGGGGGACAAATGCGACCCCTGTGCTGATGGCGCCAGCACCCCGAGCACGCGGGCGGCTGCTCTGGCAGCGCTCCCGCGCTGCTGCGGAGGAACGGCAAAAGGGCACGGCCGGCAGCTCCCACGCTGGGGACCGCTGCGCTCTCGCCTGCGGCCGCGGTTGCACTGACACCTCATCCCACCCGCTGAGTCCTCCCCGGGGAAGTTTTCCAGCCGTTAGATCCCGCTGCGGTCAGGGCTTGGGGCAGACACTTCCCTTTTATCTTCCCCTGCAGAGCACAGGAGCCGGACTGTTCACACGCGGTTTTCCGGGCCGTGTGACCCCAAATCCGGCACGGCTGCCTCCCGCGCGCGGCCTCTCCCGTGCACGCTCMCAGCCCATAAAAGGCTTTACAGGGGCAGATGAAACGAGGGGTTTTGCCATGTGCTGCGTTAAGGTGTCCCTCGGGATCAGTAACCGCTGGGCCTCAGCGAAGCTGAAATGAGCCCGCGGCTCCCTCCCGCTCTGCAGGCAGCTCGGGTTCCCGCCGGATCACTTCACACGGCCCCAGCAGGGAACAGGATCCCGCCGGAGCAGGGGAGCTCTCGCTCCTCCGCGGATGCTTGCGGCCAGATGGGATGCGGTCTCTCTTTCACGTCCTGCTGTGGTGTTCACCTCCTCCTGCTTGCCCTTCTCCCCTCGCCCGCCCCGGCATTCGCAGGGTCCCGGCTCTCAAATGCCACGATCGTCCCAGGGTGCCTCGGAGATGCGGGAGGCGACACCATTTCCTTCTGCCTGGATTTGAGCTGATATCCAGCATTTCCCTCAGGGCTGTGCTCAGGGCTGCACACGGGTGCTGTCCTGCGGCTGGAGCAATCCATACGCTGCGGAGTTATAGCCTGGCGGGCTCCCTGTGGGATCGGGGCTCCCCCACGGGTTCAGTGCCGCAAGAGGCTGTAAAACCGGCAGAAGGGGATACTTGGCCATGAGACGCCCCCCCAGCCCCCCTGCTGCTGGGGCTGTGATCCAGCCATGAACGTTGGCCGTGCATCTCCTCCCTTTGCTCTGAGAAGCTGCTTTGCATTAGACGCTCCTCACGATTGCAAAGCTGTGGCTGCTCCTCTCCCCTTCGCTGCACTGCAGACTTGCTGGATAAGACCTAGACCTCCCCACCCCAGGTTATACTGGCAGTGCCTGAGGATTTTATAGGAATAAAAAACACCTCACTCTCCAAAATGATCCCCATCCTGTGCCCTGACAATCTTATCTGTTAAAATGTAATGACAAGCAATTGGTAAAAATCACAGTGCCCCARAGCCAGGGTCCCCTGGGGTGGTTTTAACACCTGGCCGGGGAGCAGCCCTGATGCTGCAACCAATTTAGGGGCCACATTTCTCCCGCCTGGCAAAGCAAGAGCCCCATGCCTYGCTCCACCATGTGGGTCACCACCACGTCCAGCCCCAGGTCCTGAGTGCTGGGACACCCCCTGCTCTCACCCCGCGAATTGCTGCTGTGTCACTTAACACTGAGAGCAGACGGTGCCCTGCCTTGTCTCCCCACCCGGCTGTCTTTGGCCAGTTCGGGCACAGTGTGGCCACAGTTTGGGCAGGGYTGGTGCCTTGGCCTTAGAGGCGGAGGGGCCAAGCCAGGAAGCTGGGTCTCCATGCCCTGAGCTATAGGTATGTGCCTGTGCCAGGGGGCTGGAGGCTCCCCTGCTGGCAGCCCCTCTCTGTAGCTTTGCAGCCTCCTAGGTGGACAAGAGCCCGGTGGTTCCCTCTCCATCGCTCCCTGGTAGTGAGAAGGTCACCCAGGCTTCCTCTGGAGGAGGATGTCACACATGAGGGGTCTTAGTCACCCCATTGTGGTGGCATGCACTGCCTCTTCCAGCCCTGGGATGGGACCTGGCAAGTCCCCAGCACTCTGTCCTCTGCCACTTGTCACGTGCTGGGAGCAGACGCTGGTCCAGCCACGTGTGTTTGCTCTCACGCACACCACGCACTTCCCACCACACTTCCTTCCCCTTATCTGAACCCCCCAGGGATCTCCATCAGCCCAGCCAGGCCCTTCCCAGTGACCCAGCGGTTTTATCTGTGGTACTTCTTTTGGGACTTCTCCCTTTGGCTTTCAGGAGCAGGGCCTGGAGCAAATGGGAAAAGGGGGGGAAGTAACTTTTCTTTTTGGAGGAGAGACTGCTGATGGGTGATTAATGGCCACTGCCAGAACACTGTGCTTGTGCCATCTGATAAGAGGCCTCCCGACACAAGAGCCCTGTTGTTGGGGAATTCATCATGCTTCACTCAGCAGCCATCAGATAAGAGCTGGGCTTGATAAACCCCATTCATCCTCTTCATTCCCACTTCTCAACCCTCTCCCTTCACCGTGTTTACGAGAGCATTTCATACTCGGAAATGGACTCTGAAGGCACACGGACACTGTGCCATGTGCAGAGAGAAGGAGCCAAGCCGACTCTTTTTTAGGGTTTTGGGGATTCCAGTCTTTTGCTTTTTGCTGGTCCCTTGTAGGATCTGAAGGGCTCTACTGGAAATAGGGATTGTAGCACTTTTTTTTCCCTTTCTCTCCCTCTTTTTTCTCTCCCTCCATGAAAACCATCTGTTTTTTAAACCAAAGAGTCTTGCACATAGGATTAGGGCATTTCTGGAGATGGTAATGTGTGATAATGGAGCATTATTTTTCTAGAAGGCTGTCAGCCCACACAAAGTGATTATATTATGCTGCGGAGAGAAGGGAATGAGATGAGACGTGTGATCTGTTCCCTCAATGGACATGGTGCTTCATGAATCATCCCCAAGAGGCACCATCATTCTTCCTTGTTTAGGAACTGCCTTTTGGAAAGTCAGTCCTGCACATTTGCCTGCTTAGTGCAGAGGTTCTGGAAATCCAAAACAAGTTTCTTCTGTTTCCTCAGTTGCTGGCTCCTACATGCAAACTCAACTGCTGGGAGTGAACTCAACACACAGAGTGGGAATACCAAGCCAGAGACACAAGCACTGAGTCATGCAAAATCAGAGACACTTTTGGAAAATACATCTTTAATGGGTCAAATGACCTCGGATAACAGCGAGAACTGGCTTGTATGCCAAACTCAGCCTACCCTGAGGCTTTTAGTCAAAAAACAAACTTGCCAAACTTCAGTTAATGCTTCCATTTATAGCTCAAACAGAGAGGAAGATAACTCCTTTGAGTTTTGGGTCCTGCAAGAGCCCTGCGCAGTTACAGTCATGCAACACAGGGCACCACAGGGCACAAGGTCTCTGCGGAGTGGGGTTGGAGCAATGCGTTCGTGTGTGTCGGAGCGTGTCTGCATGCCAGCCAGGCTTCAGCAGCGGGCAGGGATTTGATCACAGAACAGCGGCATTTGAAAAAGCCACTTCCACCAAGCAGGTCCTGGGAGGGTCTCCCCGTTCGGTGATAAATGGCAACGAGGCACTTGTGCTAGTCTCTGGGATGCTTTTATGGGAACCCCGGCAGGGAGCAGAGGGGGCCGGCTGGACTGACTAAAACTCAGGCTCTGCTGTAAACACAGGAAGATCTGATAAAGCTACAGGCATTAAAATCCTTTTAGCTTCTTTCATCTTCCAAGGCAGAGCAGGCTCCCCGGCCCAGACCTGCATGGCCCCTGCGCCCAGCCTGCCTTCGGGTCCTGCATGGCGACAAAAGTCCCAGACTTTCAGCAAACCTAGTCCTTCATGTATATGTGTGTGTATATACATATGTATGTATGTGTGTATATATATATATATATATATATGTATACAACTGGGCCATGGGGACAAGCCAGGGCAGTTCAGTGATCTGCAAAGGGTTCTGCATGGTTTCTGTCCCATCAGAAAGGGCTCTTCCATGTTGTGCTGTGACAAGCGAAGATGCAGTCTTAACTAGTGTTTTCTATCAACACATAGTTCAGAGGGATCAGAAAGAGGCAAAGATCAGAGGTTTTCAATAGGTGACCCCAGATCGCTAGGGAATTTGTGGACCACTTATTGGACCTAGGATGTACTCTTGCTGTTGGCATGCTATTCCCAGCACAGGCAGCACAGCAAGCCCCTGGGAGCGGGACTGAGTTTATGTAGAAGACAACAGCAGGCAATGGTGGTGTGGATGTGAGCGTGGTCATCTTCTCACACACACACACACACACACACACACACACACACGCACACACAGCCCCTCTCTCTGCAAAGAGTTAATCCCCTTGCAACTGAATCTAAACCACTTTAAGGCTCTTCTCATGGGATTCATCATGCAACAGGGCCACTTGATGAAATTACAGATCTCCAGCAGGCCTCAGGTCACGTTTTCTTCCTCCGTCATTCCTGCTAGGCTGGGAATAAAGAGCGAACTCGAGGCAGGCTCGGCCTCCAGCCAGGGGCAGGTACCTCTTGCCGCCCGCGACGCACCGCGGCAGAAGGCACACCAGCCGGCAGACTGGGACGCTTCAGACCGGCTCTTCTTTAAAAAGACTTTTGCAAGCAATGCCCTGGAGTGAATTGAATTAGAGCCTAATAAAGCAATGGTAATTTGCAAACTGGAAGTGTTCCAGAGTGCCCAGGACTAATTCATTAAAGTCCTCCTCCTCCCCTCCCTTCCGCTGGAGGTATCTGGTTGAATATAGCCAAGGTTTCGCCCTACTGTTCTGGCTTTCCTTCTTCCCCCGACCTCCCGCACTTTCTCTTCCTGTAACATTTTTTGCTTACCCCTCGATGGGCCAATCCTGGAATGAGGTATTTGCAGATGGTTTGTTGAAATGCTTTTAAATTGAAAAAAGGGAAAGTTGACCAAAATAATAATTTAGCACTTAAAGAAATATTTCTGGTTGAAAATTTTTGRTATTAAAAAAGCAGTTGTGTAGGAAGCATTTGGTTTTAAGGCAAAGCTTTAGGGTACAAAATATTTTCTGTTTTTATTTCACTATTATTTCGATAAAAACAGATTTGTTTAAACCTGTTTCATTTTTTTCCTTTTGAAAAGAAAAGACAACCTAAGAGTAGAGAATTTTTTAAAAAATCAAAACTTCTGGCTAAAATGGTTGTTTTTGACCAGTTCTGCTGCACTATCTCCTTTTCCAAGGAGATGAGAGCTCCTGAGACTTGGCAGGGTTGGGGCCTTGTCACTGCATCCTGCTGCTCCCTTGTCACGGTGGGAGAGTGAGGCGACCTCCTGGACCCCTCCCACGGCCAGCAGCAGCAGGCAGCTCATGGTGGCCCCATGCTGAGACCAGGGAAGCCTTTGCTGAGGGACAAGCCCTGCCCTTGGGGACTGCGCCCGCCGCGGGGCTGCAGGGCAGGGTGCCACCTCAGCCCCTGCGTGCAGGACCCCCGCTCCCCACCGGGGACGCGCAGGCATCTAACCGGGCACTTGGATTTTTGCAATGCTCACAGTTTTGGGGTATCCGAGAGGCTGTGGGACATGCTGCCCTGCTTGCCACCCCTGGCACTCCCTGTGCCGCAGCGGCAGCGCGGGAACCACTCGTGCAGGCAGGGTGTGAGCCCGCTGGCTGGGCTGAGCAGTGGGCACAGCACCCCGCAGGACTCGGCCGTGGGCTCYGCTTCGCATGGGTGCTGCGGCCCCTGCACGCGCCTGGGCTCCCAAGGGGCGGCTGCTTGCGTGCCAGCCCCGGGCTCTGCCGGTGGCTGCCTCCTGCCACCCGGCACGGCTCCTTGGTCGAGTTACGTAGGCTGCTCTAAGGCAGCAGGTGCCCTGAATTTGAGACGCCAAGCCTGGCGTCCGAGGGCTTGGGCTGGCTCTGCCATCCCAGCAATGTGCCCACTAAGCAGGGATCGGTAGCAAGGAGAAATATTATCCAGTATTGACCAGGGAGGGATYAGCAGCTGAGGTCAGGCCTGCCGCGGGGAGCACCCAGCGCGCTGGGCAGAGGAGGGGGGAAGCTGCCGAACCCCGGCCCGTGTGTGATTCCCTGTCGGCATTTTTTTTATGTTGCCTGCCAAGACTTCTGTCTCCCAGTTGGCTTTGCTATACTTTGGATTGAGGGAGTTCTCGGGATGCTGCTCTCCCCGCCTCTAGCTGGGCTTTGAACTTGCCCTTGCAGCCCCGGGCAGGGGCAGACCAGGCAGGTTGGGAGCTCCTATAGCAAAGGTCCAGCACGTGGCGAGGCAGCACCCTCAGCAAATCCGCCTTAGCGCGCAGGAGCTAGCAGTGAGCCCTGCACTGTTCCTCTGCAAAAGCCATCCAGGGCACAGCGAAGGAAGGTGGGAATAAGGCAGACAGCAGGATCATTTTGTGAGGGATTTATGGCAGCTCTTGGATCATCATCAGCCACCGCTGGGATCCCACTGTGAAGGCAATGCAGCACCAGAGCAATGCTGAGCACACATTTTGGGGAGAGTGAGGGCTTTGCCAGCACCCAGTTTGCAGAGCGCAGTCTGGGCACCACATGCCTGATGGATGCAGATGAGAAGAGGAGTGCAGCAGGGTTTAGGGGATGAACAAGGTAATGGGGAGGGCACTGAAAGACTATAGCTGGCTTAGCCCTGAAAATGAAAGCTGGGATCCCATAGCAGAAGAGTGCTGTAAGTGGGATGGGAAAAAGAAGAAACGTGTATACACTGGCCTTGGATAAACTTAATCTGGAAGTTAAATGTGGGTTACTAACCACCAGACAAGTGACTTTTGAGAACAGCTCCAGTGAATCATTGCAGAGAGACAGAGAAGAYAGAAAGAAAGTCCTAGCTGCCTTCTAAAGCAAGCTTGTTCTGTATGAAAGAGATGACGTGGTCTGCTTGCCTACAATAACAGAGGGCCGATAAAACCTCGCACTTTACGTTTCTTCCTTCCAGTGCAATCAGACCTCTACAAAGTGTCAATAAGGCCCGTGTTCATTTGAAACTGAGCCTCAAAGGCTTGGAAAGATTTGGCTGATCCTTAGTGAATATTTGACTGACGTGTTTGGAAAGTATAACAAAACACAAATCAGAGAAGGGCCATGCAAGCTGTTTGCTTTTCTTGTTCGTTTCTGGCAAGTAGAAATTGCTGACCCCAAGCTCAGTTCCTCCTTCTGTGAACTTCCCCCACTTCAAGGGCTTTCGGATGAGGAGTTTAGGTCTACGCCTCACGCCAACTGCAAACATTTTGCACCCTTGAAAAGCCGTGTGGGGGATACTTGCCGGCAAGCACCGGAGCTGCCAGTGCAGCTCGCAAGCAGAACCTGCCACCTCTTTGAGACAGGGCACCTCGGCAATGGGTTTTGCAGCAGGCGATATGTCTGACATCAGCCTTGCGTCGTTTCAGCATAAAATCTGCTCAGTCTTATAAACATTGTGTTTGCTTGAAGACAAAACCTTCCTCCCTGCCGGTCTGCTGACAGCGTGTAAGCAAAGTGGCACTTCCCTCGCTAAATGAGAGAAGCGGTGCAGGTTACGCAGGGCTGTGGGCCTTCCGGCTGAGCTGGGCGAAGCTCCGGGGGAGCCCTGGCCAAAGTGCAAGCAAGCTCCAGCCCAGCTCAGGGCTTGGGGTGGAAACAAGTTTGTGTTTGGCATTGTCACCTGAGTGCCACTTCGGGGTTCCCCTTCATCCACAGCTGCTGCAGTGAGAAAATCTGAGAACGATCATGGCTGTAGCCAAATGGTGAAAAAACTCGGTCGCAGGCTGAAGTCTCAGCTTTTCTCTCTGTACTGGGCCTTGTTCAGACAGCTAAAGGCAGAAGAGGCTGCGCTGTCATCTTCAGTTTCCAGAGACAAGCCCAAGCCACTCTGTTCAGTCAATGTCTGGGTCAGAGTTTTCCCGGAGGCTGGGGGCATTTGCACCAGACGTTTGGGTTGACCCAAGGGCTCTGACACCCTGTGGCATCATTTTGTACTTTTACATTCTGTAATTGTCTGCAACAGAGCGACTTCTGATTTGTACTGATGCAGACTAGGAAAGAATCCAAATTAATTTTATTAGAGCTTTGTTTGCTTTGAGCCAACAGGTTTAAAACTGACTAAAAGCACAAGCTCTGTGCAAGCCTGACCAGATATAGCTGGGCTATGTAGAAGGGATTGGGATTTCTGATGTTTTAATTGTTCTTCTCTATCCAGTAATAGTTTCATGGGAACTCAGAGTCACTTCAGGAGCTGAAAGCCAGGGATGTGAAAGCTTCTGAATTTGTGCAGCTCTGATGGTAGTCAGCACCTCTCTCCAAAGGTGTCTGAAACACCAGAAGACGCACCGCAGGTATAACGGAGTCATGAAGAAGTTGATGGCAGGGCAGCATCACAGATATTCCAGCTCTCCTCAGGCTGCAGGGCATTTAGAGCACTTTTTCGGGGAAACTGAGTGACTCTGCCTTTTCTCTTATGCTCTTAAAACTGTCATTGGCAATAGACACATCATAATGTTTGACTAAATACAGCAAGAGATGCAGAACCAGCTCTCAGATGAATCAGGCAGCATTTATCTCTGCAGCCGGATTGCAATCAACTCTCAGCACTTTTTGGTGCTGCTGGGACATATTTAGAATTGCGTCTTGAATACTGCGGGTTTGGGGGTTCCTGCACTGCAGGAAAACAGGAGGTCTCAGGCACCAGTTAAACTTGTGGTCATTGCCACATTTGTAATCTTCAGCTGATGCTTGTCTATGGAGATGATACTGTGCCCATGCCCATCCACCAAGGCTTGGGATTTGCCTCTGTGACAGCGGTGTCCCCTGCGCTGCCATTCAGTTGCCATCCCCACAGAGCCACTGCTCTCCTCAGCTGTGTCCTGAGGAAGGTTTCTCCACCCTCCCCAGCCTTGCCTGTCCTGGGAAAGATGAACACAAACGACAGGGCTTTTCAGGTTGTGTCAAAACCATGGAAAGATTCATGGATACTGGATACCTCGGCCGCCATGGCAAGGGCTGGTGCTTACGGCGGAACAGGCTCTCACAAATCCTTCCCGCCCAGCAGCCGCGGAGGAGCACTGGAGAGCGGGGAAGGTATGTGGTCATTGGCATTAACGCGGGCATGAGCAATGCCAGACCCATAGCAGGGTTTGCCAACACATCTCCAGGATGTGCTGCGGACAGAGGACTCTCTCTGCAATTGCAGCCAATGTTCATCTTAATTTTGCACGGTCTTGGTTGTGGAAGGGAATAGGAGAGTGGGGGAAACAGTTGCAGGAAAGTGGAGGGGAAAGAACCTAAGAAGCTGTATTTTAATTGATCTGAATTCACTGAGCCTGCCAAGCTAATGAGTCCCCAGCAAGCAGCTTTAACAAGAGCCCATAGCAAGCTTAAAAGAACAGGATGGAAACGAGGGCAGAAATAGGTGCTTGTCTGCAGAGGCTGATCAGCCRGGGCCAGCAAGGCGAGGAGGAGCCAGAGAGGCCTGGCTGGAGACACAGGGGCGCAAGCCGCCGCCAAGTGTGCTGCTTCAGCACTTTGCATTGCCGCTCTCCTTCCAAGCGCAAACCCCGGTCCCCGGTCCTGCGCTTCATCCCCTGGCAGGACGCTGGGGGGAAAAGCAGGGGGCAGAGGGGAGGGTTGTTCCCCGCTGTCTGTTCATCCCTCCCCGTTTTGCTCTTGTTTTTATGTGAGTTTAGAGCTGCCAAACGAACTCCAGCACGGGGTGCTCCCCTATAGCGGGGGCGCCTTCACGCCGCGCCGCCGGCCGCAGCGCTTCTGCCCCCGCGGGCGCTGCTGTGCCGAGCACCCTCTCGTTTGCCCCGCTGCCCG
>NW_020447664.1:308857-340095 GCF_003343035.1 Apteryx rowi
AAAAAAAAAAAAAAAAAGTGGGGAGGAAAAGCTGCTTTCTAAAGGAGAAAAAGGGCAGCAGCCATATCTCGGGCACGGCTGGGGTGGGAGCCGGGGCAGGGGCCGCGCCGGCCCCCGCGGCTGCCGGCCGCCGCTGCAGGCATTCAGCGCTCGGATGTTCTTTGTCAGCCGCCGAGCCGGGGGTTGGCAGAGGATCCACGCGGAAATGGCTGGGAGAAAATGCCGTTCCAAGGGCTGTAAACCCGAGCTCCTGTTTCTCCCGCCACACGGCCGGGCTGGGGCAGGGCAGCTGCTGTGAGTTCACTGGAGCAGCACTTTCCCACAGTCTGGAGAAGTGACACATGGCTCWCACACATTCCTGCGCCGGCAGGCTCGGGCCGGGCTTGGCCGGGAGTCAAGGCAGACAGAGAGCTGCCGCTGGGAGCTGCTGATTAGCAGGTTCCGACTTTGGCACCAGCCCGGCCCTGCGGAGGGTGAAGGAGACGGAGGGGGCAGAGGAGACTTGGACTCCGGGGCGGTTTCTTGCAATCTGCTTAACCCTTCRGAGGCAGGAGCAGAGCAAAGCCTTCCCCTCGGGCTTTTTTCTTTGCTTCCCTTGCAGTGCCTTTGCGAACGCCTGTGTTGTCCCTGCGCACGCGAGCCTGCGCGAGCTGGCGCCGTGCCGCCTGCGCAGTCAGCCGGAGCAGCAGGAGCCCGGGCACGCTGACCACTGCCTTGTTCACCCGGCTCCTGGGGGAGCCGCGGCAGCCGCGCTGCAACCCGCAGGGCTGCGCCCGCACTGCTCGCCACGCTCGGCTCGCGCAGAGGTGCCCCGGCTGCCTCCGCTCCCTACCCCAGCGTGGACGTGGCCTCAGCGTCCGCGACCCCCTTGTAGGCACAAGTCGGTGTTTCTCTCCGAGGGCAGGTGGGATTTGTGCTCAGAGGACACGCATGCATAGCGCTGGGCCAGCTCCTGCCACGCACCCGCCTTACGCCTCGCGTGGACCTGCCAATTTGCTTGCGGGGCTCAGCCTCGCGCAGGGTGAGCAAGGCTTGCAGCGCCAGGCTTGGAGCAGGCGGCAAGAGCCCGGCCTGTCTCTAGCCTGGAGGTGCAGGCAGGCAGTGAGCTGGCTCCCGGTGCCGTGCTGCGCCCGGGCTGCTCCTCGGAAACCCCGCGGCAGCATCGCTGAACCGGTCGTGGGCCGCCACGCCAAACCCTGCTGCTGCTGTTTCAGCTGTTGATGGGAAGCCTGCAAAGCAGGGCTGGCAGAAACGTGGCGACCGGCAGCCGTGCGAGCTTCCAGCCTGGGTGTGCTTGTGGGCCCTGGAGAAGCGCAGCGGTCCTGCAGCAGGCTGTACCCACGGAGCGAGCGAGGGGCATCTAACGCGCGCTCCTGGTGCAGGGTGCCAGGGAGGAACGGGTGGTCACCGCGTGTGTCCAGTATCCTGCCGGGGCTGACGGCGCAGCAGCTGGTCAGGGTTGGGGTTTGCTCTACAGATGTTGCGCTTTGGGAGGTTTGCCCTCTCGTGAGCCGTTGTACACGTGTGGGGGGTATTTTTTCTTGCTGGGAGGAGGTATTCTGAATTTCTGCTCCCTGCAGAGCCTCATCCCATGCATGTAAAGGTGTGTTTGAGGTCACGAGCTCTCCGGCCCATGGGAAGACCTGCAGGTTTCCACGTGGGCCAGGAAAGCCATGCAAATTTCTCCCGGTGTTTCAGCAGTCCTCTTCCCAGCCCTGACTGTAACCAGGAAACTCCAAGGCCCAGGATGGTGGATGAATCTTTCCCTAAGTGGCTCCAGAGAACCAGAGGAGCAGCGAAGGAGCCCTCCTCTTCCAGCCTTCACACAGGCCTGCCCATGGTTGGGGGAAAAGCATCTGTTTAGGGAAGGAGAGCCATACCCAGGTATGGGCACTTGCCCAGCTTATGCCGTCATGGGTGAAGGATCCAGCTGATGATTCCTGGTGCTGATGATTCATGGCGGTGGTGTGATCAGCACCAGCCCTGTCTGCTGGTGCGGTCCTGGCGGTTCACATCGGGCCTCCACCAGGGCCTCCATCCTGGTGGAGCTGGCAGAGGGCCTGGGCCACCTGCCGCGGTGCCAGCTAAGGCAGATGTTGCCAGAGACGCTCTTTACGTGTGTGCTGAGGCAAATCCTGCCTTGTGATAACATCAGTTTCCCAACCCTAAGGAGGCTGGAGTGCTCATTCCCATGAGCACCCGTGCACTCACCCCCTTTCCCTCGGGAGCGCCGAGCAGTGGCACGTCCGCACGTTGGGCAGGTTGTGCCCTGTGTCCGCCGCCTGCGCTCAGGCTGCTGGGGACGAAGCCTGTCTGACCCACGGCTCCAGGACAGCCTCGCTGGCGGCCAAGCCACAAGGGCAAGCACTGCCATTTCCCGGGGCCAGACTCCTCGCTGTCCCCTCTGCCACCTGCTCCAGCTGGGCTCGGGGAGCAGCCGGCCAAGGAGCAGGTCCTGGGTGGAATCCTCCGCTGGGCTCAGGTTTTAAGCAGGACCAGCGCATTTCACGTGCCTGTGGGAACCCCTGCTTCTCCATGGGGCCGAGGAGGTGAGCCAGGCAGGACACGGTGCTGCTGAGGCTGCGCTGGCCCAGGCGTCCAAGCCGCACTGCCACGAGCCAGAGCCCCGCCAGGCTCCCGCAGACACTGCGCCCTGAGCTCCTGAGGGCTCCTCAGGGCTGCTCCAGCTCTTGCCCAGGTCTCCGTGAACTAACACGGCTCTGCCCTGACCCGTGGCAGGCAGCACTGCCTGACGGCTACGGCTGTACAAAGAACGTCCCGGCTCTAACTCTGACCCACTCTGCCTGTGGGAAAGTCATTTCTTGCTTGTTTCCACTCCTGTTTTGTGTATTCAGGATACAAGTTCTTCTCTTCCGAGCCTGGAGCAGCCTTAGGTGGTGTCTCTAGGTACTGTAATGCAAAAGCTGTGGCAATCACAGTGCTACAGCAACACAAGCAATTGTATTTACAAGTTTCCCAGTCCTTCCAAAAATGAAAAGGAGCCGGTTTCATGCCTTCCTTGCTGCCTGCTCGCCTTGCTTGCTAGTTTTGTTTGACTCCAGACTAACCATGACCTCCTCAAAGGCTAGAAAGAGCTGTTTGTCAAACAGCTAGAGGCAAACCTGGGATGTCTGGGGATTCCAGACAATGCAAACATTCTCTTTTATCTCACCTATATATTTTTGCTCCTTGCAATTAGTTGCCTGCTCCATCTGCTCCTTATTTCCCTGTGGTTCCTCCCAGCAGCCCTGTCTCAGAAGCATTTTGACAGCGAACCACATCCCCATGCCCTTTAGCTCTTCCGACAACTTTCTGATGGTTGTGGGTGTTGGCCTTGCATTTACATTCACTGCAGACACTAATGAGCCTCCGCAGCGCAGGGACCAGGGAGCATAGCTCGCAGAAGCCTCCGAGCTTTCAGCCGCCTATTCTGCAGCATCCCCAGGAGGAGCTTCCTCTGTCCTCATTACAGATGGTGGTCACAAACCAAACACTCTGAATGTCTGAATATGGCTTACACAGTCCCCAGAAATGAACTGGCTCCCTAGTAGGTTATCCACAACACTTTCCTCCCAGTATCCTCTCCCCTCTTTCTGCCCACCTTTACCAAGCCTCCAAGAAAAGTTGAGCAGAAAAGAGTAAGTGAGGTTCTGCATCATTATTAGTTTTATAACTAGTGACATCTGGTCTCCAGTGCCAAGCTTTGGGGCTAGCAAACTCCTTGGAGATTTGAGGAATATAACATGACTTGCCTGTTTCCTGGATCTGAAGGAAGCAAGATCATCTTCCTCTTTTTTCAAAAAGCTGCATTAAGAAAAAAAAAAATTTTGAAAGCTTCCACTGGCACCATTAACTGGGTCCCAGTCAGGTTTCATTTGCTTGCCAGGTATGATCCTCAGACCAGGGAAACCATAGCAAAGAGGACCATGGTTTTCAGTCCTTCTCAAAATAATGAAGGAAGCAGAACCGCCTAAAASCCCTTAAAGTATTTGCTTATACAAGAAACCAGATAGCTGGATCTCTGGTATACAAGTGCTGCTGATATGTCTTCTTCCTGCAGCTGGCTGTTACCTGGCCATTTCAAATATTATTTTTTGAAAACCACTTCCATAAATCAACAAATCTAACCCAGCAGGACCGTGCGTACGGAGAGCTGGTGGCCATTGCCACTTGCCGAAATAGAACAAACTAGCAAATATGCAAGAAATATGATTAATGAAAGATGAACCACAAAGCCTATAAAAACATATTTCTTACGTTTATTAGACCCATACAAATAAGTGTATAAAAAGAGCACAGAATCCTGGGCCTGAGATGCCAGAACAGATGTTTGCCTCCCTCCTGCAAAGGGAACGCGTGCACAGTCCCTGCCTGCTCCTCGTGCTTTCATGCCATCCCTACAGCCTTGGGGAAGGGGAGGCTCAGCTCCGCCGTCGGCCGCGGCYGAGATATCCCTTGCTGCTATGGACACGCGTCCCTGTTAGAGCTAGGGGAGACGGCAGCTTTCCTTCGCAAGCGGAGGATGGAGGGGGAGAGCCCCCAGCACAGCCCTGGGACGCTGGCCGTCTTCCCGGGAAAGAAGAGGCGCAGAAACAGAAACGTCTGTTAATCACAGCTCCCATTTCCCCGACTCCTCCGATACCTGCACAGCACTCCAGACAACCAGACCTCAAACGTAGCCAAAACTGCCCCAGAGAGGAGGATCTCTGCTGAAACCCCACGATGGGTGCCCTGAGCGCTGGGGTGCCCTGGGGCCCGCAGGGTGCTAGTCTGGCTTGTTGGCAGCGTGCGGTTAAGGGAAGGATGCTGCGGCACTTAATCATTTGTGTCCCATTCACGGGGCCTCCAACCTGCGGAAATGTTATTTTCGCTTCGCCAGACACTTCTTTTCAAGTTAAAAATAAAATCTCCAAACAGCGAAAGGGAAACGTCGTTGCCCCTCATTCAGCTGGGCTGAGACAGTAACAATGGTGGGAAATCAATGGGGGGATCAGCGAGGCACCTCCCCGTCCCCTTGACACCCTCGCTTCCTGGGTAATTAAAAGCTACTCCACTTCCCTGCCACCGGCAAGGCCTGGGCACAGATATTAAAAAAAAAAAAAAAAGCCCCTTTTTCCGCTGTTTGAGGCAAGATCTCCTCAGCGAGCGCTGGCAAAGAAAGGCATCTTGTTCAGGGGGCTCTGAAAGGCAAGATGAAAGGGGAAACCTACATTTTTCAGCCCAGCCTGTTTCTGACATGGGAAAATAGCACAGACAAGAATAGATAGCTTGTTGGCTCATTTTTTCCTTGACAGATTATCTGTGTGAATGTCCTGTATTAAGCCCGGGAGTAAGACGCCAGGATCTCCCAACCCTCCCTCTCTCCCCCTTCCTCGGCTACCTTGAGAACAGTAAGAAGCAATGAGCTGTGATTTGCAAGCGCGCAGGGAAGGCTCGCAGTGTGCAGAGCAGCCATCCATCACGGACGGCCTCTTCTTGCCACCCCTCGTGTGCACAGCAGCCTTCGGCTCAGGCCCCTGGATGCCGTAAAAACGCAAAGATAATAGTGCTGAAAGCAGCGGGCCCTCAGCCCCTCCATGGAGACACGTGGGGAAGTGACAGCTGGGGCCAAAGYGGCCGGGTGGGCACCGGCAACCCGATACGACTCCTGCAAGCTGTCGAGCGTCRTCTCAGTCTGAGCACCGTGACTGTGCACCAGCCCATCTTTTGGGATGTTGCCATTTTGCTGTTTGGCCAAATAAAAAAAAAAAGAGAGAGTGAGAGAAGTACGTTTCTCACTCTTGTGGTTGGAAAGATACATTAAAAAGTGCTGCAGAAGTAACTGTGGGAGGGCTGAAGCAGTGGCTCAGGCAGGAGGAGACAAGTGTCACCTCCAGCCCGGTGGGAACCATGCTATGACCACTTAAATGCCAGCATTAAGCACAGCGAGGGCTGCAGGATGTGTCAGAAGTTTTATTAACTGGCCTGATTTAATGGAAGGACACAGAAAACTTTTAGCCACGCAAACCCTGCTTCAGGTCAAAYTCCAAGCTAAGCCAGCGCCGGATGGTGGTGCACCATGCGCCGGACACGCACAGGGCCTTGCTCGGGCCACCAGCGCAGGGCTCAGCACGCCCGGCAGGCGCCGCGGGGAGGCCATGGGCCACCGCRGGAGCCGGGCCAAGGAGATGGCCAAAGCAGCCCTGCCGACGGCCCGGGCTGTGGCCGCCAGCCGTGCTCCCGCAGGAGGCCAGCAGCTCGCCGGGGAGCCGGGGCTGGGCTGCRCCGGACGCCTCCTCCCCAGCCCCAGCAGCCCGCGTCCGGATGAGCCAGCGTGTCCATCGGGGGCAGAGCCATGGGCCTGGTGCCTGCGTGTCTGCTCCTCGGGGCGGCCCCGTCCCTAATTTACGGCCGGGCCAGCCGTGTATGGCCAGCGGGGTTGCTCGGGGGGTGTCCGCGGCACCGGGAGGCCCCCCTCCGCGCTGGTGCCTGCCTGGCGCTCCGCCGCGTCCCGCTGTCATTTGAACTGCGCTTTCGGTAGCTCGGTGGCCATCGTTTTTATACCGGCGCCTCTCAGAGCGCGGGTCATTGGCTGTGGCTGGCTGTGTAACCCGAAAAGCGCTATTACCCGTGACGGCTGCTCTCCGCTGCYGGTTGCGGATCACCAGGCACTGGGTTATTAAAATAAATGTGCAGGTGCCACACTTAGGGCTGGAGGGACGGGCGCTGCCTGGGGGCCTCCACACGAGCCTCCCAACCGCCTGCGTGCTGGCTCGCTYGGGTTGTCAAAATGCAAAGAAAACAGCTTAAAAAAAGGCAAAAAGAGGCCAAGCGGTGGCTCCACCACTCGCTGGCAGGAGAGGCGGCACTCCCCTTGCTCGCAGGGCGTTCGTGGGGAGCCCGGTACCGTCGCCTCCAGCTGAAAGCTGGGGACGTTGGGGTGCCCCCGCGCGGGAGCGCTGGCTCTCCCGCTGGCTGGGCTCTCCGTGATTGCCGCCTGGGTTTCCAGCGCCGCTGACGCTGGCCACTGTCAGGGACAGGCTGGATGGGCCAGGGCCGGATCCAGTCCAGCCCCTCCTGTAAGTGGGGTCAGGCTATTTACTTCTTTTTCTAAACAAAACCCCTGTCAAAGGGCAGAATTTGTAGCTGAATTGCCCAGCCCCGGGCCTGTGCACCAGAAATCATAATTTAGGCCAAAACCAGGACAATGCCTTAGAAAAAGTGCAGCTGAATGTGAAATGATACTCCCCTTCTCAATCATTCGGGTCGTGTTGTCATATTTTACCCCACAGTCAAAAGAAACAACTGGAAATGCACTTTAATTAGGTTTTTCCGCTCATCTYAGAGGTCCAGCAGGGTCTGCAGGCAAACCACCACCAACCAGGTGGAGCCGAGCAGCAATATGAACCCAGGCACTGGCAGCACCGAAATGTGGATACACAGGAATGGCAGGAAAATTAGGAAACGTTCCTCCCCAGGATCTTTGCTGCCCAGTCAGCACAGCGGCAGGTCCCTTTGGAAGCAGGTCCAGCCCTTGCAACCGCCCCCCTCTGAGAGCGCCGCTCCCCGGCCGGGCCGACCAGGCGCTGCGCGCGACCGTGGCCTTGTGCCCGTCACCCCGACAAGGGGACAGGCTGGCCAAGAGCTGGGGTAGGCAACGGAGAAGGGCACCGATCCTGCTCCGGTGATGCTCGYTGGTGAGAGGCTGCAAGCACCTGAGGATGCCGCCCGGCAGAGCTCCGCAGCTGCCTCCCRGCCCCGCGGCGGGCAGGAGGCAGCGCGCTGCCGACAGCAGCCGCGGGGGAGACATCCTGGGTGGAGCTGAGCCAGGCGCCGGGTTCGGAGYGATCCTCCCCATGCGCACGGGGAGGCAGCTCCGGCCGCCAGCCCCAGCCTTGGCGAGCTGCGTGGGCAGCAGCCGGCTCTGCCCTCGCTGCCGGAGATAACAGGGAGCAGGAACGCGCTGGAGGCTGCCGGCACCGCCGGGATAAAAACCCTGCGAGGGGGAGGAGGAGCGGGTCGGCTCTCGGGCCCCGGGAGCGCTCCCCGCGCTGAGCAAAGCCCGTCCTCTCCATCCCTCGCCGCCCCGCGTCCCGCCACCCCGCAGGCGGCCTCTGCGCAGCCCCGCCGGCCCCGGCGCCCGGCCCGAGGCGGCCTCCTCCCGGGAAGGCGTGTGGGCGTGCGGCGGGGGGTGTTTGCATGCGGGTGTTTGCCTGCGTGCGCGCTGCAAGGTGAGGCGCACCCTGCACGGGGAGCGTGTGTGTGTGTGTGTGTACCAGGGAGGCCTGTTTGCATATGAAAGTGGCAGTGTGCTCCGGAGGGCTGTATCATTTATTGTATGATCTTATCTGGCGCGTGCCTCAGCCGCCCTTTCCCACACTCTGCATGCTCTGCTGCCAAGGCCCAGGGCTTAGCCTGTCAGCATTACCCGGGCTCAGCAGGCAGGCAGTAATTCCCTGAATAAAGAAAACATTTTAAGGTTTGACAAGTCCAGCATTTGCATGTCTGTTTTCAGAGAAATAACCATCTCAGGGGATTAAGCCCTTTTTTTTTCCCACCCAGTCCAAAGTATGAAAACATTCTTGACATAGTTGCCTGAAAAAGGATTTCTATAGAGTAAAATACCTTGCGTCCTGTGTGAGTCCAGTGATTTGCTTTGAAAAAAAAAAAAAAACAGAAAGGAAAGGAAAGGAAAGAAAGAAAGAAAAGAGCCGCTCCAGTCCAATAGGTTGTTGGTTTTAAAGTAGGTGAAATGCGCCAGCAAGCCCCACAGATCCCAGGCACTGCACACATCAGGAAGGATTTGCATCCCCCCAGGCCCCGGCTCGGTCACTGCCCACCTCTTTGTGCTGTGCCGGAGCCAGGCAGAGCCTGTCAGCTCGGCTCCCCATGGGGTTTGGGCCACGCTGGTTCATACCGCCAGAGTTTTGCTTTGAGCCGCAGGCGCAGAATGATCCTTCCCTTGGGCTCACCAGGTCTCACCTTGCTTGCAGCCAAGGTGAGACAGGCAAATGGCTGGACAGGACGGATGGTGGGATGTGGGGAGGCTCGGGGGCATCCGGTTTTCTTGAAAGCAGTGCAAGAGTTGCAGCGAGAGCATCCTGCCGTGAACTTCAGCCATGCGCTGTAAGGTGATCTGTGACAGTCAGAGCTGGAAATCTGGGGGTCTTGGGTCAAATTCCAATACCAAAGTTCGCTGCCCCAATCCCTCCTCCACAGACCCAGAAGGCTGACAGCATCTGTGCTCACCTTGCTCCTCGCTCGCCCACTCCAGGGGCTCTCTCGCACAAGCTCTGCTGATTTCCTCCACAAAGCCACCTTCAGCATTCCCTGCATTACCAACCACCCTTGCCATCTCGGCAGGGCTGGGCAGGCGTTACGAAGAAGAGTATTGGAGACCCCTGGGCACAGCCCGTGTTTCTCGGGGCAGACTTGCACGGGCAGGCTGGGCTGCTCGGGCCCTCGTGCAAAGCCGGCCACCTGCCAGGTCATTTCTGCCCAGACAGGAAGGAGGGGAGGTGGTGTCCGCGCCGGGGCGAGATGGGACAGGCTGGATGTCTGCTCCCAGGGGCCAGTCCTTGGTCCTAAGCCTGGCCCTAGTCCTGCCCTTCCTGTAACACGAGGCTGGGACAGGCATGCAGGGGGGTCTCTGATGCCAGTTCTGCCACTCCCCCACGACACCCAGTAAAAGCAAGTACTAATCGGCAAGCAAAGAAAGAGCTGGGAATTAGGATGCCAGATTTCCATGCCCATCTCTCTGCCGGTGCCCTTCTCTGCTGGCCAAGTTATTGGTACTGCTGTGACTCAGTTTACCCGCCTGGGAAAAGTTACGGCCCCTCTCCCCTGTTGGGAGCACGAATGCGGATCCTCTGCGTGGCGACGCTCAGCCTGCTTCCTCCGCACTGCTGGGGGAAGGGGACAGGTGCACGGTGCTGGCCAGAGCGGGTCGGGAGGTTGTGCCCTGGCACGTCCTGCAGCAGCGCTCGCTGCGCCGGCGCTGCAGGATGCGGGGCAGCCCCCGGCCCAGGGGCACCTAACGCGCAGTTAACCTGGGGAACGCGCTCCCTGCCATAGGAAATCACTGCAGCCGAGGGCATTTGAGCAGGTCTTGGACACCTCTATGGCGAAGGAGAGCATCTAGGTTTACAATATTAAACACTTTATTTGCTTGAAATAAATTGGATTTATGAAGGACTAGAAACTCTCTGACTTCAAGGAAGAGGAGCCACTTTGCCAAACCTAGACACACCTAGGAACCTCCTCCAGGATTTGTCCTCCTTGCACATTACCTGGCAGGAGGCTGGCCGAGGTGAACCTTCGCTCCGACCCTGTCCGACATCTCCTGCGCCAGCAGATGGGTGCAGGGCCTTCGAGCAAGAAGGTGCACATAGCAAGTACACGCATGTGCCAGGCCAGGGCCTGGGCTGACGACGGCCATCCTTCAAGACTCCGCACGGCGCTCCTCCTTCGGGATATTAGCCACGTGCCCGGGCAGTGCGGCTCGGTTTCCCACCGGGGTCAGGAGAGCGGAGCCAGCACCAGCGCCTCGTCTGCCGGGCCGGGTCCGCCCGCCCCGCGYGGAGCTGAGCCTTGCCTCTGCCGTTTGCAATCTGCCCGGGCGACTTCCCTCTCCCCCTCATCCCCCCGCAAGTACACTGGTTTTCTTCACGGCTAAATGAGGCTTTAAACTAGGGGATAATACAGCTTTAACACAGAGAGGCTTAAAAAGTAAAAGTGAATCATTTCTCAGTTCTCCTTCCCGTAATCTCTCCTGGTAACATTAATTATGAGTTTGCGCAGAGTGCCCCAAGGCAAGCGCTGCTTTCCCAGGACAATTAAAGTTACTTAATTATTAAAAACCGTGTGTGCTGTTCCTGTGCGCTCCCCAAAGCACCGTGAGGCAGGCGGGCCCGCTCGGCTCACACACTTTCTCAGAGCGGCGATTGAACGGTCTGTGGGAAAGTCTGCTCCTTTGTAATTCCTGCGGCATAATCTCCGCAAATCCCACCCCCAGCCCGCGCCCCGGCGGGCGGGCGGGCGATGCGGCGGCCGCGCTCGCCGGGGCCGGGGCCAGCGCTGCCCCCAGGCCCTCGCGTGCGTCTCCTCCGTGCAGAGACGCTGCGGGGATGGGGATGGGGATGGGGACGGGGACGGGGAGGTGCAGGGCTGCCGCTGGCACAGGCCAGGCTCCCCGGTTTGGGGCCGGAGGAGCYGAGGAAAACCAGCTTGCCAAAAAGCCACATTTTTAACTGTTCGCCCTTCCCGGGCAGCCCACRGGCCAAACCCTGCAAGCGCGGTCGGACACCTCTGCTCTCGCCTAGTCATCGTGGTCAGCACGTCTGTAAGGCCAGGCTCCGCTCTGCCCCTGGGCACTGGCCCGGCATGGCCAGGACGCATGGTGAACACGCGGCTCACCGGGCGCCTGCGCCAGCCCTGGCGTGGGGCTGGGAGAGGTGTCCCATGCAAAGCACCCCGGCCATCTCCCCGGCCGACTCCTCCTCGCGAGGCATCTCAGAAAGGTGCCTCATGCACCTAGCTCAGCCTTATAGCCTTTTAGTCCCCTTCCTGTTCTTCTTTTCCGTGCTGAGGATCACCGGCTCCCGGCACGCAGCCAGGCTGCGGCACCCAGCGCTCGTGCTGCATGAACCAGAAGCGAGGATTTGGGGCGCTAAATGTTTCTACAGGGCCTTCTCGAGGTGCCAGCGACTCTGCGGCACACTGCAGCTGCTCCGAGCCCCGCTGCCGCTCGGGGCGGCTTGCCTTGGTCACTGCCCCAAGGTCACTCTACAAAGGGTTTTTCCAGCTGTAAGCATTTCCAGAAACACCTCCATCTGCTCCACCTGTGGGAAAATGGKTTTTTTTACCTAAGGCTCCTCTAAACCCCGCGGCCCGGAGGCACGCGGTGCCCTCTCGCCGTGTGAAGCGCACGGTCRGGGGGCCAGGCTGCAGCGTGGTGCAGCAGCTCCCGGGGCCTGGACAGAGGACCCTGAACCTGCCACCCGGGCAGCAGGCAGGAGGCCTGGYGGTGGCCGCAGTGGCACCGCACGCCGTCACGGCAGGCCCCACCGCCCCGCTGCTGACAGCGGCCAGCACAGGGTGCTGCGCGGGAGGGTGGAAAGGGGCAGGCATGAACGAGACCCAGCCTGGCTGCTTGCAGGTGGCATGTCCGGCTTCGTCACCTTGCTTAAGAGCCCCAGCGAGCCCGCCTTTCTCCAGCTTGTGCACTTTTGGCTTTCACAATATCCTGGGGCAAAAGGTTTCACAACTGAACRGTGCCTGGTGAAGGAAGGTACTTCCTTCTCTCTGTTTTGGACCTGCTCTTGCCATGACCATTTCGCCGCTCCTGGCTGGATGTCTGCTCACCTTCCGCCTGCCACTCTGGCTCCTTCACCCTCTCCCATGTCCCCTCCAGCTTTTTCAAGCTTAAGAGACCTAGACACCTGAAGTTGCCTCACCATATCTCCAATCTCCGATCATCCTTGAGGCCTTTCTCCATCTCCTTTTTTTCCTGTTACATCCTTTTTGAGGTAAAAGAGCTGCACACAATATTCAAGAGGATCATCTATTTATTCAGCTCTGTGTTTTCTCTGTCCCTTTACTAATCATTCTTTACACTTTACTTGCTCTCCTGACTGTCACTGAGCATTGCACTCATGTTTGCAGAGAGCCAGCACAACTCCATACAGGCGAGAGCTGAACGTGAGGCCAGTGTTTTGTAGCTGTAGTTCGAGTTGCTTTTTCCCAGGGTACTGCTTTGCCTTTATTAATACTGAATTTTATCTGCCTGTTTACCAACCTGAAGTTTAACTGTAAGATCCTACTCAGCAGGCAGCTTCACGTTTGATGACTCCAAGTTTTTTAACCTGTTATTTTTAACYCGCAAGGAGAACGTCCCGGCAACCTGTGCCACCGCCACTGCCTTCTGCACAGGCGCTCCCGAGCAGCAGGGTGCAAACCGCAGCTGACAGCTCAGCAAGCATCGCCTTCTCCTGCACGCGGGTCGCTCTTTGGCTCCTTGGGTTGCTGTCTGGTGTCTCTCAGCAGCCCTTGGAGTGGGACGGGGGCCCAGGCACAGCCCCCAGTGGACAGGCTGCAGGGCAGGAGCCACCTGAGCAGCTTCCATAATTTGCACCGCTGCAAACCACCCCTTCGGCTTTTCTGCTGAGCCTTTGCCTTCCTTCAGCGCCCTGTTCAGACCTGGATCATCTGGGACTTGCGCTGGGTCTCTGGTAAGTTTTCTGCTTCTGGCACGTATGAAAACATGCTTACTTTTAGCTTTTAATACCTTTAGCAAGTTGTTCCCAAAATCTTTTTTATCAGCTTTATTATGACTTTACATTTAATTTGCCAGGGTTTGTGCTCTTTTCTAGTTCTTGCATTTGAGCACCACTGCCACTTCTGAAGGCTCTCTTCTCTACTAATAGCCTCATTAGCTTCTCCGTAAAACCACACAGGCTTTTTTTAAGCCCTTCTCAAGTCACCAGGCTGGTCACCAGGCAGGCTGAGGTCTGCACAAGTCCCGACTGCTGCTCGCTGTCGCAGTAACAGAAAATGGCAGCTCACCCCGGACGAGCCCTCCTTCCTCCTGCCCGGGCTTGCCGCGGGGACCGGACAGCCAGCCACCTCCTGACTTCTGCCCCGAGTACAGCAGAGACTCTTTCATCCCCCGTCACACCCCCAGCCACTTCTTTCCTTCCCCTTACAAGCCGAAGCTGAAACAAAGATTTCTCCAGCCCTGCCGGCAGCCAGTTTGACTCCTTGAAGTAATCGCTGTAATTGACCCTTGCAGGCGCTGAGCGCCGGGGAGCGCGAGCCATTCATCAGACTGACGGAGTGTGAAAACCATAAACTCTTTGGCTGAGCTCGCTCCAGGCCCCGTCAGGCTGTGCCGGGCTCCTGGCGAGTCCTGCTGCTGTCCTGACCCCACGGTCGCTACTCCTGGTTAATTAGGGGGCCTGGGCCGGTCCCCACGCAGGCACGGAGGCCCCCGGGATGCTCAGGAGAGCTCCTAGCCCACACCCAGCCCACCTGCATGTGGGGACTCGCCCAGCTGCCGCAGGGTCAGGGTGCCCATTGACAGGGAAATACCCAGCTCCTGGAGATGCCACCACCCGCGTGCTCTGCCCACCGAGACCCCCCGCACCCCACCCTCCACTGAGCTACGGCGCAGCGTGCCCTAGGCGAGGTGCCATGTATCTGAGCGCATTTTGCAAGGAGGGACTGGGCGGGTTTTGGTCAGCACCTGTGCGGACCACGGTGCGGGCAGCCTGGGAGCCCCATGCTGGCTGCAGGGAGGCTGCGAGCAGCATGAGTGATGGAGAGTGACTCCTCCATCCCCAGGAGCTAAGTCAGCGTGGGAATCACCAGTCTCCTAGAAAGAGGGCTCTGCTGGCTGATGCTTTGCACAGCACAGGGCAGGCCCAAATCGCAAGGTCAGTCAAGTGATGAGGATTTGAGCAAATAGATCATCCAACTTCAGCGAGTAAGATGTCCAATTTCCAGGGCACATGCACGTGCACACACCTTCGACTAGCAGCGTGTCCAGATCTCCTTTCCCTAAAGCCCAAGAGAGAGAGGTGGGTTTTGCTGCACTCCCACCCCAGCCAGCCCACCCCCTGCTCCTCTCAGGATGTGGGGCAGCACTGGCTGAGCACTGCTGCTCTCCTCTACCTGGAGCACCACGTGCATGGCGTGGGTGGCAATGCTGAGCACTGTCCCTTCGGTGCCATCCACTTCCTGGGTCTGGAGTTCACTGTTCAGGGGATGAAGTGCGTAAATGGGTTTTCCTTAGACAAAGAACATCTTTGAGGCAAAAAGCTGATGCAGGAAGTGACAAATGCAACACACAGCCCAGTGAAAAACTGTGTCGATCTGACAAGTCTTCATCTTTGTCTCTAGTGTCTCTTCCATAAGCTCACAATAACAAATGAGCTTGTGATATTGAGTAAGTTGCAGTGAAATAGGGCCATGGAGACATGACACATGGGACGCCTCTTCTCGGAGCCTCATCCTTCTCTTTCGCAGGCCCACACCAGTTCATCCCTTTCACACATGGCCCAAATTCCAGCTGGGAATGAGGTTATTTTCTGGCTGCTGTTGCTTCTGCTGGGAGTTGCTCCAGAACCTCCCCGTCTGGATGATCATTTCATCCCCATTTGTTTTTCTGCCAGTTTTGTCATTTACTTAAGCAGTTTTTTCCTCCATGGCTCTTACTCTGCTGTATGTGTGTAACAAGCATATCCTCCCGCCGCCTGCCTTTGCAATCAGCCCGAGAGGACACGCTCCCCAGCTCCTCGCTTGTCCCTCCCCTGCCTCTGCGCTTCTCCTGCCTATACACCTCCGTTTTCCGAGCTGGGGTGACCTGCCCTGTGCTCAGCATGCCAGGTGGGATCTCGGAGTGGCAGGGATACATTTGCCTCAGGGGAAAGGCTTTCCCTGATCCATCCTGGGACTGCCTTTGCCCCTCTTTGCCCCAAGCCTGGCAGCAGAGCAGGCTCATGCCCTAACTGGCCAGACCGGCTGTCTCTCGCCTCCTTGGACACCCCCAAAGGCCAAGTGGAAACACAAGTTCCTACGAGTCCCAAGCACCAGTGCCTCATCCCAGTTTCACCCTGCTCCTCCCCTCCTCTCTGAAAGGCCTTTACTTCTCCTAGATGATTCATTCCTCCTCTGTGCTGTCGATATCTCCCGGATCTGTGGCATCCATATTTCAGCAGCAAATGCTTGCTTTTTGTGTCCGATTCACTGCTGAAAGATCAGATCCTACAGTGTTCCTCCTCCAGCCCTGTAATTGCCCCTGCAGCACAGCCCATTGCTGACTCTCACTCTAATGGCTCCCTCATTCTTCAGTTCCTGGACTGAATTCTCATCTCCTCCTTTTTAAATAATATCTTCCCATGGTGTATCTAATGCTTTCATGCATTGCAGGGGGCAGCAATCAGCTATTATTTCCAGGTTGAAAGCCAGTAACTTAAAAAAGTAGATCTCAAGTTAGCATGACACAACTTGCTAGACCTATCTTCCCTTTAATACTATTTTCCATTTACACTTCTTTCTTTAATTATCTTGCCTCCAAAATTCATTGAACATCTTGTGCACTAGTGAGATTAAGTTAACGGACTTGTACATTGTGAGCTGTGATTTCACATCTAGGATTATGCCTCCCTCCCTCCCTGTTTCTCCTGAAGACACAAGATTTCACACCTCTGGCCATTTGTAACCAAGAAACCTGCATGGGAAGGTCTGGAGAGGAAGCCTCCAGGTGGGACCTCCCCTCACAGACCTGCGAGTGAGTTTCCTCCCAGGACAGCAGCAGGAAACATAGTTAGCAGGGCATCCGCTCCTCCAGCCCAGGATTTCAGTGCCTGCTTTCCCACACTTGAAGAGCCTTCTGCTCACCACACTTAGCCTTGTGCAGATGTCCAAGGCTTCCTTGGGACTTGCCTAAGAGCCCTCAGAAGGACAAGCATGCCGTACATCACCATGGGGATGTGCACTCTGCACCGTTGTGACATGCATCATCCTCAGGGTGCCAGGTCTAGCATGCTGCCAGGCAGGATGATACGTGAGATGGGCTGAGAGCAGCCATCCGAGGGCTTCCCAGGGCTCCCCAGACCTCTGCACGTCCCACATTCCTTGTGTCTGCCCTGGCCAGCCATGGTGCCATGTTGGGCACTGCGTGGCCAAGCCAGAATGCATGTGTGCTTCCACTGGCACCAAACCCTGGAGAAGGGCTATGTTGCGCCAAGGGTGTTGGTACGGCCGCTCTGCTGCTGTCCTGGGACAGAACTGATTTCCCCATCCCTCTGAGGATGTTTGCTTTACGATCTGCAAACATCAGGAAGAAATGAATAGAAGTGGAGAATTCCCTTCAGCAAAGCTTTGATGGTGAAAAATGTGCTGTTGGGTTGTCTGTTCCACAGAATGCAAAAAAAGAAAAAAAAAAAAAGGAGGAGGAAAGGAAGGAGGAAGGAAAGAAAGAAACAATCTGCTTTTTTTAGAAGTCCCTCGCCCACATACTCTATCCTTGTTGCTACGAAAGGCCTTTTCTCCTCTTCCCCTTTCACTCCTGTGCAATCAGATAGTCCCCAAACTGCCCTTGGGTTAATTGAAACCATAAGCCGCTGTCACTTACAAGTGTTATAAGCACAACGTCTACAAGCAGTTTAGGTGTTTTGAAAAGTATGATCTAAGTAGGGCTTGCGATGAAAGGCTCGCTGACAGGGGGTGCAAGGCGATGCCGGAGGGCTGCTGCAGGTATGATCTCGGCCCTGCGGCAGGTACTGTTCGCTCTGTCCCTCAGCCCTCACGCGCCTTCAGCCCCCCGCTGCCAGTGCGGCTCCGTGGTGCCAAGACCCTGACAGCACTCAGCAGCCATGGAGAGTGGTGCCATCTCTTCGCCAAATCATGGTTAACAGACCACACCATTCAACACATCCAGTTCCTGTGAATGCATAGCTACGCTGCTTCTGAGCCCAGATCATTGATATGGCCATCAGCTGAGTTGCTGCTGCAAGGGGAGTCCTGATTTTGTTAGGTATTTAGGGAAAAAAAGTCAGATTTTTGCAAGGGCCAGACCCAGACTGAAATGCGGCTCCTGAGTCTGGCACGGCAGGGAAAGAGCTAGCGATCGTGTGTGCCAGGCCTCCCTTTAAAGCAAGAATGGCTAATCTTGTCTCAATAAAAACAACATCATGTCAGGGTAATCAGCGGATGCAAAGGCTTTAATGTCACTGGCAGAGCCCCAGCAGGGTTCAGGGGTTATCCTGGCTGAATTGTATTCCCACGGGAAAGGTAGATAGCAAGCTCTCTCCTCCAGGTACGCATCTGATGGCTGTCAGACATCGTGAGGCACGTGTAGCACTGATGAAGCCTCCACTGCAGCTTAATCTTGCTCATTAATACGCTCGCTGTTCCCGACAGCAATTCCCCACAGGTGTCCCCCCTGCCTTGCACCGGGAAGGGGACAGGCCAGGGCCTGATGGCACCAGCGGAGAGGCCGGGGCAGGCTGCTCTCCTGGCACTTGTGTTGCCAGGAGCAGGCAGAGGCCGGGCAGCGCTGGGCGGGTGCTGGGAGGTCACAGCCTCGCATGACGGGTAAAGTGCGCACAGTGATATGTAAAGAACCTGAGCCAGCAGCCTCAGTACTGCTTGGTACCACTCCAGGATGGAGAAAGCAGGCTCTCTTCTTTTAACTTACAACCTTCTCAAAAGAATTGGAGAAGTGGCTGAGAAACAGGGAAAAATTGCACATGTCCTACCACGCTCCATTTTTTTACTAACCCCGGAGCATGTTGATTGTTAAAATTTGAAGCTTCTTCCCTGAGTTGGCCTGGGAACAGCAGGTGAAGAACTAGTGATGCTTGTCCCAGCTGCAGCTCTGCAGAAGTCCCTCCTAGAGAGCAGAGCAGGAGCCTCTCATAACTGCGTTTCTCTGTGCCCACCAGCATCTCAGTTGCCTTGCTCCCTGGTAGCGGATGCTGTTGGGGCTTTTACAAAGTCCCTCACTGCTGCAAGCTTGGTGCAAAGTAGATGAAGCCAAGAAACGTGCTGTCACCCCGAGTCTGATGTGGTGCAGAAGCCCCTACAACATCAGTGGCCACTACAGCTCCTACCAGACATGGCAAACCCGCCAGGGACATGCAGCCAAAGAGAGGGATGGTACCAGCGCGGGGGCTGCCACTTCAGACAGGACCCCAGGGATTTGTTTATCCATCAGAGTCGTTTGTCTGGGGAAAGCGCTCCCTACTTCACCCCTGCCTGGGTTTCTCCTGGTGTTTGGGACAGATGACAACAGCGTCCCACTTGCCTTGGTCCGTAGCATCCCTTCCTAGGAGAAGCCACAGCAATTTCTTTTCCCTTCAGCCCGCTGGGGCCATCTCCACCACTCTTCTGTGATAAACCTGATTAATAATAATGTCTGAAGTTACTAAGTTTACACCTTGCCACCCCTCGCTGATATTTAAACAATGGAAGGATCATTCCTGGAAACATCAAATCACATGTTTTATTCTCCCTGATTTGCAGATGACTAAACCGAGGCAGGAATTTCAGGCCAGGGTTTTCAAGCCCAGGTGCGCGCAAGTGGGCTGCAAAAGTTGGACCTGAGCCCCCCGACGTTGCCTGGGCTTGCCAAGGCGCTGGGCAGCGCTGGCTCCTGCAGTGGCAGGGACACGGGGCACGCCATGGCGGCCACACCAGGCCGGTGCTGTCGGGGTTGCCTTAATTCCCGGCTGGGAGRGTACAGCGGGCAACTCACTCAACCTCCTGGCATCTCTCTCAGCTGCACAAGATCGATAAAGCGCAGTGATCAAGAAATCAAGAGCTTATTCCCGTTCTGGCCCTGCCCTATCAGTGCTGCATTGCAGTTCACACGCAGCCCCGGGACGGGGCAGGGGTTTGCAAACCGCGGACCGAAGGCCCGTACGTCCCCAGCAGGCACCGTAAATCTCTGCTTCCCARGCAGGGCAGTTATGTAAACCGCAGCAGCATCGATGCCGGGTTTATATGCTTGCATTTACAACACGTAAATTGACAGATTACGCTGTGTACACAAGCTGTGCGCACTGCTGCCAGGCCTGCGCCCCTCGGCGGGCGCCGGCGGCAGGAGCACGGGTGCCGGGGCCTCCCGAGGCAGGGGACGGTCCCCAGCGCAGGTCGGCAGGGCTGGCACCCGGGGCGGCAGGGAGAGCACCGCCAGGCACCGCGCAGCACGCAGCTCGCCCCGCTCCCGGCCGCGCAGAGCCCGGCGTGCGCCCACGCACGCGGCCCAGCGGCGTCAAGGGCAGGCCCCGAGGGGAGCAAGGGGGGAGCCGCGTTGATTTAAGACGTGAGAGGGTCAAAAGTTTTCTGGGGCTGAGCTGCTATCACGAAGCCGAACACTTCATCCCCCTTTTTATCTGCCCCAGTATTTATTGTCCATGAGCAAATACTTGTGTTTTTATAAATTCCTTTAGAGTGAATCACCCCTCTCCTGTTCAAACCAGCAAAGACCACATCAAACAGTATCACTCCATCTAGAATTAATCATTAATTTAAAGTATTTGACAATATTTTGCCAGCATTATTTCTTCCTCTCCCCAATTAATAAAGGTTAAGCCTTGGTGCTGAGGCTTTTTCAGAAAATTCAACACATCGCTTTGGCACTCAGAGCTTACCTTCCCCGAGCTGCTCCGCAGGCTGGCGGGGTTGGGCAGTGCCAGCGCACCGGCTCCCGCGCTCCGGTGACACCCAGCTCCGAACATCACGGAGGTGCCGACCCCCCGCCTGGCCACGGCCTGGGCTCAGCCCAAGCCCCAGCCCCGCGTCAGGGTCCGCTCCCGCTGTTTTCTTTCCGGCAGGTGGAATTACGCTCCGTGTTGCCGGCACTCTGCTTGTATCGAGCAGAGGAGCTGCTGTGCCGCTGAGCGAGCTCCCGGGATCCAGCGCCGGGCGGTCGCTGGTCTCATCTGTCCTGCAGCTGGGGAGCGTAACACACGGCCGAGGATGYGGGAACTGGCTCCGCGCACGCGACTGTTCGGGAACGTAACGAGCCGTTTCGGCCTGCTCTCGGGAAGGTGCAGAAGTGTTAGTCTGGTCTAGGAAATCATAAAAGGAGACAGAGCCTTCATCTGCCTGTTCTCACCGAAGCCCCTGCGAACAAAGTGGAAAATCAGGCCAAAGCCTGATCTCAGATGCACGCATGTGGCTTCTATTCACTTCAGACAGAATCCAGCCTTTAAACGACACATTTTGTACTTTGGTTTTGTTTTATGCCTTCGACATGTGTTTTGCTAGGACACTGCATTTCATTTAAAAATTATTTTTGACAAGCTTTATGTTTCGTGAATTCCTGCACGCCAGGTCCTGCAACACACATTCCAGATCTGCTGGCCTTTTCAGAGTCAACAAATCCAAGTGGTTTTGCTTCCTGCTCACAAACAAGCCATGAAATGACCTTGATTTTTCCAATGTCTCTGTGGCTGGGCATTTTCTACACACTTTTATGCCATTATGCTGCAGCCCGTGGACGGTTTGCTTTGATGCTTTGCTGTTTAGAGAGCACGGCTGGTTACCGGAGTCATGTGGCAATGTTTCTTGCTCTTGAACGGAAGGGTAAAATGTCTAAACTCACAATGGCACATGATAAATTCAGAATATGGCCTGCTCACCACAAATAATACACCAGGGAAGGAAACATCAGGCATCTTAAGTTGGCCATGCCAACACCACGCAGGCAGGCTGAATGAGCGCTTGATCTTTGGGTCTTCATGAGCACAACTGTGTATTAATCTGGTACTTAAGTGAGTTGGTTCATTTAGATTTAGCAGCACAAACTGAGTGGCTCTTTTAACTCTTTGCTTGTCCTCCCCTGCCAGTGACATCCAGAGCACCCGATATTGTGCCTTGTATGCTGGTTTGGGACTTGTGCTGCACAGGAGCATGATGGAGACAGTGCTGGGGAAGGCATGAGCATCGATTCCTTGCCTCTCTCAAGCAGCAGGATTACAAAGGTTGGCTCACGCATGGCAAAGCAGGGCACAGTAAAGCCAGTGACAGGGGTCGCTGCTTTGCCTCTGGGGAAATCACCTGCCAAACTCTCCTCCCATTTACACCAGCAGAATCCCATTTTATTGCAGGGCAATAGCAGAAAGAGCAGGACAATAGTATTCCATAACAATAGACCAAAACATCGTAGCGAGCATCAGTGCCCACTTTCTCGGCTGGCATTTCTCCACTGAGTTTATCACCTTATCAGCCATTTGAATACACCTTTTTTATGGCATGAGCCTTTCAGTGGACTTTCTGAAAGACAATGATGGGCCTTTGAAGGTTTGGCTGATCCTGTTTCCTGTATGCTCCTGAGCCTTGTATACATTTAAATTTGACTTGTTAACTTTATAAGGATACTTCAGACTTGTATTGTACTGAAATTGGCTGGGATCTCAGTATCTGCCTTATTCCCACGTACTTTTTCTTAGAAATGCTTTGTAGTCATATTATTGCTGTTGGGAGGTTTGGCTTTAACAGCCTCCAATAAAGATATGAGCCTGTGAAAGGGCACCAGTAGCCCAAGATTATTCAATCGTAGCAACCGAAGCGCAGGTGCCTGCTGGGCGGGTGTCTGCAGGGCCTCTCGCGGCACCACGGCCGCCTGCCCGGACCCTCGCGGGCTGGAAGGCAGCTGGGAGGCAGCAGGCTGGAGCAGGGCTTTGCACGCCCCGCAGCTCAGGACCTCCCTGGTACGGCCACGACGTCCCGCAGCAGGAGTAAGCAGGAGCAGCCCGACCCGCACCGAGACCCAGTGGGCTGGGACACCCCACCGCCAAGGCCAGCRAAGGGAAAGGTGGGTTTTGCTTCCTCTTCTGTTTGCATCTTTGTACAGAGCTGAGGCCTCGCCGGCGCTCAGACGGTGGCATTAACACTTCCCCTTCATTAGCAGAAATACTCCCCCAGTCGTCTCCTGGGATCCCGAGTCCGTTTTCCACAGCCCTGTGGTCGTCCTGTGGTCAGCTAATGCTCCAGCCCTGTCTCCTGCTCTGGGTGAAGCCTCCCAGTTCGCCACAAAAGTCTCTGATTTTGGTATCTAAATCCTCTTTGCATTTTGTAGTACTAAAAAAAAAAAAAAGAAAGCATCTGCATGAACCTAGGTCTGTTGTCCTTTGGTTTAGTTTGCTATTCTGCTTTCTCTTTATTCTGCTTTTGGAAGGTTTCTGCCTTTCCCCTCTATGTTCCCACACTGACAAGCGCAAGTGGCCTAAACCCATTTTCAAGGAAGCTGATGAAAACGCTGCCCTTCATCGCAGAGGAGGAATGGCAAGGTCCCTGAAATCTTATTTCAGGCTGCTTCATAGTTTGGACTGCATGTGAAAATAGATGTCATTTCATACGACTTTCCAGATTACTTATCAAATAAAGATGTGTCTCTTAATGCCTAGACTACTGGAATCTGTGAAAATTAAATGTTGTACTTGCAAATGTGTTTATTCATTACACTTAACAATTAACTCTTGATTTAAGTAATTAAGCTGTAAATTATCCCCTTGTTTATAAAATAACAACATCCTCTGAGGGATAATATTTCCTTTACACTAATTAGTAACAAACCAATTTTTGACTACCATGTAAAAGATCACCTTTTTTCCTCTAGTATTAGCTAGTATGACAAAAACTATTCTCCAATGTGATCCCAAACACCAGTGTGTGCACACAATCCTGGATTTGCATACATGCAGTCGAGCTTTCAAAACACACACATAATCCAAGCAAATGGGGGTTGCACAGGAGTTTTTCAAAAATCATACTCCTTGCTAATGCACGTAGGTGGCCAACAGCCTTATGGAGTGGCTTGTCTGCAGATCAGCAAAAGAAGGAATGAAAATAAGGGAAAGTCCAGCCCACCCTGGCACACACTGTTCTCTGCTGTCAGAATTTGTAAATCAAGGAGTTTAAATGTACCTCTGTGACTGTCTGCTGTAGGCCGTGCAGCCCATTTACCCCTGAGATCTCACCCAGCACACAAAACGTGTAAATCACAGTAGTAAAATGGGAAGAGATCGGCAGGTCTGTTATGAGAACTCGAGAGAATTGGCTTTCACGTATTTATTTATTTATTTATTTTTAGTTGTGAAGCCCCTAACAATTTCCTGTGATGGAGCAGATTTCCAGACAGTGAACTTAGGTCTGCTTCTCTTGAAACCCTCCTGCAGCCTCCTCACAAGTAAAATCCATCAGCTGATCACCCTGGGTAGAACAATAAAAAAGAGCCACCGAAACCCTGATTCCCTGTATTTATGTGCACACTATCACTGATCACCTCACCTTCCTTGGTGGCTTAAATCAGTTCAAGTGGCTCACCTGGACTGCCAGACGCACAAGGCAGAATTTGGCTCACTGAATAACTGCCAGCGATGCTGCTGGGGGTGCGTGGGCCATACAGCTTAGCACTGTGCTCGGCTGCCCTAGGCACATGTTTGAAGACGGGGTATCTAACCCAAGGAACATATGATCCTGATATTCTTGGTGTATCTAAAGGACTAATTTTAACTCTGCAATCAACTTGAAAAATAAATAATGATTTTAGGAATGAAGTACTCAAATTATATATACATTTAAATATTAGTGAGATAGGCAAATTCTCTCCATAACACTGCCAAACTAAAACAGAATTGAAGACACTGGCGAGATCAGACGCCAAGTGCAAATGATCCATCATACCATGGATTTGTCAGAGACCATCTACTTGCCACTTCAGGAAAGAGGCTGGCTGTGCAAAGGTTGCATTTTGCAGTAGCACTGCACCCCAAATTATCTTGTGTTTTCTTGAATAAACTATTTATATTTAAAAGTTTTAAGTAGTTAACATTAAATGACATAATGCCTGATGGAGGGAATGCTATCCAAGCAGGATCACAGCATTGCTGGGCTCCTCAGTTAGTAGTCACCAATGAAAACCTTGTTCTCCCTAGATGAGGATAACCGCTTTTCATAATAAGTATCTGTCACTCACAATAGTAAAGTCTTGCTGCAGCTTTCTCTCCGACTTGTTATCAGCAACCCTCTTACACCATTCCAAGCTTGTCATTCCTGATTTATAAACCTTTGCAATCTGCTTACAGTTATAATATTGTTCTTGCCCAGGGCTAATGGATGCCTTATCACTCGGTCCTGGGTTCTCAGTACATCTGGGCCATAGAAACAAGCAGGAGGAGGGGCAGGAAAAAAAATTGCTTCATAAGATTGGCATAATCTGTCGCATGTCACATCTCTTGGCAGGGGAGGTGGGAAATGCACCTTTTCTGCTTTTAAAGAACACTTCCACTAAGTTCCTCACAAGTTGCAATCAACTTGAAAAATAAATAATGATTTTAGGAATGAAGCACCCAAACGAGGGAGATGGTGCCAGAGCCCCAGGTCAGAGTGCTCAGGACAAGAGGCTGTAGCAAATAAGCTCTGAACCCCCACAGACCTCACCGGCTTCAGCGGTAGCTGCAGGCTTTCAGCACCAACAGGGATCAGTCCATCAATTTAGATGCTGGTATTTATGCCCTAAACTATAGGTGTGTAAAACATCTGGCCGCAGTGTCCATCCCTCTTGAATACGGCAAAGAATATATTTCACAATATTCAAGCTGCAAATGCTGGGTAGAGCCACAGTGCTGCTCCTGGACAAAACAGGGGAGCAGCAAGGCCCGGGGAAGGGCTGAAAAGCTGAGACAAAGGCCAAAACGGCAATGGATCCCATTTTACAAAACAAAATACTTGGTGTCCAGCATGAAAAGAGTGATGAAAACACCTCGCTGCTCCTTTGGAGCAGCCCTTGGTGGCGAGCACCCGCGCGGTGGGGACGTGGCTCCACACAGCCCAGCACAGGATCCCAGCCCAGCAGCTGCTTGATGGTGCCTCCAGCATCCCTCCCGCAGGCTCCCCAGCCAAGCCAGCTCTGGAGGGGCTGAGACCATCCTCCTTGCCCTCCGAATGGCACGCGGCCCTTTCTACCAGCATGCCGGCATTGCTGGGCTGCCCTCAGTTGAACTTCTGGCATGAGGCAGGGCTGCCTGTCACAGCCTCTCCCAAAGGGACCAGGAAACCCAAGTATTTTCTCGCTGCATCTCCACTGACAGATGCGGCTGCCAGGATTTTGAGGATAATGTACAGTTTACACATTGCTCTTCTCTTTGCTGATTCATGGCATCATCAATAAGAGTTGATGATCAGCTGGTGAATTTAACAGAAAGCTGAAGAGCAGTGATAAGTTCAGGCTCCTTTCTTGGACTGATAAATGACATAGAAAGGGAAACGTGGTTGGAAAATATGATTGCTCCCTTTGCAGAGGAGCACAGACCCTGTGGTTGAGAGCTGGCCCCATATGATTTACAAGCAAGTATTCAATGAAGGTTGAGTCCCCAGAGAGCTGGCGTGCCACGGCTTTCTCTGAGCCTGCCCTCGGCTCCGGGGCAGGATTATGCCTGCTGACGTGCCAGGGAGGCTACACACCAGGACGGAAGGAACACGGCAGAGGGAGCACAGGCAAAGGCTTGTGTCCCGTCCCAGGACTTTGAGGGTGTATTTACACAGAGGTGCAGTTTCCCTGCGCTGAGGATGGGTGGTGAGGTTCCCGCCTCTCCGTGCTCCTGCCCGCCTGTTCCCACCCCCAGCTGTGCTGATGCAGCCGCTCACAGCTGTGCTGCAAACCACATTGCTGGTCTGATCTTACTGAAAAGTCATGTTCTGCAAAAGCCTGTGGGGCTTCCTGAAGCCATGCCATCCCTGGGATCAGAATACGGCTCGGAACACAAGCATTGTAGCAACACGACTGGGGGCAGCCAACCTTTTCAGCCAGTTTTGTGGCCCAAGAATACTTAGATGTAACAACACCCAGGAAAGGGAGTGATTCAACCGAAGGCTCCAGCCCAGGGATGTGGAACTGAAGCACTTTCACCATCGCCTGGTGGCTCTGCATGAGGTGCAAAGTGCCCTCTGCTCAGTGTCTGGGGCAGGGACCTTTCTGCATGCCAGTGCCCAATGACGCCTGCATGCCTTCTCCAAACCTGTCACTGCCAAGTTTGTGGTATTTTCACACATGTACCCTGACTCCGAGCCTCCCCGGACCTCTCTGGGCAGAGCAGCCCTACGGGCATGCTGGCAAGCAGGCACCATTGCTCTGGCCTTAGGCAGGTACACAGATCGGATCGTCATAAATAAAATCAGCTCTTGCTGCCGACACCTCCCACCACGCATGGAGAGGACAACAACCGAGAGGCACCCCTTCTCCTCTTGGGAGTGCAGTGGTGACCATGCATTTATCTGTGGCTCTCAGAGGGGATGCAGGCTAAGATGTATGTCCATCTGGCTGGAGCTGGTATATCTTGCAAAAGATACTGTTGCACTGGAGCGAGACTGCCCTGACATCGTCAGTAGACTGCAAATTCTTGATCCAATGAATTCAGGTCACATCCCCTAGAGAGAGCATCTCTGAGAGAAGGTTATAAGGGAGCTCATAGCCCCCGGCTGGGGATGGCAGTGGCAGATACAGGTCCAAGCCCCACAAACAGTTTGGGGACATTCCCAGGGCTTGTTCCAGGCTGCAGCAGCATCTCCTGCCAGCATCCAGCCCTCCCTGCCCACTGAGGACTAAGCTGTAAGCAGCACAAAGAGGAAAGCTGGGGCTGCACCATCTTCTGTCCATTAGCCCATGTGGCTGCTCCAGCCCAAACAGCAATCTCCAAAATGATGTGATGGTTATGAGGGCAGGATGAGGATTCCCATCCACATGGGCAGCAATTCACAGCTGCCAAATGCCCTCCCCCACAACTCCGTGCTCCCAGGGCAGCTTTTCCTTGGCTCAGCAGTACAGGAGGAATCAGCTTAGAAAGAGACCCAGGCATCCTGGCTCTTGTCCCAGAGCCTCCTAGGTGCACAGCTCTGCACCAGGCTGTGCTGTGATGGTGAGACAAAAACAGCTCTTTAATTCCTATCCTTAGCAACATCAGAATTTCTCAGAGTGGTACTTTGTTGCTTCGCCACTTCACCCCACAGCTTTCTGGGTCATTCCTGGGGGGTGTCTGACTGCCATGTGTGCAACATAAGAAGGAAGGGTACCGCTTTCTGGAGCCCACAAATGTCCTCCCCAAAGCAGGGGGGATTGCAGCAGAACAGGGTGTTGCACGGCCAGAGCTCCCCACACCCAGCATGATTCACGTGGCCTGGAGTAAAATGAATAAGCACTTCTGCCTCTTTGTGGTGGCATTCAGGGAAGAGCTGAAGGAGGCCAGCTCCTGCAAGATGCGTGCTTTCCAGGGGAGCTGCAGCTGTATGAGACCCCCAAGGCTCATCTGCTAACTGGCCCCTGCCAGCTGCAGCTGCACCAAGATCCTGGGTCTCAGCAGGCCCTCTGGTAAACAGGTCCCCAGTCTAAAGGAGAGGGCAGGATATGCTGCAAAATGGGGCTGCTGTCCCCCCCAACAAGCTGCTCCTGCCTTCGGGAGGACTAGGCAGTAGTACTATCACATGGAAGTTATTTTGCCCTTTATTACCATGAGGACCTGATGTGTAGGGGAATGTCAGCCATGTGTGTAGGGCTGCCCAGTGGAGATATCTGCGCTAGGGACACTTGTCCCCAAGACACTGCACTCGCTTGCCAGCCTTCAGGATGGTGACAGCTTTCCATCGTGGCTAGGCTAGAATTTCAGTCCATGACCTGAAGGTGAAAGGCTTGGTGTGCTATTACTGGCTCCAGCTTGTATCAGGGTTTTTTCCCCAGTATTTACCCAACTCTTATGAGCAATTTGTTTCCTATGTTCTCTACATTTCCTGGGCCCCTGCAAGCTATGGATACAAAGACACATAGATCTCCAGAAGCATGTTTTATTCTGGTCTTGGCTGCTTCCTAAAGGAGCGGAGAACAGACACAGCGAGCTCTGCAACTTCCTTGCTTGCTGTATGCCACACCAGTGGCAGCATCCTATTTTATTCCACCTTCCTGGGTCGGTGCCCAGGACTAGTCTAAATTTTCTTGCCAATGTATTTTTACTCAAAGATGTTCTGCAGGTCAGAAACACCCTGATGTGTTTTATTTGACACTGTCTAAAGACCCTTCCCAAATCTCCATTTTGGACAATTTCCAATTTGTAACCCAAGATTACATCCTGAGCAAAGAAAACCATTGACAGAGAACAACAGGACAAGTGACACTCTGGACCCTCGGGCAGCTCCTTATCTCAGGGCATTACCTCCCCCTTAACACCCCTTTCAAAAGCAAAGGCAGGGCTGGAGAAGCCCAGAGGATCTATTCCAGATCCCTCCAATGGCTGCAAACCTTCTCACCACCTCCTTCCAACCTAAACTTGGGCTTGGCCACTTCATTCTCAGAAACATCCTTCAATGTAAATCCTCCCCTTCCTCTTCTGATCTCTAGGGAATTCACACGTATACACGCTTCCGCTTGAGGATCACAACTATCGCATGTATAAGGCATTTCACAGAGAGCAGATGAAGGAGGAGATCTGGAGCGCTGACACCAGTATTTCTGCCCCCCCGCTTCTCCCTGTGGCGCTCAGCCCGGGGCTCCTGGTTCAGACCAGAAGACCCCTGGGTACACCCTGCAGAAGGCGATGCTTTTAGAGGCCCACAGCTGCAAAGCCCAGTTCCTCACACACTCCAGAAGCAAACGCTTTGGGTTTTTCCACCGCCATGAGACCCTTCAGCGGGCACCGGCCGGGCAGCTGCAGGGAGGGGAGCCTGGGAAAGGCCTTGCACCCCCCGCCACGCAGGAAGGGAGCTGCTGCCAGCAATCACGGCTCCCTGGCCAGGCCGAGCACTGGCAACCAGTAATTACAGACTGTTCTCACTGTCTTCCCCTTCTCATCCCCCAGAGAAACCGACCTGTTGCCGGCAATTAGAGGTGGTTAGCAGCTCCTTGGCTACCATAAACACGGACATAATTACAGCCTGTTCTCACTCCCAGCCCAGGAGAGCCTGAGCCGCCCAGCCTCACATTTCCTGACCCCTTTGTAAATGAGGGAGAACACCGGCTCAATAACTGTGATAACCCTTTTTTTCTTCCAAATATATCCACGTATCAACATTAGAGAAAATGTTGGCCAACCAAATAACAATATAGGTGCCTTTAAAATGTTGTATTACAGTTTTCATGCTAATCAGTCGTGTCAGATTTCTCCATAAAGGCTACTAAGAAAAGGTTTGTTGGTAGCTACTTCCCCACTGCAGTTTCTTGTTCTTTTTATCACGGAGTTTGTCCAAATGTCTAACTAATTGAAGCTTACGTCAAATATTGCTCATCTGAAGCTAAATCTTACACAGTGAAGGCTGCTCTTTGTTTTTAAATCAAAAGACTTGTGGCTGGATCAAGGACCTGAAAGAAAAACCTGGATTTGTACTTTTCTGTAGTTTTAAACATGACACTCTCTATTTATTTTTTTATTTTTTTAAACTCTGGTGGCAATGCAGGCAAGCCTCTGCAGAGATGAGGGCTTTGCACTGGTGAGATCTGCAAACATGTCTCTTCTTTCTTGAACTTTATTTTTCTCACGGTCTCTGAAAAGGCAAGATCAGGTGATATGTGTGGGATTGGCCCTGTACAGGTGCAGATCAGGTACTGGAGGAGGTGGAAAAACATTACTGTGTATACTCAAAAAAAAAAAAAAAAGAAAGAAAAGAGAGACAGAAAGAAAGAGAGCAAGCGAGCGCATTTTTGAATAGGCCAGGTCTAGTTCTTGGCAGGATGACTCAGGCTTAGCTGGCAGACTATGGGAATAGGAGTGTGAGAAAGTCAGTCAAGCGGAGGGAAAAAAAAGATTCAAGTCCCCAGGCAAAATACTTCTTTTCTTTTTTTAAAGTAACCCACAAACTATCCAAACGAGCTCGAGACAGGGAAAGCACAGTTGCGCCAGGGCCGAGGGACAGGCACCACCCCGTGGTTTTGAATTCGCCTGGGCGACGATGAGAGAGCATGCACCAGTGCATCTGCGGCTGTGCTGCCACCGAAGCGTGCAGACGCCGGGTAGCGTAACCCACAACAACGGGTTACCTTGGTCTCGCGTGTGCCACCACGCATCCCTGCCCTTTGCCACACGCCACACACTCCCTCTGGAGATTAGCCGGGCTCTGCAGGCACTGGCCTCGGCAACACTGCAGACAGGGAGCGAGCGGGCAGGCCCAGGGTGCCAAGGAGAGGCGAAGGGGCCCTGTGGAGCGCGGGTGCCGGTGTGCACCGAGGCGAGCAGGCTGCTCTTGCTGCCACTAGCCCTGTGCCCTGTCACCAGCCAGGCAGGCTGGGCACGGCGTGTGTGCAGGCAGGGGCCTGCACGCAGCAGGGCCAGGCACGGTGGCAAGGCGCAGGATGCTGCTGCCAAGCTGGCCAACGTGGCCGGGCCCAAGGCTCTGCCGCAGGAGCCAGGCTGCGATGGCAGGGCTCCGGCCACCGTGGCTGGGCCCAGACCGCTGTGGCAGGGCTCAGGCCATTGCGGCTGGACCTAGGCCACCACAACAGGGCCCGGGCCATTGTGGCCGGGCTCTGACCAGTGTGGCCGGGCCTGGGCTGTGGCAGCTTGGGGATTTTCCCCTGGGGCCCARCCAGCGCTGCCCAGAGCAGGGGTGCAGCAATGCTGGGGTGCCCAGGGGTGGCCCGGCTGCCAAAGGCTCCTTGCCCCAAGCGTTGCCCCCCCCCAACCTCCCCGCACCTCATCCTCCCTCACCCCCCCTCACCTGATCCCCCCTCACCCCACCTCATCCCTTCACCTCGCCCATGCGGGGACGCCCCC
>NW_020447664.1:341099-361263 GCF_003343035.1 Apteryx rowi
AGCGGGGGGGCGGCGGGGGGGCCGGGGCCGCGGCCGGGGCCGGGGCCGCCGCGCCGGTGTGAGCCCGCGCTCTGCCCGCAGAGCTCGCGGCACTCCAAGCTGGAGAAGGCCGACATCCTGGAGATGACCGTGAAGCACCTGCGCAGCCTGCAGCGCGCACAGATGACCGGTGAGTGCCCGGGACGCTCCCCGGCAGCGCTCCGCTCCCTGCCGCCTCTGGGGCACTGGAGCCGCCAGGAGGGCTCGGCATCCCGGCCCTGGAGGGGGGCACCGGGAGGGCTCCGCTCCCTGGCTGCATCCCGGCCCTGGGGGGGGGCACCAGGAGCGCTCTGCTTTCTGCTGCGTTGGGGCCACGGGAGCTGCCAGGTGGGCTCTGCATCCCGGTACTGGGAGGGCTCTGCTCCCTGCCCGCGTCTGGGGCACTGGAGCCGCCAGGAGGGCTCTGCATCCCGGCACTGGGGGGTACTGGGAGGGCTCTGCTCCCTGGCTGCATCCCGGCCCTGGGGGGGGGCACCGGGAGCGCTCTGCTCCCTGCCTGTGTCTGGGACGCTGGAGCTTCCAGGAAGGCTCTGCGCCCTGGCTGCATCCCGGCACAGGGRGAGGGATCTGGTTCCAGTCTGTTCTCCTGTACCGGGAGGGCTCTGCTTCTAGCCTGCATCCCCAGTCCTGGGGGGCACAGGAGGCACTGGGAGGGCTGTGGTGCCAGCCTGCGTCCCTAGTACTGGGGGACCATGGCAGGACACCAGGGGTCTGCTCCCAGCCTGGGTCCCCAGTACCAGGGAGCACAGGAGGATGCCAGGCATCAGTGCTCCCTGCTTGGATCCCTGGTGCTGGGGGACCCAGGACCCGGTACCAGAGGGGCTGCCTTCTGCATCTGGATCCTCGGCACCTGGGAGCACTGGAGGGGCTGTGCTCTCTGCCTGGATTCCCAGCCCAGAGCGGCTGCAGGATGCAATGCTGGTGGGCTGCACAACCCTGTCCCCTGTGGAGCCTGCTGCCCTGAYGGCCATGCACCTCTCTCGCCCTGCAGCTGCGCTGAGCACAGACCCCACGGTGCTGGGCAAGTACCGCGCYGGCTTCAGCGAGTGCATGAATGAAGTGACGCGGTTCCTCTCCACCTGCGAGGGTGTCAACACGGAGGTGCGCACTCGGCTCCTGGGCCACCTGGCCAGCTGCATGACCCAGATCAATGCCATGAACTACCCCGCGCCCCCACCGCCGCCACCGCTGCCACCGGCTGCAGCCTTTGGGCCACCGCTGGTGCCGCCGGGCGGTGGCGGGGGGCCCCTCCCCGGCATGCCCTGCAAGCCAGGAGCCGACGCAGCTAAGGTGTACGGCGGCTTCCAGCTGCTGCCGGCCTCCGATGGGCAGTTTGCCTTCCTCATCCCGAGCACTGCCTTCGGGCCTGGTGGTGCTGTGCTGCCCCTGTATGGTGGCCCACCGACAGCTGCCACTGCTGCCTCACCGCCTGGCCCACCACCCGGCACAGCTGACTCGGTCTGGAGACCGTGGTGAGGGTGGTGGGCAATGGACTGGACTGAGCACTGCACCCCGTGCTGCTGGCACGGCTGTACATAGGTTATATGTTCATATTGGATTGTGCCTTTGTACCATAGCGCTCCCTTGACAGCGTTTCGTGTTTTACACGAGATCTTTCTTTTCCTCCCCTTCCTCTCCTTCCTTATGTGACACCAAAGATCAGGTTTTTTTTTTTTTTTTGAATGCTCTTAAAATAAAAGCATCCCTTCCATTTTGGAAGGTCTTTGGAGATAAGTTGGAGTGCTGGTGTGTGTGCGTAGGAGGGAGCCCAGCTCCTGGCTTGCTCCCGGACAGCTTTGGACTGTGCTGTTTTGCCTCTGCTGCTCCAGAGTTGCCTTGTTTAGCTCTCCAGGCTGGAGCTGCTGCTCAGACCCTCTCTCTTCCTGCTATTTTGTCATGTGAAATCGGCTGTCCCCTCTCCCTGCCCCTTGTAGATGTAGCTACTGCTTCCTTGAGAGCAGTTAAAGTGATCAGAATTGTTTAAAAAGAGCTTGTGTTTGCAGAGCTCGTGAATGTGCTGAGGGAGGCATCTCTGCTTTGTTCCTGGCTCCCTGGGCTCACCCTCCTCGGCTGACTGGAGTAGCCCAGGTAAAGCGAAATGGATTCGGCACAGAGCCTAATGTCCCAGCTCCAAGTTTAAGCTGCCTCTGTGAGCCTCCTGCCCTGGAACCAGAGGGGCCCATTTCCAGGCCATGGTGTAAATTGCGAATGACTTCAGTCAGTTGATTTATGGAAAAGCGCCTGCCAGCTTCTCGTGTTACAGAAATACTGGCTCTCTGCAGGACAAACCTGACATGAGTGCTCCTGTCTCCTGCCTGACAGGCTGCAGCAAGCACTTGCACACTGCTGGGTACCACCTCCACCTGGACTTAAAAGTGCAGAGCCAGTCTCAGCCCAGAACACAAGTCAGGCTGTGCTTGATGATTAATGCTCTGCATGTGTTTTTGATAGAGTTGGGCATTTCCTCTGCTTTAATATGGAAAACATGTGTCTGGGGGAGTAAGATGGGGCTGTGTGGACTATCTCCCTTTATAACCGCAAGCAGCAACTGACCCCTTTGACTTGGTCATGCCCCATTTCCAGGCAAGATGCTAGCACTAGATAGAGGCGAGCAGTAGTCTCGAGTTTCAGCCCACATCACCCTCCTTAACAAGTCCTAACTCAAAGTGGACAGCTTTAAACTGTGCCGGAATCCATTGGGAATTCCTTCCAAATCCCACCACAAAAGCTTGTTGGATTTTCTCTGGATCAGCCAGGTGCTTGAGTGTATCCAGGTGTTGGGAAACGGAAAGCTGTGGAAAGTGTGAGACCAGACAGATCAAACCTGCTGGGGTTTGATCACTCCCCAACTTTCCCCATTCTCCCTGTCTACATGCACCAGCCTGCTGTTTGGAAAATGCTTCTTGGGGTGGCTTTTTGTGGGGGGAGGGGGAGTGAGATGTGTCCAGAGATCCAGCTCTACAGGGCTTCTTAATGAGCATGCAGGCAGTGGTGGTTCCCTGTTAAAAGAGCCTGCAGAGGAAGATGCAGTCTCCTGAGCTCTTCTAGGCACGGGGCTGCGATAGTCCTGGTGATGCAGCTCTCCCCTCTCTGTTGGCCTCTTAATGCCGTTGCTGGCCTGTTTGTTGTGCCACCCCATGGTGGCATCTAGCACTAGGCTTTGTGTACCAGGCCTGGGAATATTAGTTTTGTTGTCTCAAGACAGATGTGTAGGTATATGGGCTAAGTCTGTGTTCCCTTCTGCCAGCTGTTGTCACCTTTCTGTGCTGCCTTATGCTGGAAGTAACGAGGGCAGGACTGAGCCCACCTTACTTTTAGAGAAAAGTTCAGAAGACCTGTCTGGGAATCGCATTACTCCAGCTCCTGCCTTTTGACTTGCCTTGAACTGATGCAAACCCAGTAACGTGTCACCTGTAAGAACTGAGGCTGTTCCAACTTACCAGGATCCTCCTCTTCTGTTGAACCAGTTGGTTTGGAAAATGTATTAGAAAAAGACTTTTTGGTAGGCTAATAGGGAACATATACAGATCCAGGAGTGAAAGACAAGACAAACCTATTTGCTAATGAAGTTTAAGTAGACTAGTATAAAGCAGATATGCCATACTTGGACCAGTTTCTCCAAAGCTTTCTGGGTGTATCCTGTCCTGCAGCATGTCAATGTGAAAGAACTACTTGAGTTTGAGAGATCTGAGGGGATCAGAGCTTTTCCCAGGAGCTGTGCTCTTGATGGCAGTTCACTTAGACTATGGCTGAATTCAGATGACAAATGTGAACTGTGGGTCTGCAGACCATTACGTACAGGAGTGGTACCTGAGGGAGCCCTTCAGGTACAGCAGGTACCTTTAGACTCGATCAAACCGATGCCACTGGATGAAACTGACTGCCAGGAAGGGATCAGGGACTGCCTGATGCAGGTGCCTAGGAGGGGATGGGATGGGGCTAAGTTGTTGGATTGCAGCTTCTCCTTTTTGAAAGAAAAAACAGGATTTCTTTCACTGGGGTCTCCAGAGCAGCTGTGGACCCTCATGGGCAGCAGGTGAGGGAGGAGGCGGGAGGTTCATGCTGTGCCTGACAGTTGGATGCGGGAAGGGAGGCAGTGCTGGAAACCTCCTAGCAAAAGCCTCTTTTGCAAATGCCAAGTGGAGCAGCCAAGAAGCACTGAGTGAAAAACCCACAGAGTAAAGCCATCCTGTGCACAGCTGGCCAGACTCTCACGCAGTGACCAGACCTTGGCCTTCCCTTCCTGGTGATGTGACCCCACAGGGAGCTGTGTGCCCATGGGTAAGTGCGGAACAAGTTGGAAAACAGGTTGGGCTCCCTGGTTGCACCCAGGACCATGAGGGCACTGGGCACAGCTGCCCTGGAGAGCGTGGTGACCTCTGTGGCGGTGTGGGGGGTACCCCTACGCGCATCTGTGGAGAGCTGCTCTGGGAGGGGCTGGAGCAAGCTTAGGCTCCTAAGCAGTTGGCTGAAACTTGGTACATGCATTTGCAGCCCAGAGATTGCGCTGGCTCTGGCTGGGATGCGTTGAAAGCGCTGAGCCAGGGCGAATGGCTCGGAGGGAAGTAGAGGTGCTCCATCCTTCCCTGCCCCRCCAAAGCATGCCCTTGTGAAGCTGTGCACCGAAGGCGTGCTGCGCACCTGTACGCAGGCCCACAAAGCGTCTGGGTCTGCAGGGAATGGCCCACCCGCTTGCCCTTTGCCCACATCCACGATGCGGGGGAGCGGAGGGTCCCTAAAGGGTGTGTAATGCACCTCGGAGCGTGCTGATCCGTGACCTGCCGCAAGATTTATTTCCCCTCTTTGTCACTTGCATCTCGGCAGCTCAGTTCTGTTGGACGCAGCCGCCATCCTGGGAAACCTGTCATTAAAGTCAATTAACTTTTCCCACACTCCTTGCGAGCAGCGCAAACCCCTCCTTGCTTCCTCCTTGGCTCTTAAGTGCTACCATATGGCACGGGCCCCGGTGCTCCCCCTGCCTCTGTGCTGCCTTTGATTCCAGTCAGACAGCCAGAGCTTTATGATTTAAGCTGAGCGAGCTCTCGTACCAAGCCCTGGGCTGCTCTGCGGCCAAGGTGGTTTTTTTAGCAGGCAAGGCTGTTTTCTGGCAGGAAATGAATAGCTCCCAGATGAGCTCAGGAACCTGAGAGGTCGTGAGAAAGGAGCGAACCCCTTGCGCGGTGGCAGGCTGCCAGGCGGCGCGGGGAGCGCGGCAGAGCGTGCGCCTCCGACACACGAATCCGCTCCGGCCCCYGCTGACAGGCAGCCAGCAGCGCTCGAGGGCTGGCCTGCCGCCGGCCGCACGCCGCCCCGCGCCACCCCGGGCGCACGGCCCCGCGCGAGGCTGCCGGCCGGCCCGGCCTCGGGGGCGCTTGGCCCGCCGCAACGCGGCCGCCCCCTGCCCCGGGCTGCCCGTCCCAAACCCTCGTCCTCCCTCGCCCCGCTGTCCGTGCCAGGGGACAGCGAACGCCGGCCTGCTGCCGGGCGACCTTGGGCTGGGATCCAGGCTTTAAATCCCATGGGAACGCCGGGCTGGTATAAAAGCAGCCTGGCCTTGCTGCGGCCCAGGGCTGCTCGTGCTGCCCGCTGCGGGCGCGAGAGCAGGTTGGGTCTCGCTGCGGGCACCGGCGCGGCCCCACGGGGCTCCCCAACCGGGGCMCGTGGCCCCACGGTGGGGCCAGCTCCTCCGAGACCCCCCAGTGACCCGGGAGCCGGCTCCTCCGGCTTGCGCCAGCGCCTCAAGGCCAGCGCCGTCCTCTGCCCTGCTGCTGCCCCCGGGGCAGGGTGGGGAAGGGGCCTGTGATTTACTGGGGTGACATGTGTTTTACTTGAAACAAGTCAAACAAAAGCCTGGTTTGTTTTGCGGAGCGCAGACTTCCTGATGGGGTCAGCCCAGACAAATGACTGCTCCATTTCATTAAACATTTGTGGCTGGCCACACCATCAGCTGGTGTTTGGGACAGTCTTCCCAGCTGAGTCAAAGTGCACYGGGAAGCCGCGCAGCTGGGAAGCGCTGGGCGCCTCTCCCCTTCCCCAGCGYGTTTGCAGGAGGAGCAGCTCCCCTGCTCCCTGGGGAATGGCATCCCGCACCATGGCCCAGGAGTGCCGTGAGGACAGCGGGTGGCACAGCTGTGGCACGACCCTGAGCTGGCGCCCAGCAGCAGCAGCAGGCTGGGTGGCATGAGTCCTGCGTGCTGGCGGAGCAGGGAGGCTGGCGCAGATGCTGCGTGGTGTGGAGGGAGTGAGCAAGCAGTGCAGGGAGCACGGGCAGTTATGGGGATGGATGGATGGAAAGAGGGAGCATGCCGGAGTAGCTGCAGATACAAGGAGATGCTTGTCCAAACCATCCTGCTGGCTAAGGCGTAGCGACACTGTTGACTTGTCACTGCTCCCTTTCAGTACATGATAGCCCTTGGTGTAGCAATGGGTCCTCCTCGCTTTCTCTCTGCCCCAGAGCACTTTGTTGGATGGATGGAGACTGGTCTCACGTCCTGCTGGGTGCTCGCAGTCCCCTGCCCTCTGAGGACAGCCGGGGAAGGAGCTCTCATGCATGCAACACGCAGACATGGGGCTCCTCTCCCCTCCTGCCACTGCCTTGTCAGGGAGGAAGCACAAGAGCCAGCAGCTGTCCGTGGCGGGCGCCAGGGCTCACCGGCAGCGGCAAGGGGGGGGGGGTCCTCTCCCCCATCTCCATGTTCTCACCTTTGCATCTCTTTGGCTTGGTTGCGGGATGCCTGCAGGCCCTTGGGATTCCTCCAAGAAGCTGCTTCTTCCCACCACGGCCCTGGCTGCTGTCCCTGCTTTGAAACGCTGCACAGGAGGGATCCAGGGTGGGGCTGGCACCGCGCATTGGGGAGCCCCCGATGGGGCTGACCCTCACAGGGGGCTGGCTGGCTGCAGGACACCCTGGCTGGAGCCTTGGCTAGGGCAAGAGTGTGGCCAGCTGTCGTACTGTGGTGAGGAGCCTGGGAATCACTGATAGGGATTGCTGCTTTTGGGCCAGATGAGCCCATGCTGGAGAGCCAGCCTGTCCCTGCAGAGGGGTTGTGCTCCTGGGACAGTGGCTCTGTAAAAGCCCTGGATGAAGCCCTCAGAGCCTTGTCCTGGAGGCCTCAGCCAGTCTCACTCCTGCAGCAGGGAGGATGGTGGGGCAGAGTATTGCGTGAAGGCTCAGAGGTCCTGGAGCACCTTCTGAACTTAGGGTCCAAGCCCACCCTTGCAGGAGATGCTTGAGCAGGTGACCTTGGGGGGCTGCCCCCTCCCATAGCGTTCCCTGGGGTGCCGACTCTCCCTGCGGGGAGCACTCGGGGGTCTGTGACTCAGCACTCGTCTGCACGATGTTTCCTAAGGGTTTTGGTGCCAGGGCTGGAGGAGGTGGCAGCTCAGGGCAGAGTACTCTTCCTGAAGGACAGCCGTGGAGGTGGGACTACCTGTAATCTTTAATGATTAGGAAGCTGTTTCCAGCCTGGGTTTATTGCCAGTAAAGCCAGCTCAGCACAACTGCTGGGACATTAACTCTTATCTGCCTGGCGAGATAAGAGCCCTGGGCTGCACCTTAGGGCCAGAAGAGAGCAAACACCCKTGGCACGGCACAGCCAGCGCCTTCCCCCATCCCCTCTCGCAGGCCCGAGGCGCCCAGGGCGACACCAGCCAYGTCCGGGGGGCAGAGCCAGGCCAGGCCCCATGCTTAGGGGGGGATCAGGGACTCCCCGATGCCCAGGGGCGCTCAGGYTCTCTGAACCAGGTTCACCGGTGATTGGCCTCACCACTGCTCTGCTTTTTGGCTTCCCGAGGGCTGAGCGAGAGCAGGACACTGTGAGCCACCGCTTGACCCCGGGAGCGCCGGCAGGCTCTCCCGTCTCTCCCTCCCCAGAGCCTGATTTTCTTCCCCAGGCCGGAGCAGCCTGACATCGAGGGTGCGCTAATGCCCGAGCAAAGAGCCGCCAGCAGCCGCTGAGCTGCTCCCCGGTCCCGTCCCGCCGATCGCTGCCACACGGCAAGAAAGCAACGTGAGCCCGACTGCGGAGGCGAGTGCTCATTACCCAAACTCCCAGTCGTTTCAGCTGTAAAAAAGCAATGTCCCGCTTAATTAAGAGCAGCGCTCCTGTAATGGGCCTGCTCCCCTTGGGCTGCGCTCACGCCAGCACAGCGGTGTGGACCGGGCGGCCCGGCGGGGTCCCTGAGACCCCTGGGCACRCCGTGGGGCTGGGGCACACTGCGCCCCCGGGCTGGGGCAGCCGCAGCCTGGAGCCACCCGGCTCCCATCCAGCACCCGCAAACGTCCAGCCGAAACCCTCCTGGCAGATGGGCTCGGGAGCGGGCACGGGGAGCGCAGAAGAGGGGCGGCAGGGGGTCTCTGCCTCCCTGTGACGCCGGGCACAGCCTGCCCTTGCCGGTGCAGCACGCGGTGAGGCGCACGCCCCGGCTGCTCCRTCTCACCCCGGCCCCCGAACGCAAGGCAAACCCATGCCTCTCCATCCTCCCCCCCCACCTTCCCGAGGAAATGCCGCTCGTCTCCAATTCAGCCTGTTGCTGCTTATCATCTTGCCGAAAGCCAGCCCTAAAATAGCCCCTGGAGCGGGGCCTCCGCTGGGCCTGTGCCCCCGAGCGGGGACTCGTGCCGTCCCCGGGGCGTCAGCTCTCCCTGCGCCGCGGCAGCTGTGCCGGCCCGGGAGCACTACCGCATGTGCCTCCCTGCGAGGGGCACGGCTGCCCAGGCAGCAGGGGCAGYGCCGGGAGGAGGAGGAAGGCTCCCAGTGTGGGATGCAGGGAGCTGTGCCAGAGTGGAGATGAGTTGCAGAGACCGTGCTCTGCCCAGATGCGTTCCAGCGTTCTCAGACCCCGTGCCGGAGGTCTCCCCTAAGTGTCTGCCTAATTTGCCTGCACGCTCCTGTTAAAGGCTGGCCTGCAGGATGCTTTGCCCYGAAGGCCAAGCGTGAGGGGAAATCAGGGCTAAAAACAGGATAAACACGGTGTCTCTTGTCTGGACAGTGCTGCACGCAGGAGCACAGAGCTGGGCTGGCTTTCAGGGATGCTCTCTGTCTCCCCAAATGAAGGCCTCCCAAAACCAGGGGTGAAGGACCAGACCAGCCAGGACTATGTCCAAAAATCCCAGCCCCATCCCTTCGCCCTTCTCTGCCGGCAGGGCCAGGCTGAGCGGGGCACAGCCGGGACCTGCTGCAAACCGAGAGCACCAGGCAGCGCTGCAGGCGGCTGGAGGCAGGCAAGCCCTGCTGCCGGTCCTGCTCTAGCTCTGCTCCGTGTTCAYGCGGCCCCGGGCCTGGGCTCAGGGGACCTGCTCGAGGACAGCGTGGGGYAGCTGAGCCCAGGTTCACACCAGGGCCGCCTGCCTGCCGACAGCCTCCCGTGTGGCAGGCTGTGCACTCCTTCAGTCTGCTCGACACGGGCACCAGAGCAGCACACAACACTCTGCCTGTGGGCCCACCGGGGTGCCCCATGCCTTGCTCTCAGCAGCSCTTCTGAGGATGCCCTGCGTTTTCTTGACTTTTTTCTGTTCTGCGTTGCAGCAAGCAGAGGCGGTCCATGGTCTTTCCTGAACTGTAATGCCTTTTACTGCTACAAAARATGGGCTGCAGTCCTGTTCTCTGGAAAACATTATGAGTTCTTGAAACCATAGAGCAATCTGGCTGGTGTCTCTCTCTGACGCTGGAAATCTGGACAGCGTGTACCAAGAGAGGGAGCAGGATGTGAAGACACACGCTGAAACTTGCAGCTGCGGCTCTTGCCTGGCGTGCGCTCCAGCAGCTCTGCTGCATCCCAGGCACAAATAAAATGCRCGTCTCTTTTGACAGTGCTGTCATGCAGAGTGCATTTGCCAAATAGGGGAAGCAGTTTTGGCCTGAGCCCAGCAGCATCCTTGCTAAGACTGACAGCTAACAAGGTAGGACCAAAGCATTCTGATCCTGCCAGGTGCTGCACATGTGGCTTCGTTTGCAGCTCTGGCATCAAATTTAGCCACATCCCCRCTTCCATCAGCAACATGCTCATCTCCAGACCCTGGAAGACAACCTGCATTTGTCCCTGGCAGTGAAATTAATCCAGCTTATGGGCAGGAGGAGAGCACATGGCCCATTCCACACAGAGGTTCAGTTACAGGGTGTAAATGAAGAGCAATAGCTGAGCAGTTGGTGTGAATTGGAGCGCCTGGTGTGGTATCCATTCCCTGCTGCACACCAGAGACCCACACGTCCTTCAGGGCTCTGCTTCCAAAGACAAGAACCCACTTGGCCAGGTTTCTTACTGGTGCAAACTGGAGTAGCTCTGCCGCAGCTTATGGGACTGAGCTCACGGGCACCACTGCAGTGCTCGGCCCCAGGTGCTTTTGCAGCTGCAAGTGCATAACTCAGGCATGGGGTCCAGCCCCCTGTTAGCTGGCGTGTGCCCACACACGCCTCCCCATGAGGAGGATGACCTGCAAGCGCATCCTGGTGGATGCTGGAGGAGGAGACGAGCTGGGAAGGGGGCGGGGAGCTTTGGGGTGATGTTGCACCAGGACAAACCCTTCCACAAGGCTGCATTCCCAACTGCGCTGGTCCTATGTACGGCACCTGGACAGGTCTGTTGGAGACCTTGTCTCCTGCACTGCATCTCTGCAGGCACTGGGAGGGCCCTGGTGGTGGTAATCACACAAGGGTCTCACGGTGAGGAGCTAGCAGGCTCCTGGCATAGACRATTCCCCTCTCCTTGCAGCCAAGCCTTGCTCCTTGCCGTGGGGCCAGCGCTGGCTCATCCTGCAGAGCGGAGCTCCACACTTCCCTTCCCATAGGACAACTTTCTTTTAGCTAGCCTTTAGCCTTTRTTGCACTCTGAAATAGAGAGGTTGGCAGCTGAACAGCCTGGGATGGTGTTTTTGAGTAGGGTCCAAGCAGCTGTTTGTGCTCGCAGACAGCGCTGGCGCTCGCTGGCTTCCCCACTGCGCTCAGCTGTGAGTGAGGGCAGGCTGCAGGCAGAGACTGCGGGGATCCTCACATCCCAGTAGCTCCCTTGGGGCCTGGGAAGCTCAGCAGCCCCATGCCTGTGGCTCTGCCTGTGGTCCTGGGCTCGAGGTGTCCTTGGCCAGCAGCACTTCCAAGGACATGCCTGCAGGCAGTGCGGGACCTGCTAGCTCTCTGTCTCTGCCTTTCAGGAGCACCAGAGCAACCCCATCCAGAGAATTGTGCTGGGAAGTCACCATCACCTGTGGGGTCCGGGGTGGCCATGCCTGGCTGGGGCAGAGCACCACTAGCTGCGTTTCTCAGCATACCAGGGCTCAGGAGTGCCATTAGCACCCGGACCTGCTCTTGCAGAGGTCACCAGCCTGCAGGCTCCTGACCCACCTTCTCCAGCAGGTGACTTTTGCTCTTGGTGTGGGCTTGTGCCTCCCCAGAGGTTTCTGAGCTGAGCTGGCATTGCCAGGCTGTGCACCAGCTTAGCCGGTCGTGTGTCTCCAGCCAGGGCTAGGAGCTGGGCTTGCAGGGCATCTCACTGCTAGGGAGGGACCAAATGAACAAGAGCAAATGAAAAGGAGCAGTGGCAACAGGCAGAGGAGAGCAGAGTATGGACATGAGYGAGTAGTAGAAAGCTACTGTGAATGTGTGTGCCAGCCTGCAAATGTGTTTGTGAGTGGCCTGCTAGCCAGTGATGGCAGGGCAGGAYGGTGGTCTGGAGAAGGTGAGTGTGCAGATGGGGAGAGCTTGCTGGCAATGTGCATCCATAAGGATGGGGTGGAGGACCAACTCAACACGGACCAGCACGGGCAAAGCACTGAACCACCACCAGAGTGTGGTGCCTGTGTCGTCTCCCCCCATGCTGGCTGAACACGTGGACAGTCATCAGGAGGAACTGCTACAGCCCTGACCCGGCTCTTTCCTAGCGGCAGGTTAGCGTGCGCTTGGCGAGACAGAGGAACTGTGCTGGCACTGGACCCAGCCACCACCTAAGCGTGGCTCCAGCAATATATTCTTGCCTCTATTTTCAGGAACATAATGAAGTTTATCTTAACCGGCTGGAAGTGCCCCCCCGGCTCCTGGGCAGGCTGCGCTGCATTGTGTTTGTTCAGCCAGCTTCACAGCGAGGGCCAGGAAACGGCCAGCGAAGGCCATTCCTCCTGCAGCGCTCTCCAGCCTAGGGAGGGGAGGCCAGTGCACAGAGGGCTGTCGCGTCCGCYCTTTGAAGCTCGCCTGGCCTCTTGCCTTGCTCCACTTCCGTAAGATTAAACACACCTGCCGCCGTGGGCTGYGGAGCAGCCCCCAGCCCCAGCCGCGTTTCCATGGCCCAAGCGAGCATGAGTGAGGTGGTCCCACAAGGAGCCGTGCGAACCCGAGCATCTCCGTCTCTCCGAGGCACCCAGCCCTGACGGCCGACCCCGGCAGGCTGGGCATGGACGGAGCTCGTCCGTGCCCGGCCCCGTGCCCAGAGCCGCCTGCGTGCGGGCAGAGATAGCGCTGCCTCGTCACGTGCCCGTGCTGGCGGGAGACCTGGCGCATGGCGTGAGGTCTGCCTTATCGCGCAGTGTTTGCCTGTCTCGAGGAGAAGCCTGCAGCAGCCCCCGTGCCTACAGCCTGGAGACAAGGCTAGTTAACCATCCACCCGGCGGAAACGGGACAGGAAAGGTCCGACAGGCCRGGCTACGTATGGGGCCCCGTCCGTCAGGGCAGAGGCTCGAACGCGGGAGTCATTCTTATGCTCGTCGTTACAGTTCCCTTTGCTGGATTCGGTCACACTGAGCATATGCACCCGTCTCCTTGCCTCTTCCCTCCTCTAGAGCGGCTGGTTTCAGGGCCAGGTGCCCGTGCACACCGCGCTGCAACCGTTCAGCAAACGCAGGGGGCTGGGAAGGTTTTCGCTGGTGCCCTTTCGTCTCGTGACCCCGCCGCTGGGGCAGGCTGCGCCCCTTCTTGGCTTTTCCGCTGCTGGGGTGATTTTGTCAGCGTGAAGCCCGTTGCAGCTATATAACACTCAACGCTGATAAAGACCGGGGCGCCCAGATTAGCCGCCACCCTTGGAATACGGTTCCCGCCAGCTCCTATTTCAGGCCGTGTTTCGCAACTCGGAGTTGTCTCTCCTGAATGTCCCCGTCTTCGTCAAAGCCCACTGAGACCCCCCTTCCCAAAGTACACAGGAGCCAGTTTATTGCTAGCTGGAGTCATTTCCAGAGGAGGTCAGGAAGGCTCTTGTTTGGGCCTGTTACAGTCTGCTAAGCTCCACTAAGCCAAGGTATTACGAGAGCCTTCGTTTGAGCACTGAGYGTGGTGGGGGGAAGCGTATTTAGCCCTGGTGATGCCTGAGGCCTGGTCTAAATCTCGGGACAAAGTCTTGTTTGTCTTCCTTTTCTATTCAGGGTGCTCCTGCTCTTGGCTTCCCTGCCCCACTGCTGCCTGTTTGTTTATGGCACTGATGCAGAAAATTGTAATGGCCGTAATTGTCAGTGGCTTGCTGATTGTGTGGCCGCCCGGTTTGCTGGGCTGAGGACAAAAGCCCTAAATCCCCTTCCAAGGTTTGAAACCATGTCATCCTGTAGGGCAAGGAAGGGGAGGGAGTTGCTTATGCCTTGGCTTAAAGAGTGTCTGAACTTAAAATAAGTACATGAAATGAGCAGGCTCTCCGTCCTGCAAGGGTGCTTGCTCCGGTGACCGTGCCCACCTCGCCGTGGCCCTGCTTCCAGCACCCACACTTGCTTCCCAGGCATCTCACTGGGCTTGGTGCTGGTTTGTGGTTAAAAGATGAGCTCCTCCCAGTGTGCAGCACACCCAAGGTGTGAGCCCTTGTTTCGCCCGAAGGTACTTTTCTTTCCTTTCCTTCACGGCTAGGAGATGCTGCCTCTGCAGCATCCTTTCCCCTCGGCACCATGCGACAGCAAGAAGATGCCGTGGGGTCCCACATAACCATGTGTGGGGCTGTGTACCGCCAGGCCACTGAGCGCTGTCCTGAGCCACAGCAGTGCACAGACTCCCCTGCTGCTCCAGGGGCTACTCTGACCGTAACCCCCCCAGGCAAGGACCAAGCTTTGGGAGAGGTGCTGTGGGTGCACACATCCCAGGGCCCTCCTGCGTCAGGGTGCAACCCCTTGMAGGGGAGCAGGCAGCACTCCTGACGAGGGCTGTGCGGTGGTCCCACTGCCTGGCCAGACACCAGAGCCGCTCTGGAGAGAGGAGGGCTTTCCAAATAAGGACTCTCAGCCTGAGCAGGGAGCCAGAGAGCACCGCTTCTCCTTGGTCACTGCTGGCTACCCACTCACTGGAGATGCTGGCAGGGGGAAGAGCAGAGCTGGGCTACCCAGCCCCAGGCTCACACCAAGCCCAGCTGTCTCCTGCTAGCAGTCCTGCACAGCTGAGTCCTGCTGGAGTCGGTGCACCTCAGGGCAGGAGCAAAGCTGATAGCCGTGGGCGCTCCCCTCTAACGCAGGATCGCTGCTCCCATGTGTGCTCCTGCTCCAGGAGGGACCTCTGCCTCCTTACGCACAGCTCCTGGCCCCACGGAGGGGAGCTGGGCCCTGGGCTGCCTTTGCACCCCGGGATCTCCTCTGGGGCTTCATGTGTGGGAGGCTGCCAGGAGCAGRCAGACCCCAGCACTGGCAGCCAGCTCTCCTGGCACTGGTTCCCTTTGCAGCTTGGGCAAACTGGCAGAAAACTCTTTTGGGGGCTGGGGCACCATGAACTCAGGCTACAGGCACCTGAACCAGCCTGGCTTCCCGAGGAACCACTCCTGGCCTGGGTGTCCTGGCTCCAGCTGGGCGCTGCTGGAAGGGTACGTAGGCTTAGCTACTTTTGAGGGGAAAAATCCACCCTTGTGTGCACCGCACCACAAAGCGCTCGGCAGCAGCTGCCGAAGGGCTGAGCAAAATGATACAAGATGTCTGGAGAGTGCAAGCTACCGGCAGGACAGCGTGGGAGAGCGGGGAGGAGCCGCCGGCCACGGGGCTTCGGCTGCTCCCAGCACGGACCTCACAGATGCTCAGGGAGCCCTGCGCGTGGCCAAGGAGCACCAGGAAAGCGCAGCTGGGGCTCCCCATCACCCCCCGGGCTGCATCCCCCTGCTCCGTCGCTCTGTGGCTTTCCCGAAGGAAGGCCTGGGTGGATGCAGCCCCTGTGTCCTGGGGCTGAGGTGGCCGAGCTTGTGCTGTTGGGTGCCGAGAGAGGAGGGGTCAGAGCACAGCCCCGGGGCCTGGGGGGGCACACAAGCCTGCAGGCTGGGGTGGATGAGGGGCTTGCTGCTGCTCAGGTGGGAGTGGGAATGCCAGAGCTTCCAGCGCCTGGCCRCGGTCCTGTGCCGTGAAACCCTGGGGGGAAGCCGTGCACAGCTGTATTTGACAGCGCTTCAGAGCACGCTCACACAGAAAGGGTAAAAATTCAGATGCCGGGCGTTGTTTCAACCCCAGAGTCTCCTCAATAGAGGGCTGCCCCCCGAGACCTCCCCTCCGGCCGCAGAATGAAAGCAGCAGCCTCAGCACTTTGGCACTTAGCAGCGAGCTTTCTGCCTCCCAGCCCCGGCTGAATGGCTGGAGAATTCATTATACCCGCGTTTCGCTTGTCCCTCCAATTATCTCCCGCGGACAATGGGACGGGGCTGCGGCGGAAGGCTCCTTTCAGGAGGTGCCGGTGGCAGGACGTGCTGCTCGCRGCTCAGCCGAAAGCCTCTTTGCTGGAGTGCAGTGACCTGAGTCCAGAAAATGCCACTTTTCTGCCTGGGCAGTGAGCACGCATGGGGTAACAGGGCCAGCTATGGGCAGGGAATGGGGACCTGGGGACRCTCCCTGCAGTGCAGGAAACACTTGTTAATAAGGACTAGCACCAATCTGTGAAACACCTGCAACGCATTTTATGTGGGTCAAAAGAAAGACATCAATGATTACTTTGATTAAGTACTGAAGTGTCATTTTATTTTTATAAACACAGCGGTGATTTGGACCATCTGGCACTTCTCTCTGCACAGCAGCTTAGGAGCCAGCAAAAACCACAGATGCTACTCGCACTGCAGCTCTGAACGAAGGGCTGAGCTCCTTTGGATGACGCCCTGGCCCAAGGACCCAGGTGTCTTCCTTGCTGCATTGTGGCCACCCAGATCGCCCCTCTCCAGCCATGTGTAGGCCACCAACTGCTACGGTGGAGAGAAGGCAGCAGTCAGGGCTGGAGCCCATGGGGGTCCTCTGAGTGCCTGGAGCTGGCCTTGGCAGTCAAAAGATGGACGTTGTACCAAGGTAAGTGCTGGCCTTCACAAGTCCCTCACCAGCTGCTTGGAGACTTCCCTCCCTTCCAGAGATGGTTTGCCCTGATCATGCTGCCCCTGCCTTCTGGAGGGACATTTCAGTGTTGTTGGTGCTCAGAGCAAAAGCCGGCATGGGGTAGGGGGGGAGGAGGAGCTGCCCAAAGCCAGCAGGCTGTGGAGAGGGRTTTACATCAGTGAAGGGAGAAAGATCCAGGTGGTTTGTGCAGCCACCCTGGCCATGAGATGTGGCGCTGACACTCACCATGAAATCTTCAGCTTCTGCCATTTCGCCAAGAGGTAAGGACTGTTTTGGAGGAGCCAGGAGGGGAGTGACTTTGCCCCGTACACAGTACCAGCAGGACTGATCTGGGCACGTCTGAGGCATTTCTGGTATAGCATCGCCAAAGCAGGCTGTGCCCCCAAGCTGGAGAGCCTGCAGGGAAAGCACTGGGAGACTGGTGCAAGGGCTGAGGACTTTTCTGATGGAGAGAGGCAGGACACTCAGTGTATTTAGTTTATCAGGAAGAAGATCAAGAGGCAGCTTGATTACAGTCACAAGAACCTTGGTGCGTAAGTACCTTGGCAGAAATAACAGGCCAGGTACTTAAGAGCTCTTTAATCTAGCAGTGAAAAGCAAAACAGGGGCCAATTGCTACACATTTTTAGCAGTCTGGGTGATTAACTCCAGGAGAGGCAGAAAAACAGATTGTCTTCCCCTGGGCTTTCTGCACCTCTCTCTCATGGGCACTAGTTTCCCACTCGATCATCACCTGGAACGGTGCATTTTATCTTAATATAAGGTACAAGGAACTTTTGGAGACAGTTTGGAATAACTCATCTTTCTAGGGGCGGTTTGCTTCCAATTTCTCTCAAAGAAGGCTCATTTGGGTGCCAAAGCAGGGGAATATGTAAGTCTCCTTAGATAGGTGTGCAGCTCTCAGGCCTTCCCTTGGAAGGGAAAAGAAGGGAAACCTTTCTGGTGGTTTTAATAGCGTGCCAGTGTCAGAGGCCGAGGGCCTGCAAGGGACTCACTTCATGCACAGAGTCACATGGGTTTTGGTAAAATTATGGCTCAAGCTCTCTTGCTGACAGGGAGAAGCTGGAGAACCCACTGCCCAAAACTTCAAACACCGGAAAGGATGCAAAGAGCCTCCAAGTAACTATTTTTGGCCATAGCTTTATGACAGCTGAATCCTTGTTATGGGGGTGGCTGGGGTCAGGTAACCTGCTCTGGGCCATCGGTATGTGTCTCCTGTCGGTCAGCTTGGCCACTGGGCCGGGGTCTCAAATTGTGGTGCCGTAGCTCCTCCGTGTGTCGCCCTGGCCATGCCCAAGCCGTGGGCACGCGTGGCTTTTGCAGACCCCCCCCCCGGCACGGTGCCCAGGGAGCACCCGGGCTGGCTCATCCAGCCAGGCACTGCCACCAGCACAGGGAGAGACGTCGGGCAGGCAGGAGCCTGGGCAAGGAGCAGGCAGGAGCGTTTTGGGACGTGGCCGTTCGAAGGCGTAGGGGACAGTCCTGCAAAAGAGGCGGCGAAAGCTCCCGAGCGCCAGGCTGGAGCTGGGGCGCTGGGCTGCCACCAGCCCCCGTGGCTGATCATGGTGATTTCCCACTGCAATCTCCTAATTAAAAGCACCCAGCAGCTGTAACCGCATCGCCATCACGCCAACGGCATGGAATAGCAGGGCGTTTATGGAGTCATTTGCATCTTTCCATTTAGACCTTATTTTCCCCCTCGGTTTTAAGGATTTCTGGTCAAAAACCAGTGGTGCAGCCAGGGCCGTGTCCGGGGGCAGCGCGCYGCTCTCGTGCCCCGCTGGCCGGCAGCGGGGGCTGACAAGAGGCCGGCGCCGAGCTCCCGCGCTGGCCGGGAAGCCTCCGGGCACGCCTGGCGGGTGGAGGCGCAGTGCAATGAGGGCGCCAGCACGGGGCTCCCTCGGACGGCTCTCCCAGCGGGCGCCCGCGCGAGGCACACAGAGGTTACAGGTACTCTTTATCCCGCCGCGCAGGAGAGCGCCAGCGGCCTGCTGCTAGAAATTTGTCTGCAAATTTGGCCTCATTGAAAAGAGTGAGGGSGTCTCTGAGACGCGGGCTGATATGATAACTTGATTAAGGCCGGGGCCGGCGACGGGGAGACACAGAGGCAGCTCAAAGGGAGCCGTGCTCCCGGCCCTTAACCTCTCCTCGGGAGACCACAAATTATGTCTTTTAATGTATCAGCCCCCTGGTATCGTACAAATAAGTCATCTGCCTAAGTGCGTGTCAGGCATTCGCAGGCGGATTTGTTACATTTGCATCACGTTTAATTTATCTTGCAATAAACTTTAACCCGGTGCATCCTGGGGAAGGCGAGTAAAGAGTCTTGCCAGCCCAGCTGGGCTGGAAGCACAAGCCGGAGGCCCAGGATGCAAAGGGGTTTTGAAGAGCAGAGAGAAACGGTTTCCCCTGCTTCCCCATGGCTATGGAAACCCCTGTGCCGTAGGAAGAGGCGCGTGCCCGTGGGGACCGGGGCTGCGCGGGCAAGGGAGGCAGCGGCGCCAGGAAAGCCGGGTCCGCCTGGTGTTGGCTGCAGCGCATCTAGGGCAGAGGCGAGACAGAAATTTGGGGCTGTGGAAAATCACTCCTGGCTGGACCCCCCGAGGGCGAATAGTTGGGGGTCCCCACCCAAACGCGGGGTGCGAGCCCCGGGGTCTGCCCCTCCAACGCCGTTTCGGCCGGGGGTTACCTGGCCTCCAACCCTGAGGTCGCGCTGCGGCGGGAGCTTGCAGCTCGGGACGCCGTCCCCTTCCCGCTGCGCCGGCTCGGCCGCGGCRCGACACCTCGGCCTCCGCCTCCCCGGTGCTCGCGGGCTGGGGCGCTGCTCCCCGGCGTGCCGAGCCGGGGTCCCCGTCACAAAATCTCTCGCAGCGCCAGAAGTGATTTACGCAGTGCGCCCGAGAGCAGAGTCAATTAAGGTCACATTTCTGTGTTGCTAAACAACAGGCAGTTCTGGGTTCAGCCCTGCCGAAAAGAAAACAAAAGGCACCCCTTGAAACCGGGTCTTTGAGAAGGTTCAAAGGAGCACGAAACAAAAGGCGGGCTTTGTGGCGTCCCGCTCTCCCCGTTGTCCCCGCGCCGCTGCCAGGGACGGAGAGGCTGTTAATGTGGCAAGGGGGAGTTTTTAATTGTCCCGCGCAAACAATGCTGGCATATTTAGGCCGGCCTCATTACAGGCCCATCCAAGACGCTTGAGAAGCATTCCCACCGCTTTGCATAAATAGCAGAAAAACTCTTTCACAACCAGAGCAGGTCCCATCTGCTCGCAGCCTGTCCTCACCTTGACGTCGAGCGGCGGGTGAGTCGCTCCCTGCCCGCAGTGGGGCCGGTCTCGGCCCCGCCGCCCGAGCGGCTCCCAAATCCTGCCGCGGGAACCTGCGTCCTCACCCGCGGCGCCCCGGCTTGGCCGGAGGCAGGGAGCGGAGGGCAGGGGCCGTACGGCTCTGGGTCTCCACCAACTTTGTGGGTTTTGCAGCTCAGCCCGGGGTTTGCTACGTGCTGGCTGCTGCCCTTCGCATGGAGGGCGGAGAGGGAGAAGCCCTCTGGGACCATCCYAGGCCGGGCTGCGTCCGAAACAGGAATATGCTGATGTTCACCAGTTCCTCCGAGAGAGGCCCAGAGCAGGTCGGGGACCGGGGTCTGGGCTCCTGCCTCGCTGACAGGCCGGCGATGGCTCTTTCGGATTTAGGCCCCCTCGTGCCTTTCGGAGCTGAGTCTCGTCTCCAGCAGGCAGTTTCGGGCCCCTGCTGGCTTCGCCCCACAGCCTTTGCAGTGCCCCACGTACAGCACGCTCAGCTCTGGCGGAAACCACCCCCAGCCTGTACCCTCCCGTGTGGCACAACGGGGCTGGGGAGACCCCCCTGCCTGGCACCCCCCTGCCTTCGC
>NW_020447664.1:361630-373225 GCF_003343035.1 Apteryx rowi
AACCCATCGCTGCCCCACTGCCAACCCATCGCTGCCCCACTGCTAGCCCATTGCCGCCCCACTGCTAACCCATTGCTGCCCCACTGCTAGCCCATTGCCGCCCCACTGCTAACCCATTGCTGCCCCACTGCTAGCCCATCGCTGCCCCACTGCCAACCCATCGCTGCCCCGCTGCTAGCCCCACTGCTGACCCCTTTGCTCCCTGCGCCAGCTGCTTGCTGCTGCTGGCTTCCCAGCTGGCACACGCGCGCCCTTGACCCCAGCAGAGGGCTGGGCAGCAGAAGCGTCGCATCGGCCGCTCGCTGTGGCCCGTACCCGGGAGCCTGGCAGCGCTAGCCGGCCTCACCCCCACGACGGGCGGAGGAGCTTGTGGCTGGAAGGAAGCCGCCCGGCGGAAATCAGCCTGGCAGAGACGCAGCCCCCCGGGGCTCGGGAATCTCGTGCCTGGCGGAGCGTGAGACCGTCCCTGCTGGGTTTGTTGCCGCTGCTGATCGCAGGGATGTTCCTGGCATTTCCCAAGCCAGCGGTGCTGACAGGTCGCTGCCCTCCCGCGGGGGCGAGGACAGAGCWGCGCCGAGCGGGTCTGCCTGGCCGGAGAGCCAGTGCCGCGGCGCTGCAGGGTCCCCGCGAAGCACAGAGMCAAGCTGCTCCCCCGTTTCCCTAGGCGGGAGGCTTGTTTTGGGGGCCCTACATGMGCCAAGCCACGCTCGTCTCCGTGCGCCTGGCTGGCCGAGGGCACTGTAGGAAAGACGCTGCAGCTCCCCTGCTTTGTGCCTGCCCCGGGCTGGCACCGTCCTTCCCCGGAGCGAGCCGCTCGGGGGGCTGCAGGGGGCTCCGGCCAGGGGATGCAGGGAAGCGCGCCTGCCCTTGAGTGGCGTGGGTCCCGGCGAAGAGCCTCATCAGCCCGCGGGGATCAAACAGGCCGGCGTTTCCCTAAAGTTACCGGATCCCAGAGCCGCAGCCGAGCCGGGAGGCTGCCGAGCGCCTCCTGCCCGGCTCCGCTGCGCCCTCTCCCACTGCCGCGCGGGATGAGGGCCAGGCATGCCGAGGGCCGCCCAGCTCCGGCTGCACTTCACTGCGCYGCAGCTTTTGCCAGCTCCTTCTTTCCCTGCTTTGCCTCCCCACTTCTGGGAACAGGCAAGATCCCCACGCCCCACGGTTTATTAAAAATCCCGGGCACCTTGGAAGAGACAACACAACAGTGTACTTGTTACAGATGCCTTATATTAACGGACTACCCCTTTTGATTTTAGAGTGGAACTTTTGGCAGAAAACCAGCATCAGAAAGGGAAAATGGCTGTAAAACTCTGCGAAAGGGGGGCGGAAAAAAGCCCCCTGCTTTGATCAGAAAGGCTTGAAGATGAATCGTGGCGGTGCCCAGGCAGCTTTACTAGAGGTTAAGTTTGGTTTTAAACAAGGGAGCTGGGGCAGGCGAGCGGGAGAGGGCTGGCCTGCGAGGCGATACGGTCTCCGGTGGAACAGAGCCGCCGCGCTGAGAGGTTCAAAGGCCTTCGCAACGAGGAGCAGAATTGAAGGATTATTCACTTTCTATATTTTCACTCCTGCAGCACACATGGGAATCTAATTGGCCAGGATGAGAAACACAGCCAGACAGCTTACAAGTGGGCTAGAGAAGACAGAAAAATATTTGCAGCTGCAAGCCATTAAAGGCAAACCCAGCCTTGCTCTTACACTTTAATTACCCTTCTGTATGCTTTCCTTTGCGTACCAGAGCTAACGTCAGTTCAAAAACCTTTCTGATCTTAAAAGGCCAAGCTCAGTGCCTCCGTGCACCGAGGACCCAGGGCTCCTCCGCGCACCGGCACAGCACCCGCTTGCGTTTCCTCTGCTGCAGCTGTCCTCACTCTGCCACCCGGCACAAGCCCAAAGCAACGCCGCTCCTGCAAGACAGATGCCAACCCTCGGCCATCCCCAAGGGGTCTAGCCTGGCCCCCTTTGGAGGGAGGACACATCCCGGCAGGCGGGCATGGCGGGAGGGCAGTGTCGCAGGTTATTCCCAGCCCTCATCCCAGAAAGCATCAGCGTTAGTGGAGAGCAGCCCGCTGGAGGTGAAAGACTGCAGCAGCTTTTGAATCCAAACTGGGAAATGTTTTCCCTTCTCTTTGCAGCTCCTGGACCCATCCCTGCAGCTGGAGGCAAACCTGCAAGGTTGCCCCGTCACCCTGACGTCGAGGTCACTCCTTCTGGTGCGACCAGTCCTGCCGGCTGCCAGGGCCATCGCGCCGAAACACAGCGCGGTGCTTCCCGCGGAGGGGCTCCTGCTTAAGGGAGGCAGCGAGGGGCGTCCGCAGCGTAGGTCGGGCTGGGCTGCTTCGTGCTGGCCCTCGGGCTCCTCCGAGACCCAAGCGCGAGGGGATCGGCRCACACAGCTCCCCCTTAGCCCCCCGGGCAGCCCCAGGCCCCAAGGAGATAATCAAACACGCAGAACTGTAAAGAGGGATTTTCTTTTCTAAAATAACTTGGTGAAACAATCCTTTAAATGAAAAAAAAAACCACACAAAAAAGGAGGAATCAAACAAAAAAACCCTCCAGCTCTTTCTGCCAAGGTGGTGGGGAGGGAATCACACTCTCTGGCCGAGCCCTCTGGTCCACTTTGCTACTCCTCGCTCCTTTATTACTCATTTCCTTTTCCGTTCCTGCAATATCTGCCATCAGTGCAATGTCAAGAAAGATGTTATTGCAGGTGCCGGCTTGCCCCAGCCCCGCTCGCTCCCGGAGAGTCAGCTCAGCCCCGTTCTCTTGAAACCTGAGAAGAACTGTATTCATTTTATGCCATTTTATTTCAATGCTATGAGAGTTAACTTTGTGTTARGCATTTCTAATCCAGCCATAAATGTGGGAGAGGAGAGGGACTGCAGCTTCGCCTAATGGGGCAATTTTTATCGATTATTTTGAGCCATTGATGCAATCTCTTTCCAGATGCATGAGCAGGAGGGAAGAGGGTGTTTGAGTCAGGGATCATTTTGAAACTGAACTTAAAGTAGCTTGGCTGCACTAAAGGGGCACTGGGGGACTTAGCAAGGACTCCGAAAGGTAGGGAGACACTCACATGGAGAATCTGACATAAATATATACTGGTTGCTCCATCATTTAATAGTTGAGTCATTAAACCCTGCATTTGCCCCAGCTGCACACTTGGGCCAGGGGGAAGACTAGGCTGAGATGTGCCCCGCGCTCGGGTGGGATCAGCGTGCGGGAGCCCTCACCTCTGCTTCGGAGGCGGCTCGCAGCCCCGGGGCTGCCGGAGCACCACGTGTCTGAGAAGCACCTGGCGAAATCAGGCCCCCGGCACGGGCGCTGCCTGTCCYGTGGGGAGAAGCAGTCCCTGCCCTGCAGAGCCTGCGCGGGACGTGGGCAGAGATCGAGGGGGGAAGGCACACAGCACGTCCCACAGCTTGTGAAAGACCCCTGCACTGCTGCGCGCTGGCTGCTGCTGCCCGGAGGAAGGGGATGAGGATCCGGGGAGGTCGCTGTGCTGCTCGGTCTGACGTTTATGCGCTCCACGATGCAGCTGTGACCAGCTGTGTCTGCACTGGGGTGCTTCTACGGGGAGAAGCAAATTCCAGCAGGGAAATGCAGAGATACGGGAGGTCTGAGAGCCCGGCGCTGCCTGGGGACGTCTCCGCTGGCGCCGTGCCGGCAGTGGTGGCGGTGACTCAGTGCCGCTTCCCGCTGCGGCCGGGTGGCCTCCCCGGGGCCGCGGCATGCAGCGCTGCGCTTGCACGCAGCAGGCATGCACGGGAGGCAGCGCGCGGCGCTCAGCACGCACAATTTCTCCATCCTGCCCCAAATCTTGCGGACCCTGAGAACGTGGCAGTCCCCGGCTAGGGCACTGCCTGGCYCATGGAGGCAGGTGGCAGGGGGCGAGATGGCAGCAGCGCGGGYGACGTTTTTGCCAGGGGCTGGTGCAGCGGCCCCCGAGCCCACCTGCACTCGAGGAAGGGGAGGAGGCGGCTCCGGCCCCKTTTTCCAGCTGGAGAGGCTGAAGCGCAGAGATAAGGCTAAATAAGGATCTCAGCAACTTCCCCCACAGCTCACCAAAAGGCAGATGAAGAACAAGCCCTGGTGGGGAGAAGTCACGCAAGGCCAGGCTAGGGCATGAGCCGGAGGCGTTAGCTCCTTCGYGGGGCGCTGAGAGCGAGCTGGGCGCTTTCCAGGCCCCTTCCTCGCCGCAGGAGCTTCCCGCGAGCAGGTCTGCTCGGGGCACGGGGGGCGGGAAAGGCTCTGCACCCCCAGGAGGAGCGTAACGTAGGGAGAGGATGCCCTGCGGGTGCTGCTTCCCGTGCCGGGCGGCGCCGGCCGGACCCGCTGCTCCGCCGGCCGCCCCTGCGCCCGCGGAGGGCTGCTCGGGCCGGGCGGAGGGGAGCGGGAGCTGCAAATCAGAGCCACATTGGAGCACATTTGCAACGCATTAGGCAGGGAGCCAGCGGCTCTTGCCGGGCCGTGTGCGCGGCCAATCTTCGGGGATTGTCAGCTCCTCCCCGGTTTCCACAGCGGATGTTCCCCGGCCAGCGCGCAGCTGGGCTGCGCTCACGCAGCCTGCAGCCCAGACATCCGAGACGGAGAGGAGCGCACGCGCGCATGCGTGCCCCCCGGCCTCCGCCGGGCGCGCTCCCGGCCGGCGAGACGCCGCGGCTGCTGCCGAGCCCGGAGGGATGCCGGAGCAGGGAACCCGGCRGGGCGGCCGGTCCCTGCGGCCCCCCCGGCCTCCTGCTCGCTGCCCTGCAAGCTGGCACCCGGCAGGCGGCTGCGGCCGGTGCCGTGTTTCCCCACGCGCTGCCAGCTCAGAAACACCTCAAAGCTGCCCCAAATGCGGGCCGGGCTCACGCGGCTCGCCGGCAACTGGGAAGTCGCCGTTCYGTCTTTGGAGGGACCCAAGGTGAAATCGCATCTTGGGGATACCTGGGAAAAGCAGGGGAGAAATGCTGGCAGTCTTGCCGGGAGGCCAAGAGGATTAAATCAGTTGTATAGAAAGGTTTTTGAGTGTTCATGTCAAAGACAGACACTAACAACTCATGTGACAACCTGCCAGGAAAACTTTTCAGATCATAATTCGCATAGCATTTGTATCATGTTCCCTTCCTGTTTAAAAAGGCAGTATGGAAACCTTACAAGGGGTTATTTGCTGGTCAGAGGAGTTTGCTGGTTACGCTCTCCACCACGTGCATCTCTTTAGGAAACGATGCCACAGAGATAGACATTATTTCTAAAAATAAAAACCATCCCATGCATTGGTTTCTGGGGCTGTTTTTCTAATAACTTATTCCCAGTTAATGCTAATGGCTAATGACTGGTGGAGGGTGAGTATTGAGCCCAGGGCAGAGCAGGAAAACAGGCTGTTTCCCAGCAAACCACAGGCCGCTCTTCCTTGGCGGCTCGTCGCAGCAGGGCGAAGGACAGAGGTGGGGATGCTGCCTGCCTCTGCCCAGCCTGGCCAGTTTAGCCCCACAGGCAGGACTCAAGTCTGTAAGCACAGATTTTTTTACCTATCCCACCCTTGACTTTGGTGTCTGAAGGACAAATCCCACGTGTGCGCAGAGCCCTGCGTAACCGCAGCGCTTCAGCAGAGCTGCTCCGCTGCAGCTGCAGGGATGGGGGCCCCGGCAGCGCGGTGGCTCGCGGATAAGGCTGTGTCTGCTGTAAAATGACCTCGCAGTGAGTGACAGGATTTACCGAATGCCAGGCTCCTGCGTTAATGTGGCACGGCGAGCCGGACTCTCCACGGCCCCCGGGGAGGCGCCTGCCGGCAGCGCAAAGGCTGGGCATRGCCTGTTTTAAGAGCAGTCGGTGCAGGTAGGCACAGGATCCAGGTGGTCTTTCCATCTGCTGGCGTGACGCTCGTGGACTCGTGGCCGGTCTGAGACACGCAGCCGGAGCGCTGCACAGCCCCGTCCTCCCTGGCAAGCCAAGCACCTCCAGCTCTGGGAGAGCCCCGGAAAGGGCAGAGGCTGGAATCCCCCTGCGGTTTATGCACGCAGCGATGCCGGCAGCGGCTTAGTCCAGCCCGCGTGTCTCCCCGGGGCTCGGGAGATGTGCACGTCCCCGGGTGCTGCAAAGACGGCTCAGAAAGGTTGCCCACGCGGGTGGTCCCTGTCACCRGTCTTCCCGCGCACGGCACGGCCCAGGACTGCCGCCTGCCAGGCTGCGTGGCRGGGACGCGCCAGCCGCAGGGGCCGGGGCAGCAGCAGCACATCTGTACAGCAGGCACAGCTGGAGGAGCTGACAGGCCTCCCTGGACACGAAAAAGCCCCCTGCTGGCTCCCAAACCTGTGCCCATGCTCTCAACGCCTTCTGCCGCCGGTAGCAAGTTCGGCCACGGTGGCTGGAGCCCCCCCGGAGCCGGAGGGGCTGTTGCCCGGCCGTGGGGRACAGTCAACGCTAACAGCCGAGCATCAATAGCGTGCAAAAAGAAACTCCCCGCAGGACTTTTATCACCCGTACGGCCCTGGCGAAGGAAAGGAGGCCACCGCTGGGGAACATCTGGCTTCCATTGCTCATTGTCTGGCAATTAATGTCAGCGCTGAAGACAGAAGGGACGTCAGATATTAAATAAACACGACCGCACTCTGCAGACCAAAACAATCACACTGGGGAAATGTGCGCATGCACACGCACACRCATGCTCCCGCGGCGCGACCTCGGGGCCAGCGCGCAGGAAACGGGCTTCTCACCACACACGCACATGCATGTCCAGCCACACGCAGCTGCAGGATCTCACAGAGCTTGGGTTTCACGTCAGTTAAGGAAGGCAGGAGAAAAATCTCCTTTTCCTTTTTTTTTTTTCTTTTTTTGGCAGCAGGCAAATTACATCTGCAAGTGCAGAAGCCTCCTAAAACCCTGCCCTGTGAAACCGAGAATGCTATAGGGAACCCAGCCAGGGCTGGACGGACAGATGGACAGGTACTGCATAGCTGGCCACGGACGTGTTTCATGTGTGTCCAACATGTTGCGAGGCAGCTGCACTGGATGAGGCAGGGAATGGGATGCAGGAAGCGGCCTTGATGGCTGGGCTGGCTCGTACCCCCCCAGCTAAAGCTGCCGCTCTGCGTCTCACCCTTCTGCTCAGCAGTCCCCGAGGCAGAGCCGAGCCTGGGAGGCGCCGGAGCCCTGCGGGAGCGGGCGGTTGCATGGGCACAGCCRGCCGGTGGGCAGCTGTGTGGGCTGCCTCGCGCCGGGCAGAGGACGCGCAGTTTCTCTGCCAGCCGCTTCCCAGCATGCCAGGAGGCCACGGGTGCAGCCGGCTGGCAGCCACGTCGTCGGCGCACGGCAGAGCTCAGCGACGCCTCCCTGCGTGCAGCCCCCRGCCAGGCTGCACCCGCGAGCTTCAAGCTCCCGACCTCTGCCCRGTGCTGCTGACGAAACGCGGGAGCAACCACCACGGGCAGCCGTGGCTTCCCGGTGTCCAAAACCAGAACATAACCGCCTGCTACGTGCCCGCGGTCCCTCTGGGTGGTCTCTCATCCCTTCTGCCCTTACGCTTGTGGGTAAACTTAAGGGCAGCGAGGAGACGGTCACCCGGGGGAGCCATGCCCCATCAGCTGTATTTTCACATGAAAGAGGTGTGCTGCACCAGGGATGTCGCAGAGCAAAGGGCAGCACGTACTGATTTCTGCTCTTGCGTGCAGAGGGGACTCATTAGCTCAGCRCTGGTTTTGCCTGTTTTATTCTCTGGAAGCTTTTGTTTCCCTACAGAAATGTAGTCTCTCTCTGCCTTGCCCTTAGCCCCTTTTAATATTAAGGTCAATAGGCTGATGATTAAGCAGGAAAAGGGCATGAAGAATCAACCAAATTAAATCCTGTGTGCAAACAGGTGGGTGTGAAATTTCAATCAATGGCCGGTGTTAGTAGGGACCCCCGGGATCCCRATTTCCCAGGGGAAGGCTGGACAGCGTGAGGGGGATTTGGGTGGAAAAACTCCAGACATGGGAGAAAAGAAAAAGGTCTTCTTAAAAACTAATATTGACAAGGGCCCTGTGTTTGCACCCCGGCTTCCCCGGCGAGCACAATGGGGGATGATTATCCCGGTCCGGAGGGGAGGGAGCAACGGGAGCTCGGAGGTGAGCCGGGCCCCTCCCAGCTCTTCCCGCCCCCGTCCCTCCGCTTAATCCCCCGCTCGCCAGGGCTTTGAAGTCCTCGGAGCCCGAATAAGGGATGTAAATCACGTTAGACGCACTGCGTGATCACAACGCCGCAGCGAGACAAAGCCGTGCCCCCCCGGGAAGGTGCGGGCGCAGAAACGGCGCGGTGTCCCCCAAAACCGCCGGGCCGCAGAGCCGGGGCGAGCCGGGGCCAGGGAGCCGGCGCAAGCCAAGGGAACAGCTCTGGCACGGCTTTGGTGGGGTTTCATCCGCCACCAGCACGCGCGGGCGGGATGCCAGGGCGAGGGATCGGCCGCGCCGGCGCCCTGCAGCAAAGCCCGGCCGCGGGAGAGCGGCAGGAGGGGGGACGGCGGGGAACTGCCCCCGGGGCTCGGGGCGCCCTGCCGCCCGCTGCCTCCCCCGTGGGCACCGCGGTGCGCGCAGCGCGGCCGCCGGCAGCAGCGGGCTCGTCCCCGGCATCGATCAGCGCAGGCTGCAGGCGCGCGGCGAGGTCAGAGGCGGCGCTCGCCGCGGCGCTGCCGGCCGGGGCTGTCCCACGCTGTCGCACGTCTCGCAGCGTTAGCATCACGGGGGGGGGGGGGCGCCTGTGCAGGCAGACRCGGGGTTTATCGAGCTGTGAACCGCGTTATTCCCTRTCGCTAGCGATGCTGCCGGGACGGACACGTGCCTGTCACACGCACGAGRCTCCGAAACCGCGTGCGCCGGCAGGAAGCAGAGGGGTTTTGGAGGCGCCGAGGGGAACGGGCCGCCGGTGCCTGCACGCACCGAAGGCTGCGGCGCGCTCGGCCGGGCACGCCGGGGCTGCCCTGCACCGTGGTCCCCGCCGTGTGCTCGCTCCCGGGCCCTGGCAATCCCCGGAGAAAACATTTCCATTCCTTTCAAAGCTTTTTGTCCTTTCTTAATTGGAAAACTTTTTTTTTTAAGCAAAAAATGTTTTTGTGGAAAGTGCCTGCTCCCCACAGAAAAAGCCTTGCTCTCATTGTATGCGTTGTGGGCCCTGCCAGAAAACATCTGATGTGCTTCCAAAACCGCTGGGGCATTTCTTTCCCTATCAGAGTGGAAATTTTCTTCAGAAAACACAGTTTTACCTGGTTTGCACTGAGCTTTTGGAGGAGGGACTGCTGCGAGAGGCAGCTTGCAGGGCCGGCAGAGCCACGCGCGCATCGAGGCGAGCTGGAGACGTTTGGACGGATGCTCACCTCGCTCGCAGGGAGCTCGCACCGCCCCAATCTCATACCCACCCGTTGCAGGTGAAACTCATTGCCTTCTCGCTGCGAGACAGTATCTGTTTGAGAAACACACAGTAAAAGACATTATTTTAGTCCAGTAAACAGCTCCCCAGTACAATAAAACAACAGTGAGAAACGAAACACTCCTGCTGCTTCTCCGATATCAGGGCCCGGGTCAGGTTCACCCAAAGACAGTTATGGAAATGCCCTTTTTCGCCCTACATACGAGATGTCCAATATTTTAACATTGCTTTCTGCCCCAAATCAGAAGAAAGTTTAGAAAGGTAAATTTAATGTGGAATAGACATTTTGCAATATTAGATCTGGAAAACTGAGCTGATTTTTATCAGCATATTTTATTCTCACAGTGCTGAATATTTTATTCTCACATATATGCGTATTTTCACATAGATGCATATATTCTCACAATATGCATATTTTGTTCTCACAGTTTCATAATGTGATGAATTAACAGTGCGCTTGATAAATATTGTAACCTTAGCCCATATAACTATAGCACTAATTAAAAATTTAGAAAGCTAAGTCAAAATCAAACACTCTTTCAGTTTTTCACTTTCCAGGGAATATTCTGTTGAAATGAACTTTTTACCTTGAATTCTTGGCTTTCAGTGGAACAACAATTTCYGATGGAAAAATGTACCACTGGAAAATTTCTGGGAAGCCCTAACAAAAATTTCCCATTGCATCTCCAACCAACAGACTTATTAGAAGACATCTGAAATAAATTCCCCTAACTGAATTATTTCTGAGATTGCGTTTGCAGTGGAAAGCTCCCACAGAAGGAACCTTCAAACAGCACGAGCCCAACTGGGCAGCTGCATCAGCGCCAGATGAAAGTGCATCTGTATTTGTTTTGTTCAGCAGACTTTGCTTAGAGTTAAAATAGTGGCTGTGAAGCAAAATGCTAACATTTCCAGTTTACGCTGCATCATTTTTATCCAAATTTGTGAAAGAGCTGCAAAATTTCACTCATAAATGAGTCTACCATCTTTAAAATTAGTTTATGATTAGCATGAATTTTAGGGCAGTGATTATAGCAATAACTCATTATCAGTTTTACCGGTCYGTCCATAGCACAAAGTAGGAAACACCCTGTGACAACATTACGATCCCTCCATCGCACCTCCAGTGCAGTTTGAGTTTTGCAGCCTGGGACTTAAACTCTGAATCATTGGGAGGAGATGCCACATTTCCAGTTTGGGAATAATATTGAGTACTGAATATTGCATCGCAGCAAAGCCTCAGGAGACAATAAAGAAAGTTGCCTGTGCCTTCCCGCATGAAACGCGGCTTGTTTGCTCACTGTTGCTCCTCAGGCGTTTATAGGCTCAAACCCTTYGCGGCGCGCCTGGCGCTCCGGAGAGCCTGGGGCCGGCCGCGCGGCGAGGAGCCCGGGCGAAGGAGCTGCGTCCCACATGGCAAAGCCAGCCGGGACAGCGATATCCTGAGTTGTTTTTTTTTTTTTAAGCAGCCTTCTGAGAAAACATCTGCTGTGCCCCAACCCTGCACTGGAGTTGAAGATCAAAATAAAGAACTTTTGTCTTTTTATTAAGCATTTTAGCAAATGTGACTATTACATTCATATTATATTTCCCTGTTTTGTACAAACACGTTTAAGTCAGCACTAAGAGGATTACGTTTATGGCGCACCAATCTCTGCTCAAATGGGCTGACTAAAGAAACTCTTGTTAAACAGTATTTTCTCTAATGCCTGTTGCTTTTCTTCCTTGCCTTAGTGCTCAGACGTCTACCCGGGCTCCCTAAATCCACCCTCCTCATAAGCTTTCAGATCAAGACTCTCCCCCCTCCACCCCCCTCTGGACCCCTTAATACAGCTGAAGATGAACATTAGCGCTTGGTTCAACTGCACTGGAAAGGGAAAGGGCAGATTCATCAAAATCTTTATACCTCCATAGAAAAATGTAGCCTTTTGCCTTTCCTCGAGTGAATGCCTTTTCTAGAGGGTATTCATTAGGGCTTCGGTCTGTTTTTGCAGACAGCTCCACAGATGTTGACATTTTTTTTCTTCGCTGGGTTAAGACGCCTTCTATAGGCTTTCATTCTCCATTTGTTACTTCTTTATTATCCCGGAGGGTTTTTTTCCCTCTCTCCCTCTTTCTTCCCGAGGAGTTGACTCGGTTCTCTGAAGAGAGCAGTGGTAGCCAGGCTCGGCATTAYCTCGGGCGCTTTTTCATCCCGGCGGCAGGCCGGCCGGGGCCGCGGGC
>NW_020447664.1:373459-452080 GCF_003343035.1 Apteryx rowi
CCCCTTCGGCTCCGGCCGCCGGCGAGCTCGTGGGAACGGTTTGTTGGAAAGCGACCGCAGGACACGGCGGGGGGAAAAGGACGAGACGGGGCAGAGAAGCAGAGCCAAGGAGCTGCCCGGTGCTGCGGAGCGGCCGCTTCTTTGCTCCGGGCTCCTGCCCACGGCAGGGCTGGCCCCGCTCGCACAGCGGCCCCAAGCCGCTGGCTTTCGGGCGGGTGGGAGAGGTGCCCCGGGCGGCRGGGCTGCCGTGCGCCTCGGGCGCTCGTAGCAGCTCCTCCAGGGCCGGCGCCGCAGGCCCTCGCTCCGTCTGCCGCCGGGGCCCCTCCAGCCCCCGGTGATGCCGGCTGGCACCACGAAGCAGCTGCAAAACGCAAGCTGGCCGGTGCTGCGGCGCTGCCGGTGGCCGCTCTCGATGCACTGCTCAGGGGTTAACGTGGTTTGCCAGGCTCAAGAGAGTGACCTTTAAACATCAAGATAGCTGGTTCCCCGCGGTGAACTTTGCAAAGACAGCAATTTGGCCCAGGGTGGAGGCTTAAAGCACGATGCAAACAGCACCCCTCATTGATGCTCCCGTCTGCAAGACCAAACGCCCCAAGCCACACCTGGACCCCACCTCCCTTGCTTCCCAACACACGTCCGCCAAGTGCTCCGTCCCCAGGGCCAGTGTCCAGACGTCTAAGCCCCAGTTCCCAAAGAAAATTTATTGTGTGTCTAGAGATTTTGCCCCCCGAAAGATTGCTTGGGCAGGCACAGGTATTGGCAAAGGCACCRTAATTCACGTGGTAGTTCAGGACCTGTCTGAACAAAAAACGGGGGTAACCGTCGCAGCCTAGTCACAGATGGCCTCATTGTGTCGCTTTTGCTGCTGCCCGCCGTGCATTATCTCCGCGAGAAGAATAGCCCTCCTGCTCAAAGAGCCTCCGCGGCCTGTTCCCACACTGCCCTAAATGACCAGCTCCGGAGCCAGCACGGGGCTCCCTCGGACGGCTCTCCCAGTGGGCGCCCGCGCGAGGCGCGCAGAGGTTGCAGGTACTCTTTATCCCGCCGCGCAGCAGAGCGCCAGCGGCCTGCTGCTAGAAATTTGTCTGCAAATTTGGCCTCATTGAAAGGCGCGCGGGGCCCGCGAGACGCGGGCTGATATGATAACTTGATTAAGGCCGGGGCCGGCGATGGGGAGCCACAGAGGCAGCTCAAAGGGAGCYGTGCTCCYGGCCCTTAACCTCTCCTYGGGAGCCTGACGATTTTGTGTCGTAACYGGGCTGTCGTCCTTCCGCCGGGGTCCCCGGAGGCGCGGCAGGGACCCGGCTGCGGAGCACTGGGCAGCGCAGCATCCGCAGGCGCAATCAGCTCCAGCCATCGGGGCACAATACCAGCACGGCGTGGATGGGGCTTTGGCATGAAATGATCCCAATTAGTTTGCACTGTCTAAATAACACCAGATATGCGTTGGGAAGGATGGTCCTTGGCTTGGGCAGGCAGGATGGGATACCCCCAGCTCTCCCTTTCCCGGCAGACTACTGTTTTACCTTTGTGGGTTCGTCTGGGTTTTGCTTGCTGGCCGGGCAGTTGTGCTGGATGCCAGCAGAGCTCCCAAAGCTTTACCGAGCTGCCTTGGCCCCCCAAAGGGAAGGAGGGGAGGGCAGCAGCTCCCCACGGCAAGGCACAGCACCCCGCTCCGCACCACCTCAGCCCCTGTGCAAACACGGCCCCGCAGTGGTGCTCAGCAGCACCGGGGATGAAGCCCYGGTGCCTTCGTCCCTGCGCTGCGCCAGGCTGGAGCACCTTCACATCACACCCTCGCCTTCAGATTTGGGCACTTTCTTGTCTCAGCTGCAGAGCCCACACCTGGCTGCAGCCGAGGCAGCATGGCCTCAAGCAGGTCAGCGAGGTCGTGCTCCAGAAAAACTGCTTTGTGCCCTCAAACTGAAGACGAGGGCTGCAAAGCCGCACTGGGAGCTTTGGTGGTCTCCCAGCAGCCGGCTCAGCCCCCGGAGCACAGCTCGGTGCCACCCCGGCCCCGCTGCTGGAGGCTGTGACACCGCAGAGCTGCTGGCCGTGCCACCCAGGGCACCCACGGCGTGCTGCAGTGCCCAGCGAGGCTGCGCCATGCCCCGTCCTGCCAGGGTCCACGCCAGCGCGGGGCCAGGTGCAGACCTCTCCAGATGAAGCTGCTCGTGCCCTCTGGCCCCAAAGAGCTCCCCGAGGCGCCTGAGGCCTTTCCCGCACATTATCAAGTGCTCAGAGCCACGGCAGAGTGCTGGGATATCCCAACAAATCCCTGGGAGAGGTGGTGGGCTTGAGGGGCCCGAGGAATCAGGCTCCCACGCTGCAGGGAAGTGACTCTGCACAGGTGGGACACGTGTGGATGGGTCTGCTCCCACCAAGCCAGGGTCTGTGCCAGGGGCTGGCTCCAGGATCTGGAGCTGTGCTGTTCAYACCTGGGGTCCCAAGCTGGGGGTGCTGCCTCTAGCCCTGCACGTGTTCAGGTTTCCCCGTGGCTCCCCGCTAACCCCTCTCCTCCAGGCTCGGGAGGAGGCACAGCCCGTGTCCTCCCACGCGAGCCCTCCAGCCTGGGACAGGCATCTCACCTGCCGGAGTCTGAGCACCGCGAGTGAGACGGGAACATTGACGGGGGCACTAAAACCCTCACTGTCACATCCAGCCTGACCACTGTGCTAAAAGCTCCTGGAGTTTTCCCTTTTTATCATCACTTTAGCAGGACAGCTCACATTATCTTTACACATCACCCTTGGGGAAATAGTGCTGATAGATGTATGATATCAGGCAGGTGACATCTCTTCTGAACACTTCTGCTGGAGGAGCCCTCCCCTGCTAAAAGCAAGACGAGAAAGAGCCAGCTCCCGTTCCCTTGCAGTGACCCAACCAGAGGGTTACAGCCTGCTGGATTTCACACACCTCGCTGCGGTGCCTCGCTCTGCACCAGAACTGGGGGGACTGTCTGGCATGAGCAAGCGGGACAGGATCTGGCCCAGGACAAGCGGTGGTCCAGGACTGCTTTCCTAGGGGCTGGACTCCACCTTTCCCTCTGCGCAGTTTTCGGATCCCCGCACCCCTCTCAGCCAAGGCATTTCACCTTGGCAAAGTCCCAGCAACATCTGCCCGGCCACAACCGCACGCAAGAAGCGACTTTTCTAATGGGGCTGAGTGACGGCATCTCCCGCTGCATCTGCTCTTGCTCATTTTTGTTTGTTTGCGCAGCCCTTTGTCCTCCTCCGAGCCGCGCCGCGAGCTTGGCAGCGCGGCCCCGCTAGCGCTCACGCGCCCCGAAAGGCATTAGCGTTGCAAAGGAGCCCTGGTAGCAGGATCCGCAGCGTTCACATGAACATTGCGAGCACCGGGGTTTATAACCCAGAAAATCTCAGCTATAAAGGGCTCTGTGCGGAGGGGGGGAAGGAGGCGTTCCGGCCTGCCCAGAGCTACTTTTATTCCATTGTGCCTTTTCAGCATTGCATTAAGGCAGCCAAAGAAGGGGGATTTTTAATGGTTCCCCGGGAACAAAGCGGGAACATTCTGCCCAACTTCATTACAGAATCATCTGAAACGCTTGAGGAACGTTTCCCACTAATTATCATAAATAGCCGAAAAAAATCTTTCACTCCAAAAGCAGGTTCCATCTGCCCCACTGTGTTTTCTCACCTCCACTTCAAATAGCCTGACACTGCCCCCGCACAAAGGGGAGACTCCATCTCCGCTCCCCTCGCACACGGATCCTCTAAAGAAATACAAACAGGCGGCAGATTAACATAACTTGCTTGCACCTTAAACAAATAGGCAACTTCCGCCCCGCCAGGCTCTCCCGTTTCCCAAAGGGAGCATGTGCTGGCGGGTGTTTCYGGCCCTTGCTCGCACGAAATCCCGAACAAAAGCGGCAGGCCGCTGCAGCCAGCGGCAGCGCGAGGCGCGAAGCAGCAGGACCGAGGCCCGGCGCCCCATGTGCCGGCGCCGAGGTCGCCCCGTGCAAGCAGCCCCGCCGCCCCCACCAGCGCGGGCGCTCGCCGGAGACGGGGGGCTCACACCGCATCCGGCGGCCGGGCAGGCGCCGGCTGCCGGCGCATCTGCGGCACAAGCGCCCGGGGAGGAAGCCGAGGCCGCGCTGCTGCGAGCCGGGGGCACGTGGGCCGGCGGGGGGGCTCGTCTGCCGGAGGCCCGGGTTTGCTCACCAGCCGGGGTTATTTTGCAAGTCGCCCCGGTGCAGGTGTTCATGGCCCTCCGCCCCTGCTAGCCACAAGAAAGGGCTGCCGCTCGGCTGCCTCCCCCTTCCCGCCCGCGGGGGCCCCGGCGCGTGGGGCGCTGCGCGGGCTGCACCGTTGGCAGCGCTGCGGGCCCCGCCGGGCAGCCGGGGGACCGGAGGCAGGTGGCGGGAGCAGGCCGGAGCATCCGAGCAGCTCGACCCCGCTGCCGCTGCCTCCAGCCTCTGCTCCAAACTGGTCGCCACCAGAGGCTGGCAGCAAGGGCCTCAGGCAGTCACGGCAGCTGGGGGAGGATGTGGAAGAGGCTTGCAGATTCACAAGCAGCCTGGAGATGTTGTACAGAGATCGACTGCTCACCTCTTTTCCAGCACGGGAACCGGGGGCGTCACATGCCAGGAGCAGCCAGCAGGACGGGAGCACGAGGAGGTGCTGCCTTGCGCAGCAGGGAGGTGGTCTTGGGGCCTCCCTGCTGCAGGGTGCTGCTGATGCCCAAAACTTACCTGCGTTCAAAAAGCAAACCAGAGACATTCACGGATGGAAAAGGCCTGAAGAGCTGTTCAGAGCAAAGGCTCTCTCCCATCCCCTGCTGCTCTGGGAGCCCAGGGGACCGCAGCGGAGCAGGAGAGCACGCTGGGGAGCATCACTCCATGTTGCTCYGCACCACCCAGGCACCCGCACTGCTGGGCACATACCCCGGCACGGTTTGAGCAGAGCAYAGCCCTGATCCAGCTACAGCAGTCGGCCACTGGTTTTGTCACAGCCCGTCRGCTCTCCGGCACTGACAGCTCTGGGAAGCGTGCCGGCTATCTTCATGCATTAAACACCCGACTTTCAGCTGACAGCAAGAGTGCTGGCGGGCGCCCTGCTGTTGGGGTGTTGGATTACAGCCGCCCTGACCCGCGCATAGAGAGCAGCTCTGGAAATGCGGCCACAGCCACCCCCTCCTCAAACAGGCGCCTCCAAAGGCTGCTCACATCTCCAGCGGCAGCGTGAGGATGCAGCAGGTGCAGCTCCCCCAGGCAAGCTGCCGAGACCCAGACGGGGGTGCAGAGCCCCCAGGCAGGCTGCCGAGACCCAGACGGGGGTGCAGAGCCCCCAGGCAGGCTGCCGAGACCCAGACGGGGGTGCAGAGCCCCCAGGCAGGCTGCCGAGACCAGACAGGTTGCTGCCACGCACGGGGACTGAGCTCGGTGCAAGTCACACCAGCAACGCCTGGGCTTCAGCGGGACGCAGTTGCATCAGGGGTCTGAGCACCCTGCGCGGGAAGAGCTGGCTCCCYGGCATGGGGGCTCTCCACCCCGGCTCTGCTGCTGCTTGACTGCCAGAGGCGCTGCCTCTCCTTCACTTGCTCCCTGGCTGTTCTTGCTCATTGATCAGGAAGTCCAAGTGTATTTTCCCCACAGGCTGCCTGGTCATGTCACACCCCCAGGACATGCTACCCGCACCTGCTAGCGGCCAAACTCCTCTTGTGCTCCTCTGTGGCCCCATTAACCTCTTATTCCTGCACGGTGGCCCTGGTTCAGCTGAAAGCAAGGAGAGCACCAGTCCTTGGTTACCTTGTGCACATGCCTAGGACGAAGCAGACCTGATTTCAAACCATCTTACACAGGCAAGAGCTGGCCCTACGCTCTCGCTCAGCCATCCAGGTGTCTGCAAGGCCCCATGTTTTAGAAAATAAGGGGCCACCTGTAGCTCTGTGGAGATCAGCCCTGCTGGCATGTCACCACGGTCCATGCACAGCCACCTCTCAGACTCCCTGGGGCCGAATCCCCGCGGGGTGACACAAGGACCCAAACCCGGCCACCCAGGTGTGCTGGGAACAGGGGTCACACCAGGAGCCGGCTGCAGTGGAGGTGCGAGTGGTCCTCAGCTCCGCACGTGGAGATTACACGTTCCTTGGTCCAGTCTCCCCTTGCAGGTACCTCACAGTCGCCTGCTGTGGGCATGGGCCCACCGGTTCACCGGGGATCCCRCAGTGGCTGATGGGGCAGCCCAGGACAGACCGCATGCCCGTTCCCTCCCCGGCAGCACCGAGCCAGGGCCAGCTGAATGGGAACCGCTGCTAATTCCTACCGGATCAACACAGCTTTAGCCCTCTGGGGGTCTGCCCCTAAGCGATGGAGGAAGCTAACTCCTGTCCACGAGCCAGCTGCTCTAGCCCTTTCCCCAGACACACAGAAGGCTGTATTTTCATTGTAAATTGGAAATCAATCATAGCAGGAAATTCCCGTGCTGAGAACGCCCTGGCTATTATTATTTTATAGTACTCGGAGGTGTTCTGGGCACTTGGAAAGGCATGGCCCTTTCGGGGTATTATAGGGCAAATTAGTTTTAAAGACTGCTGTAGGAATGTTGGCCATTAGTTTCCAGAGCAGGACTGGTGCGCGTGGAGGCGATGGTTACAGCGGCGCGGGCAGGGCTTTGCACTGATTTCAGACACGTGTCCGACAGGAGAACGCACCACTGCAAAGACGGCATCAGTGCGCTCTGGAGTGAACACCTCTGGCCCTGACCCCAGCTTTATTAACAAGTAATTAATAGGAAAGCGGACGTGCTTTGTGTCTCTGAAGACCTTTTAAGATGTGATTATGTTGTGCTAATCTCACCCCGAAGTGCTTCCCTATTTAGACTGCACTGGGCCATTAAATATCTGAAACGCAAAAGGAGACCCCCCCCTCTGCCGCCTTGGGAAGTGTTCAGGGCTCTGTTCCCCAGCAGCCAGGCCCCGCTTTCAAACCCTCTAAATCATGTATTAAGTTGAGCCCATATGGACTGCCAGGAAAAACACTCCCTTCCCCTCATCTGTGTCTCATTACCCACAGTGCCAGGCCCGGCTTCGGAGCCGTTTGCTCCATCCCGTGCAGATGTGCTGCCCCGCTCTCGCCTATGGTATTTCACAGACGTCATCAGGACTTCAAGGAGCAGCTGAACGTCCTGCAACACTGCACAGGCTCTTGGCAAAGACATATACCCAGGGTCCCTAACACGTRGCCATAGACATATACCCTGACACCAAGCACCTTTCTGGTCCCCTCGGTCCCACACGAGGCAGGCGAGCTCCCGTGCGCGGTCCCACCAGGGAGGAGGTTTCCTGGCTGCCTCACCGCGGCAGCCCATCTCAACAGGCGGGCAGTGCTGGCAGGGGTCTGGCCCCTCGCCGCCCGGGGAGGTCTGCAGAGCCCAGTCCCGGAGGTGTAAAGGGAGAGGGGAAGGTGTCCCAGACAGACCCGTCCTACAGCTGCCTCCTCTGCTCTTTGGCACTGCAGCGCTTGAGCGCTCAGGTCGAGGAGCAGGTCAGGAAGGTGCAGGCACCTGCATCTCTTTCCCGATGTGGCTTGAGTCCAGGACACCCCCCCCAGCTCYCGGGGTCCTAGAGCTGGAGTTTTGATTCACCCGATGTGCAAATCACGCAGTTACTGGCAGATCCTGGCACGGGGAATAAATTTAGCCACTATACAGTGCTACGCCTGACAGCGCTTTGGGCTCGAGCTGTGTTCTGGCACAAAACAGCAGGATTTGCAGACACAAGCGGCTGCTCTCGTTGGACCCTCCTTGTGCAACACATGGCCTGACTGTCGATTTACACACGCTGTCCTCCCCGAGGCCCCGAACCAGCAGCGCCTACACACTGCACCCAGGGAAGGACACTCCAGGGCAGGGCAGGATGGAGCAGGCTCGAGAGGCAAAGGCAAGGATTTACAGACAAATTCAACCTTGCAATAACTGGGGTAGTTAAACTTGGGGACAGCGCGGGTGGCACAGGGCTAAGTCACCACTGCTCAGAGTCTTGAGCAAAATAAGTGCCCTAAGAGCCACAACAAGAAACAGCACCTGCTTTATTTCACTGCTGGGGACACTTCTTCAGCCTGCATCTAGCAGCATCTACAGCTAAACACGAGGATCATCCATCTGTCCCCCACCTTAGCTCCTGTGAAAGCCAGACCTGGTGGCTGCCCAGGCCATCCTGCTCTGCATCTCCCGAGCTATCGCCACGCAGACATGGGGCCACCAAGAGCTGTGGCAGCTTTTCACCCTTGCTTGAAAACCTGGATGTGGGCTGGTGAGGTGAGAACCCCACCATGTCCGGGCCTCGCTCAGACCCCACGACATCGCCTGGCTTTAGTGCCATCAYTTTCCCCCACAGTGTGCAAATGGTTACAGTGACTTTTATGCTGAAAACGCCAGACGAGGAGAGAACACACCTAAATAACATAGCGGGCGGGTACTTGACAATGGAGCTGCCCCCTCTCCAGTGCAATAATTAGCTGCTCCTCCTGGCTGCCKCCTGCCTTGCAAGCCATCAGGGTTCACGTCCTCAGGCTTTTGCTAATCACGATGGCAGGAAAGTTATTTCTGTGCCAAATGGGAGCTGGTGTTCAGCCCCCAGGCTGTGCCGCAGAGGGCAATTCTAGCTACGGGGAGAGGCTGTGAGCGAGCAGCACCGAGAGACCTCGGAGTCGGGGCTTGGCCACGTCTCCTGCCTTACAGCAAGAGCAACGTCATCTCTGCAAGTCTCCCAGCCTGCAGGGATCTGAAGTTGCTGAACAGAAGGCTTAGCAAGTCATAGTAGTCTTTGCACAGCTCTCGAAATCAGGCTCAAAAATCTCCTGGGATAAAGCTCTCTAGTGAAAGTTTCACCACTTCCTGCGATGCCAGAAAAGCCACAGAAACAGACGCTTTTGTTTAAGTTTGGCACTTCCCTTTTTTGGCCCTGGCTGCAGCCCAGAAGTGCAGAGGTGAACACACACATCAAAACTTCGTTTATGAGGAAAGTTACCCACCTCTTTCTGAACTTCAAAGGAACTGGCACTTAGCCTGGATTTTGGGTACAGGTCCAGGTTAAATTATTGTATGAGAACAAAGTGATTGGCCGTATTCAAATGTTACTCTGACAGAGAAACCAGGACATGCAGCATCTTAAAGAGCTTTTGGGGGTACAAGATTTAAGAGAGGGGGGGGGAAAAAAACCATCAGTTTTCTCGCTCTGTCACTGCCTGTGTCTGTCAGACCAACAGGAGAGGCTGCAACTCTGGTCCAACATAGCTCTCTGACAGCTTGCACTGGTTCGGGGACCCCGTGCCCCAGCCAGCAGTGGGCAACCACCACAGGAGACTACGTCAAAAAAGAGCCTGGCATAGAAACACTCCTATCATCAGCCCTTTAGCGCATGGCGGAGACGCACACGGCAGACTTTAATATCAGTAAGGTGGAAACTGAGAAAGAGAGAGGAAGAGTTCAGAGTTGCCTGATGGATGTACCGGTGTGGACCTGTCCTGTAGCACGACCATGAGCGCTGGCAGCAGGGTCTCGGACATGTCAGAGCAGGGCCTCCAGGGCTGCAGTCATCCTCTGTGGCCGTGAGCGGCAGCGGGACAGGCGGTGGCAGCCACTGTCGGTGCAGGGATGCCATCTAGTGTCACTTGGCAGAAGGGCCCATGAGGCAGTGCCACCAGGGACGGGGCAGCCCCGGTCCCACAGGCTCACAGCCTCTCCAGGGCCGGACTAGGGGCACCCCAAAACCATCCCCAGCACAGAGAGGTCCTGGGACACCCTGCTCCTGGGATTCCCCTCTTGTAGTAACTGACAGGACCAAGGGAGCAAGGCAAAGAGGAAAAACAGTGCTGGGAGAGCTGTGCCAAGGCCCCTGGTCCCCCAGCATTGCACACAGAGCTGTGCTGATGCCCCGCTCCTGCCTGCRCCAAGAGCCCGCATGGTGTGTGCAGGGCAGGACCGCGAGACAAAGCAGCACCGCTGTGCTGCAAGCACGCACAGCCCTGTGCCACCAGCACGGCTCCAGGCTCCAGCTGAGATTAATGGGCAAATTGCCCTCCCTTACTCCAGAGGATGCAGGAACGCTAAATCACAAAGTGGAGATGCACCAGCTGCACTAAGCGTGCTGGTTGTGCAGGAGCAGCAACGCTCAAAGTGGTGCCGGCGCCTCCTCAGGGGGCCCTGGGGCAGCCCCACATCCCAAGGCCTGGTGGACGCTCTGGCATGGGCGCACGGCTGCCAGGGGTTGGACGCTCACCAGCCTCACCAACGCCACAGGTCCGCCTCTGCRGCGGGTGGCTTTGTAGAGGAGAAGGGCCAGATTCACCCCCAGGAATGTGCAACCAATTTCTAGCACGAGCATAGACAAGTACAAGGCAAGGGAGACCTGGCAGTACTGGTGGCTGGAGTGCAAGGTGCAGCCCCAAGCATGAAACCAGCAAGAGGACGAAGGCAGGGAGGCTGGCTGGGTGCTCGCACGGCCCCACGTGGCAGCAATGGTGAGGACAGAAGACGCAGGAGACGTTGAGAGGGGGCTGAGAGGGTGCTGGCAGGCAGAATTGTGCTGGGAGGCTGTGGCTGAGGGCTGGGTGCTGACGGTGGATGAGCACTGCACCATGGCCTGGTCCCACTCTCCACTTGGCTTAGAGGCTTGGTCGGATGGTGGGTGCGATGCCAGCATGGCCATGCCTGGCACGGCAGCCCTGTGGAGTGGCTGGAGCACTGACRGGGAGCCTGAGGCAAGGGAGGTGCTGAGAGTCCCCAGAGGGATGGCTGCTGGCCTCTCCGTGGGTGCTGGAGGAACAGGGGGCATTTGTCCAGCGGTGGCTGCCAGTGTGGTGGCTGACACTAGTGTGGCAGCAGGAGCTGGTGTGGATGGTGTGGGCTCCATGGTGGTGACTCCAGGAAGCTGCAGTCTTATGATGGCTGGTGTTGAACCAAAGCTGAAGGTCTCCGGTGGCATGGTCAGAGATGGGGTGGTGATGGAGGCCTCCGGTGGCACGGTCGGAGATGGGGTGGTGATGGACACCTCCGGCAACACAGTCAGAGATGGGGTGGTGATGGAGGCCTCCGCCAGCATGGTGGGAGATGGGGTGGTGATGGAGGCCTCCGGTGGCATGGTCAGAGATGGGGTGGTGATGAAGACCTCCGGCGGCACAGCTGGCAATGGGGTTATGATGGAGGCCTCTGGCGGCATGGTTGGAGATGGAGTGGTGATGGAGGCCTCCAGTGGCGTGGTCGAAGATGGGGTGGTGATGGAGGCCTCCGGTGGCATGGTTGGAGATGGGGTGGTGATGGAGGCCTCCAGCAGCACAGCTGGTGATGATTTGGCAATGAGGGCCTCCAAGGATATGGTTGGTGATGGAGCATTGATGGATGCCTTTGGTGGCACAGTTGGCAACATGGTGGGAATGGCTGCAGGCAGTGGCGTGGTTGGCAGTGCCAAGATTGGGAAGGCCCCTGGGGACAGAGTGGTCAGCACTGCAGTTGGGAAGGCCCTTGGTGATAGCATAGTTGACATCCCTTGTGATGACAAGGAGGTGAACGGCAGAGGTGGAGTGAAAGAAACTGAAGGAGGCAGAGTATTTGGGCAAATTAACTGGTCGTCCCTCAGTGACATTACTGCTTGCCCTGCCAGGTGGGGTGGACTCTTGCATGCCACTTGGGTGGGCAATTTAACTTTCTCAGTGTTGCCCTGGATCCAGCTGTGCAGGTAGCAAAGGTTGCAGTCACATCTCCATGTGTTCTCACTGAGATACAGTGAGCTGAGCCTCCCCAAGGGGTCCAAAAGCCCATGGGGAATACTCTGCAGCTGGTTTTTTCGAAGGTTGAGGGTTTTCAGATTTGTGAGAGAAGCAAAGACCTCGTTGTCCAGAGAAGAGAGCTGATTTGTGTCCAGCTGGAGGTCTGAGAGCTTGCTGAGCCCAGTGAAGGCTCCTCTTGGTAGGGCTGTTAGCTTGTTCTGAGACAACGTGAGTTTGTTGAGAGATGTGAGGTTTCTAAAGATGCCATCTGGAAGTGTGGCCAAACTGTTCCTGCCCAGGTCCAGCTCCCGGAGCTGTGGCATGATGTCAAAAAGGCAGCTGGGAAGCTCCACAATGTGGTTTGAACCCAGGGTCAGCAGCTTCAGTTTGTTTAAACCAAAAAAACCCTCAAATGGGAGAATCCTGAGGAGGTTGTTGTCCAAGAGGAGTTTCTCCAGGTGGGGCAGGTTCTTCAGGAGGGTGGGTGGCAGCACCCTGAGTCTGTTCCTCTGGAGGCTGAGCTCCAGCAGCCCCAACTGACCATCCAGCAACCCCTCTGGGAGGTCCTGAAGCTCATTCTCATACAGCCGGAGGACTTGCAGCTGGGAGAGTTTGCTAAAGGCATCCCTAGGAAAAGCCCTGATCCTATTTCTAGCCAAGTCCAAAAACATCAGATTGGCAAGAGAATCAAAGATGCCTTCTGGGAGAGAAGGGATTGCATTGATGTGCAGGGAGAGCTCTCCCAAATTCTCCAGCCCATCAAACAGTCCTTTGGGGATCTGCCTGATGTGGCTGTCTCTCAGCTCCAGTCTCTGCAAGCTTGGGAGGTTTTGGAAAGTACCCACAGATAGTTCTTCTAATGAGGCACCAGAGATTTCCAAATCCCTCAGTTTCTCCAAACCGTCAAAGGCTCCTGGTTCAACTGTCTTGATTTTGTTGCCAATAAACAGAATTTTGATCAGTCTGGGCATGTATCTGAAGGCACCTTTCCTTATAGCAGTGATGCTGGTCTGTACAAAGATCATCTCAGAAATGAAGGGCTTTGCAATCTTTGGGATCTCTTTGACATCATTTTTGGTCCCTCTGTAGACCTCCTGGTAATCCTTGGGGGTTTCATACTGATCTTCACTCAAGATTTGCTCTTGGCATTTATAGGGATGGAAGGAGAGGAAGAAAAGGAAAAGGAAATGCTGGTACATTGTCCTGAAAAAAAGAAGTTTTCAGATGTCAGATATGAAGAAAAATAAAATCTGTGTCCACAGCTCATGAATTATGGTATGACACTGTCATTCAGCTCTCAGCACTCTTCTACGCACATATCATAACTCATTTTATGAAAGAGAAAGATTGTACAAGCCAAAGTACACTGCATTTACAAGAATTCACTTCTGTTGATACTAGGGTTTGGAGAGAAATGGAGAGAGCACCAACTCAAAACTCAAGTGTGGGAGAGGGGAGACACTCCAGGAGAGGCACAGGCTAAACAGTGTCTGTTCTCTGTTCGCCTTCTCCTACACTTGGGTTCAGGCTGGACGTGCATCTGGGTGAAGAAGGCGAAGTGCTGCTGCCTGTTAGCACTGCCCCAGKGGGACCAGTTACTCAGCAGGGCCGTAGCTGATTCATATAACAACGGTAGCAGTCAGCCCTTTGCTTGCTACTGCAGCAGATTGGAAAGGGTCCTAGTAGCCAGCCAAGACCAGAAGACCTTGTTTACTCAKAATTTGCCAATAAATTTACAGCTTAAAACAGCTGACCACCTTATGCAATGCATCTGTGGAAAAAACAGCATTACTGTAATTTTTGTAACAACAACCATGACAGTGAGACACCCAGCACAAGTCCAACAACACCAGTTGCCCTTTACTAGGAAGGACACGTTTTTCTAGGTCATTCATGGTGGTATGCAGTGGTGCCACCCCAGCCTCTCAGCGCAGCTCCTGGGGACTGTCCAGTGTCACCCAGGGCTGCCAGAAGCAGATACACTGAAGCAATGATGCCTGGTGCATCCCTTTTCCTTTCTCTTCTAGCTGTCCTGCTGTAGGTTTCTGTGCCCATCCTTGGTCAGACACCTCTGCAGAGCACACTGTGCTGGATGGACTTGCTATTATTGGCACTTCTTTTAGTTCAGGAGGATTATTTAAAGTATTCCTTCTAAATAGCTCTTTTTCAAGGTTCCTGCTAATCACATCACAGTTTGGCCTTTCTTATGCAGCTTTTTCAGATAGAAATGGCTGATCTGTGGGTAGCAACTGAGCTTTATACTTAGGACTAGGCCCATTAATATCCACAAATTAACCATTTGGTGGCCTACRTTTAGGGCCATGATGTGGAAGCCACAGCCTGCAGTTAGAAGCCATGTAAATATCCCCCACTTCCACCTCGTCATTCTGAAACATCCAGCTAAGACATTCGCTCTGGTTTAACAGCAGAGAGCATCATACTCCAGCAGTATTTTTCATTTTGTTATTCACAGCCATAGGTGAGAGTAGGAGAAAGGGATGTGGACTGCTTCTTGGGCATCCAAAGCTTACTATGGAGAAAGCTTACATTGGGAGGTGACATTTCCTATGAAAAGACCTACAGACTCTCTGAAAATGTTTAGAGGTCAGCAAATCCAGAAGACTGAAAACCATTGGGTTCAAACAGAGAAATATGAGAGGTGAGGTATGTGCTTACTTCCCCACAGGGTTTCCCAGGGCCAAAAGCCACTGCTGATCCCTGTCCATCCTCTCTCCAAGGGTAACTCAGGTGGAGGAGCTGGGGGCTAAGAGTATAAAAGTGCATGCTTCACTGCAGCTGCAGGGGCAGAGCAGATGGCCTGGATTTCATGCACAGACAGGACAGGCTGGGCTGGGCGCACAGGAATGAAAATAAACAGTTTTGAACCACAAAGTGCTTTTAAGACTCCCTCATCGTAGCTGGCTGCATGGAGCTTCAGCATGGCCTGCCTCTCTCTCTCTCCCGCAGAGCAGGAACAAGGTGGGACAAACCACAGGAAAAGGCACACGATTAGAGCCTTGCAGCCTTGCTGCGGAGGAATGACAGTCCCCCCAGAACTGCCCTTTCTGGCACATTCCTGTTTTTAAAGAGCAGAAAAGCATTTTGCATCACTTACTTGGCCAAGCACTTCCAGCCCAGCGCAGGCAGCCACTCCAGCCACTCCAGAGGCGAGCCGAGCCAAACGGAGAGCGAGGCCTCCAAACGAGGGGATCCCTCCACCTGGTGAGGCCGAGGCCTCTTTATCCCCGTAGCAGGCGCAGGGTTTGGTTTCTCACGATGTCGGCTGCACAGGGAGATAAGGGGCAGCACGGGGACTGCATGCCCCGGTGCAGCACAGCCAGGCTGCCGGCACAGGGAGCAGTCCCTGAAACTTCTTCGAGATGAGGGGAGGCACGTAGCCCCTAGGTGTTATCTGCTGGCACCACTTGACCAGCCACATCCACGGAAAGCTGAAGATCTCCAGTCCAGCCTGTTCAATAGCCGATGGTCTCCACAGTCTCATATCTCCGGCAGCATAACCCATCGGCCTCACAGCCACCACCCCCGTCAACACAACAGAAAGGAGATTCTTTTACTGGGGCTTTTCCCAGTAAAAATTTCCAAATGCTTCCTTCTTCCTGAGCTGGCTAAAAGGCATCGCTCTGAAGCTATTTCGTTAAGCCTGCAACAGTGACGATGTCTGTGACTCTGCTGGACAGATCCCCTGACGTCTGGCTATGACTCGGCACGCACAGCTGCTGCTCTGCTCGAAGGCTCAGGCTGCCGAGCGATGGACCTGTGGTCGTGCCCTGGGCTCACCTCCACCATAACACAAGCCAAAGGCCTCCGGGGGGGAACCCAGGGCTCCCGGCAGGTGCAGTGCCTTGTGGGACAAAACACCCTGTCTGATTCAAAGACTTAAAATGTCAGGGAGCTTATCACATCCCACTGGGTAATTGCACTTTAACATTTCTTCTTCGGTTTTCACCTCTTATAAAAGTTCAGCTCATGCTTACCAGGCTTCACTATGCCTTTCCTGGCAAATTAACAAGCATTCCAAATTACTGCACGTATTCAGCAACTTTACCCCCTCCAGCATAAACCCCATACGCACGTCGCCTTTAACACAAAACATGCTGGCTCTCCTTGAAGGAAGCCCATCTATCATCTCGGAAACCCCAGCTCTTCTACGTTGCAACGGAGCAGCAGTTTCACACTGTGCACCAACAGAGGACAGGCAAGAGGAAAGGGACTCAAGGGCGAACCCAGACCCCCTGTGAGTAACCGCTGAGCGTTGGGGACCTCACCTTCCCGGCGAGCTGGGCCTGGGGGAGGTGGCAGGCCGGGGTAATCGCCTTGGCGCCACGAATGGTGCTAATTAAMCCTCCTCTGCAGCAGGAAACATGCGTGCGAGCACGAGTGCGTGTGGGAGGAGAAGACTCCCAGCTGGAACAGCTCTGTGCTGCCARTGCTATAACTTGGCGTGCTGGAAGGAGGCTGGTGCTGTCAGGCTGCAGCCCCCACCAGGGCTAACAGGGCTGGTTTTCCAGCCAAGCCAGCTAAGCTCGTTGATGCAAACAACTAAGACTCGTGTCCCCAGCACGGCCCCAGGGGGTTGCACACAAACCTGGACCTCCTTAGCCTCTCGCGCAGGCACATCCACCAGGAGCACATGAGTTTTTGTGGGAGAGAGGATCCGTGTTCTTTCAAGGGTGGGAGGGAAGCAAGCAAAGAGCAGAAAAGGGATGGAGTGAAAGTCTGCCCTATCCAAGACCAGTATTTGCCAAAAGGGCCTTGCTGTGGGATTGACATAACACAGCTGGGTCTGCRTACTGCTGAGCTGGAGCTGAGCAGCCCTGCGGGGAGGTGAGCGTGACCACGCTGGGTCCCCGTGGTGCCTCGCTGCTCCGGCTGGGCTGGGGTGGTCCCAGAGCACCTGGGACACCAGCCCCCAGGAAGAGCAAACCCAGCAAATCTTCAAGAGAAGACCCCAAGTTCCTCTAAGTGCAGGCAGGGTCAGGAGGCACGGGGCAGCTCGGGGGGGGGGGTGGCCAGGCCTCTTCTGGGCCATCCCAGCTCTCTCTGGCTCWGGAGAGTCCCGTGTCCCATCGGCCACAAGATGGTGCAGCAACACTGCACAGCAAACCCCTTGCCCCAGTGGGGACAGGGAGAAAGGCTGTGCTGGGCATGCTGGACTGCAGGGCAGCAGATCGCAGAGCCTGCTGGGTCACGCACACACACACACACTCGTGTAGCATCCCTCCTCTAGGGAAGAGCGCGCCTTACCTGCCTCCCCTGGGCGGGCGGCGCTGCTGGGACTTCGCACCCGTCGCCCTGAGCCCGTCTCCGGCAGGCAGACAGGGCCGTGCCGTGYGGCTCCAGGCGAAGCCCCGCAGGGAGGCCTGGGGGACAGGCCAGGGGCAGCCGCGGGATGGTTCCCGGTGAATCCCACCCGGCAGCAAGGCAGCCCTAGCCACCTTGCCCATGGGCTGACCAGCYTCTCCCTTGGACACCCCTCACCAAACTTGTGCCCAGGGGATTAATGCTGGCTGACAGCAGGGTCACTGCACAGCACGGGGAAGTGGGATGGGATTTGGCACTGGAGAGACGCAGGGGGCAGTGATAACCACGCCAGAGACCAGCACGTACTCACCCGCGGGYACCAGCTCCCCAGCACGCCCCAAGCATGGCCTTGCTGTCGGGGACGCCCCAGCCTGGAGGCAGGTGACAAGTCCCTCTCGGATTACAGCCACATTCGCTGCTTCCCCCAAGCACTCGGGCAGAGGCCGGGGAAAAGATTGCGTTTCTTCTCTCCACCCTGGGAACTGGCCGCACAGAAGTACATATATACAATTTAATGATACTTGAAATATACAGGGAACACCTGGCTGCGAGAATAAATACCACCAGTCCAGCTCTTGCGTTTGGCGACGGTTGGTGCCGGCGGCAGGGAGAGCAGGTGGGACGGAGCAGTGCTTCTCGGGCGGGTTTCGGAGCCGCAGCAGCCGGTCCAGGCGGAGCAGAAGCGGGCRCGCGCCCGAGCCCTCAGGGAGCGGAGGCTCCRGCGGGGACCGCGRCCCCTTCCCCTTCCCCTTCCCCGCCGCGCGCCGCGATGCTGACGCTGAGGTGCAGCGCGCCGCAGCTGGAGCGCAGCACCCAGGCGCCCCGGTAGGGCAGCCCCGGCCCCGGGGCCGCGGGCAGGCGCAGGCTGAGCTGCCGGCAGCCCGTGGCATCGCAGGCCACGTGCACGCTGCCCTCGGCGTCGCTGTAGGCGCACTGCCCCGGCGCCTCCTCCTCCTCCTCCTCCTCCTCCTCCGGCGCCGGCTCCCCCGGGGCGCCCCGGCACGGCAGCTGCTGCTCCGCTGCCTCCAGGAGGGAGCGTCCCTGGAGGGGAGCCGGCTCGGCGCAGGAGGCCGGCGCGTGGGCCAGGGGGTCGGCGAAGCCCTGCAGCCAGCCCAGGAGGTAGGCGAGGCGGCAGTCGCACACCCAGGGGTTGCCCGCCAGCCCCACGCGCACCAGCTCGCCGTTGGCGTCGAAGAGCCCCGGGGGCAGGCGCGGCAGGCGGTTGTGCTCCAGCGCCAGCGCCGCCAGGCGGGCGAGCCCCGCGAAGAGGCCGGGCGCCAGGCTGGAGAGGTGGTTGTGGCTCAGCCGCAGCGCCGTGAGCCTGGAGAGGCCCCGGAAAGCCCCGGCGGGGAGGTGCGCCAGGCTGTTGTGCGAGAGCGCGAGGGTCTGCACCTCCGAGAGGTTGGCGAAGACGCCCTCGGGCACCGTCTCCAGCCGGTTACGGGCCACCGAGAGGTCGAGGAGCTGCGGGGTGCCCTGGAAGAGGGCGGCAGGCAGGGCGGCGAGGCGGTTGCCCTCCAGGCTGAGGGAGGTGAGGTTGGGGAGGCAGGAGAAGACGGCGGGGCGCAGGCTGCCCAAGGCGTTGTGCTGCAGCTGCAGCCGCCGCAGCCTCCCGAGGCCGGCGAAGGMGCCGCGTGGCAGCTCTGCCAGCCGGTTGCCGTCCAGGTGGAGCTCGCTGAGGTGCCCCAGGCTGCTGAAGGCGCCGGGCGGCACCTGGGCCAGCAGGTTGTCGCTCAGTTTCAGGATGCGGAGGGAGGTGAGGGGGGCGAAGAGCCCCGGCGGCAGCTCAGCCACGGCGTTCTGGGAGAGGTCCAAGGTGTGGAGGTGCCGGAGCGGGTGGAAGATCTCAGGGGGAAGCACCTCGATCTTGTTCCTCCGCAAACGCAGGTCCTGTAGGGAACCCGCGGCGCCGAAGAGCCCTGGCTCCAGGGAGCGGATGGCGTTGGAGCCCAGGGAGAGCTTGCTGAGGCTGGGCAGGCCGGCCAGGAGCCCGGGGCTGACGGCCGACAGCGGGTTGCCCGAGACCTCCAGCTCCGTGAGGCTGGGCAGCCCCTGAAATGTGCCAGCCTCCAGCACCTGGATGTTGTTGTTGAGGAACACCAGCTTGGTGAGGGTGGTGCTGGAGCCCAGGGCCCCGCTGCGGAGGCTGCTCAGGGCTGTCTCCACGAAGAAGAGCTGGGTGGCATTTCCCGGGAGCCCTGCGGGGATCTCCCGCATCCTCTCCTCCGAGCAGAAGACTTTGGAGATGTCGTAGCACTGGCAGGATGGAGGGCAGGGCTGGGGGAGCCCCCCCACCAGCAGGGACCCCAGCCCCAGCACCGTGTAGACCGTCACCCTGCACTAGAGAAGGACCTGAGGCTCATCCCTGTGCCATGGCTGGGGCCAGCCCTGCCCCACGCACTGCTTCAGCAGGACAAAAAACTGCACCCCACAACCTGCAGCCTCTCTCACGGGCAGCCGCTGCCAGGGGAAGCAGCTTTTGTGCTGAGAAATACAGCAGGCGCAACCCTTTTTGGCCATGACAGCATGGCGCAGCCCACGAGGGCATCCCCTTGGCCGCATCCTGCAGACTGCCCCAGCGCTGCCCTTGCTCAGCCTTTGCRGGAGTGGGAGACTTTGCTCCCAGATCCCTCCCGTGCAGTGCATCCTTGCTTTTCCACCTGCGCCCCAGCCCTGCTCTTGACCTGTGACAACCAGGGCCGCACTGCCCTCACCAGCAGGCCCCGCGTCCTACAGGGCCATGGCCACAGCCAGGCCTGCAGGGACTCACTGAGACCACAGAGGAACCTGCATGCGTCTCTGTAGCTGGCGCAGGCAGGGTGCTACCTGCAGTGGGTGGCAGGGAGAGTACTGCAGAGCAGACCGGGCCAAATCAGCACTTAGTCACAAAGTGAGCAGGCTCCCCAAGACTGCATTTCTACATGCCCGTTACGTACTTCTATTTCTCATTAAAATTTTGGACCCAGAGCTTGCGATAAGGGTGTGTGGGTATGCAAGGGCATAGAGTCGAAATGCCAGAGGGGGTTTGTACGCTCGCAGGGCATGTGCACGCAACTAAGACACACTCCCCCAGGCAGTGCCCAGGAAGCACAAGAGCTGCTCAAAGTAGCCTTTGGAAGCGGCTTCGGATCAGGACTAGTGTCCTACACAGACCCAGCCGACCTTTCCAGCCCAGCACCACCAGGCAGGACAGTTTGGCACAGCTCTTGGTGCCCCAGGAGCTCAGGCAGCCCTAGGCGACCGGAGCAGCAGCACCCAGGCCTGTGGGATATTTAGTTGACCACATGCCTGTTCCCAGCCCACGCGGGGCTGGAGAGGCACTGACAGACTGCCTGAGCAGAGCAGTGGCCTCCAGGCCACAGCCAGTGCTCTGTGCCAGAAAGCTGGAAGTATGCAGACCGCCGGAAGCTAAATATTGCTCTCCTCCGCAGTGACGTCAACCTGGAGAAATCCCATTCAAGTGAGGGGTGCTCTGGATTTACGCCAGCATTTGAGAGCAGAATTAGGCCTATCTTTTCCTTTCCACCTTCTAACATGTTTTCACACAAAGCCAAAAGCAGTTCCTAGCATGCCCAGCTCCCTTAGCAAACCCATGTCACCAGCTACCTGAACCAAGCAGCTGCCACTTACCAAGAACAGCATCACGGGTCCCACGACTGGGTCCGCTGTGAATTCGTGGGAGCAAAACTCCTCCAGAAAGGAAGACGTTTTCTGTAGCGGATGTTGAACCCAGCTGACGAAACGTCCCTGCTGGGGCGGAGCTGCCCATTTCTGCTTATCGGTGACAGCAACCAGTGTCCTTGGAGCGCTTCAGAAATAACCCGGCCCCAGCGGGAATTGAGGTGAATGCACTCAGGGAGCAGAATAAAACCAGCAGTGAGCTAGCATCCTGGCAGGGAAGCGGCATCACATCCCAGAAGGTGCACCGGCCTCAGGGCAGTGGCAGGGCATTGCTGGCACCAGTGACACCCGTCCCACACCAAGGGTCAGCATGTTTGCTCACAGCAGCCCTCCAACAGCCTTCCTAGACTTTAATAAATGTCACTGAAGAATGGGACCAGCAAGTGCCCTTGCACAAGRGAGGGGCTCAGGCAAGGCTTATCAAGGCAAACCCAAGCCGTGGCAAGGCAGGGGCAGCATGCCCAGTAAGGCTCTGGGACCATCATTGTGCAGCTCGGAGAGCAGAGCCACCAGCATTGATTGCATAAAGCGCTTTCCAGCCTGGGATGCCGATCTGAGGCCGACCAGTGGTGGGCCGGCCAGACAGAGCCCATGGACCAGCCAGGATCCCAAAAGCTTGCCACCTACCTGGCAGAGCTGGATGCTTCTCCCGGGGTACTTAAGGAGACTTGCATGGATTTGGCTGGCTGGATGGAGCCAGGTTGCTCAGGTATGAAGAAACTCAGCTGTGTCAGAAGAACAGGCTACCCTGGCTGTCAGCAGCTGGCTCTAAAGGGAGCTGAGTGAGCTCCCCCACTCCAGGCCCAAGCCTGATAAACTTGCTGAACCCATCTCTTAGGAGAGGACTCTGCAGGAAGCATCTCTATGGAKAAGCTGATGGAGGTCTCAGCTCTTTCTCCGAAAGCTGTCCTCCCGCTTTCAGTGGCTGGGACCTCCTGCAACCTTGAAGCTACCAGGTCTCTTCTCCTAGTCTAGACCCCAGGCCAGCCCAGGCTCCAGGACTGCAGGCTGCTRACTCTCTCTCATGCCAGCCAGCCTCTGTGGGCTTTTCCTCAAAACAAAACAAAAAAAGATTTAGGAGAGGAAGTAATGCAAAGCTCCCATCCCAGCTGGGTTATTCCAAGGGCACAGGGCCGCGTAACGCGTAGGAGCAAACAAACAATTCTTGGAACTGGAGATGGACAATTGTACTTTAATCGGAGAGGTCACAGAGCAGGTACTGAACAGCACAGATGCATATTCACATGTTTCCAGGATATTCTGCAGGTGCGAGTCAGGAAGAGCGCACTGGTGTGCGAGCGCGGGGCCTGCCCCGGCACGAAGGCGGGCGCACAGGGGCAGGGTGACCGGCAGGTACTGGGGAGCTCCCCTCGCCCGGCTCTCTGACAGCCACGGTGACATTCCCCAGCACAGCCCAGCACCAGCACAGCGCTGCGGGGTCATGTGCAGCGGTGAGCTAGACCAGGTCCTGCTGGGCTGCGGCCCCGGGATGCTCCAGCAGCTGTGCTTGACCAGGGCCCAAGTGCAGGGAGCCTCTCCCAGCACCAGGGAGAGGGGCCCACGCCGGGGAGGGGGCTTTGCAAAGTGCTTCCTTGGGCGAGGGCCAGCTGGCATGGCCAGACGCTTGGTCCAGCTCCATGCGTGCTTCATGCCGATCTCCCAGCCCCTAGCTCTTTCCTTACAGCAACGGCCTCCTTGCAACCCGCCCCCGCCCCAGCACGCTGTGACCCCAGAGGCAGCAGCGCGGCCTCGGGAAGGCTAGCATCTGCCTACCGCGGGGCTCACGCCTTGGCTTGCAGCTTGGCTGCAGGGGGTTGCTGCTGTGCCCAGGCCATACACGCACTCGCACGCAGCCCCCGGGGACAGGACTCTCCTGCCAGGGCGAGCACAAGTGCGTTAGGGTCAGGACCTTTCTTGAGATGGGGCTGGGGGAAGATGCTGTTCTTCTCAACCCTGTGCTGCCTGTGGGCCGGGAGGGCACAGCCAGTTACTCTGTGCGGGCTGCAGTAGCACCAAGGAGCATCTCAGGGTCAGGAGACCCGTCCAGGCACGGGGCCAAGGCACAGACAGCCTTGCCCCGGGGGTTCCCCTTCTGGACGCCCACAAGCTGCAAACCAGCACAAGGACATGCAGCTCTGCTCAGGGCGAAGGCCCCTGTTGCACTCCCTGGCGCTGTGCGATAGTTTAGCACCCTGCGTTCCCAGACGTGGGGTGGGAGAGGAGCAAAGGCACAGGCACCAGGAGCTGGGGTAGGGCAGCAGGCAGAGCTGGACCAAGCAGCAGGCTTTGCTCAAAGGGCAATGCCAGGCGAAGGATGGGCAAGACCATGCTGCCCTTGCTCCAGAAAGCACCACCACGGCCAGGCTGCAGCTCCCTGCTGAGCCCTGGGCAGCCCCTGCCCTGTCAGGCTCAGGGGATGCGGGTTGCCTCACGGCACCCCACACCGTGCCTGATGGGCCCCAGGGACACCCCAGTGTGCAGGGAAGCATGCACGGAGGCCGTGCTGGGGGCAGGGGGCCGGAGAGGAGCGAGCGTGATCGCGGGGTTTCACCTCCCTGCAGAGGAGGGCCTGCATGAGGCGAAGCAGAGCAGCACGGGGAACGCAGAGCGATGCTGGCCCRTCCAACTTGTCCACTGCAGCTGACGCAAGGTCACTGCCAGGTGTCCCGGTCCCGGGCGTGGGCTGCACCAAGGGGCTGTCTCACCAACACCGCTCCCCCAAGRGTTTGCCGGCCACCACGCTCAGGCTTCGTTGGGCGCCTTCATCCTCATGAGCACGACGTGGCTCTTCTTCCTACAGCTGTAGGCCACCAGCGCCACGAGGGCGCAGAGCAGGGCCACGCACACCAGCACAATGACCGCCACCACCACCCCACTCTGCACCCGTGTCAGCCCCCACTGCCCCCTCTCCTCCTCCTCCTCCTCCTCCTCCACGAGGCCGGGGGCGGCCGGCAGCACTGTGGGGTGCCCCGTCTCCGTGGCCGTGGAGGCCGGCTTGGAGGGACGCGCAGAGAGCGGGGTGCCGGGGCGTGAGGTGGCCGTGAAGCTCTCTGGCTCGGCTGTCACGGGCAGCCCGTCGGAGAGCAGCTGGTCGCGCTGCAGCCCCACGATGGGAGCGCCCCGCAGGAGCAGCGGCAGGGCGCACACGGGGGGGATCTCGCCCACCTTGTGCTGGTTGGCCTCCAGCCAGGTCTTGAGAGCGAGGATCTTCTCGTTGCAGTGCCAGGAGTTGTTGTGCAGCCTCACCTCCTGCAGGGCAGTCAGTGGGGCGAAGACACCTGCTGGCAGGTACTCGAGGACATTGACCTGCAGCTGCACCTTCCTCAGCGCTGGCGTGGCCCCAAAGAGGCCCTGTGGCAGCGCCCGCAGCTGGTTGTTTTGCAGCGAGATGTTCTGCAGCTTGGGCAGCCCACGGAAAGCCTCGGCGTCCAGGCGCTGCAGCGCATTGGAGTGCAGTGACAGCTCCAGCAGCTCGCCCAGGCCCTGGAAAGCTCCTGCCGAGACCGAGCGCATCTGGTTCTTGCTCAGCACCAGGAGCTGCAGCTGGGTGAGGTTGCTGAAGACACCCTCGGGGAGGCCAGTGAGCTCGTTGTCATAGAGCCACAGCTCCTTCAGGTTGGGCATGGGCCCAAAGGCTCCAGGGGCGATCTCCCGCAGCTGGTTGACGTGCAGGGTGATCTTGGAAAGGGCGTGCAAGGGCAAGAAAACACCGCTGGGCAGGGCGGTGATGAGGTTGTTGGAGAGATACAGCTTCTGGAGGCGCTCATTGTGCACGAAGAGCTCCGGCGACAGCGTCTCCAGCTGGTTCTGGTGCAGCCCCAGCTCCTCCAGCTCCGGCAGCCCGTCGAAGGCACCCGCAGGGATCTGCCGGAGCCGGTTCTCATAGAGCCGCAGCACCTGGAGCCGCGTCAGCCGCTCGAAGGCCTGGGGCGGCAGGTGGTCGATGTTGTTCCTGGCCAGGTTCAGTTTGGTGAGGCTGGTGAGCGGGTCGAAGACCCCCTCCGTCAGCTCGTGCAGGTTGTTGCCGTGCAGCTGCAGCTCTTTGAGGTTGCTCAACGGGGCGAAGTGGGAGGGCTCAATGTGGAGGATCTGGTTGCTGGACAGGAGCAGTGACTCCAGCTGGCCCAAGGGCTCAAACACTTTCACAGGCAGCTCCCGCAGCTTGTTGCTGGCCAGGCTGAGGTAGCGCAGGGAGGGCAGGTACTGGAAGGCTCTGGGGCTGATGCGTGACAGGTCGTTCTTCTCAATGCGCAGCCCGATCAGCATGGAGGCGTTGCCGAAGGACGCGGCGCCCAGCTCCGTGATGCGCGTGTTGATGATCTGCAGGGTCATGGTGTTTTCGGGGATGGGGCTGGGGACAGCGGTGATGCTGGCACCAGAGCACTCCACCTGCGCAGCACGGACGCACTGACACTGCTCTGGGCACTGGGCACGGGCAACGCAGGCCACGTGCAAGCCCACAAGCAGCAGGACCCAGCCACTCTGCTCCATATGTCCTGCAGGGAAAGCAAAGGGGAGCTCAGTGCTGGGCTTCCCAGGGTGCTGCAGCCGTGCTGGCAGGAGCCTCCTGCACCATCAATCACCCTGCGACACCTCCCAAAGTGACAGATTCAGCCGGCCCCTTTGAGAGGGCAGCCAAGAAGAGCCAAAGGAGAAAGGTGTGGGAACAGGCATGGCCTTGCTCAAAGGAGGAGAGCTGCGAGGTGCACCCGCGCCCCGCTGTGCACCCAGCTGTACCTGGTCACACTGGAGGGGAGCAAAGTGTGGGACACGCTCAGGACAGCACTTGCGTGGTTAAGGGATGAGCCTTTGGGCACAACGGCTCATGCTAAATGCTGAGGCTCGTCCCGCTGCCCAAGGGCTGCTCTCAGGGACAGGGTCCGCTCTTCTCCCTGAAAAGAGCTACCGAGGCCACGGGAGCTGCTGCACTCCCACCCTCCGGCATTGCAGCCCAGGAGGGTGTGCAAGGCTTGGGGAAGGCGCTGGCCAGCCAGCGCAGGGCAGGAGCACGGAGCAGGACAGATCCGGGGCTCTCGGCGCCTCGCTGCCATACCGCAGCTATTGGTGGCATCCTTGGCATCCTCCAAGCAGGGCTGCAATTCCCTTCGCTCCTCCGGAGCCCGCAGCGGCTGGGAGTGCGGTTTCCTGTTTTGCAGTGCAGCATCGTTTGCTGTAACAACCAGGGCTCGCCTCCCAGCGTTGCCCAGCACTGGAAAACTTCAAACCAGCAGCTACCAGAGTCAGCCTGGGGCGCCGAAAGCCGAGCGGGCCCTGGGGATCCCGGGAGGGGGGCGGGAAGCTGCACCCACAAGGCACCTTCCAGGCACGGCGCGCCCACGAATGGCTCCGCGCTCCTGTCCCGGAGCCAAAAGCAGTGCTGGCAGCCGCTCCCCGGACGTGTTTTCACTGCAGTGCTGCAGAAGCGTTTCTCAGCCACTACCCCCAGGTCAAGACGGGGCTCAGCACGGCCGGCCGGCGGGCACCGCGCCGAGGCGGTCCCCACACCGAGGCGGTCCCCACACCGAGGCGGTCCCCGCAGGGACTGCAGGGCGGTAGCGTGCAGCCGGGCTGTGGCTGCGGTGGCGAGGCCAGTGCAGGCTCACGGCCACGGGCCACCGGTGCCGCCCACGAGCTGTGGCCGGGGGCTCCCGGGACGGGAGCGGGCAGCCAGCAGCACCAGCAGGGTGCCACCGCCCTGCACGCCCGCGGCTGCCACCAGGGCCGGCGTGGGTGCCTGTCGCAGGCGCTATCACCCTGGGGCCAGCCTGCATGTGGGTGTCCGAGTGGGACAGCCTGCTCTTGCGGCCAAAATCAGCCGGGGCTGAGACGTGCCCTCCCACCACCGTGACTGCTGCCACCCCGCCTGCCAGGGTGGGGTGGATCCAATTTTGGTGCCTTTCCCCGGCTCCCTGGGGACTGGCCACCGCCCCGTGGCAAGCCAGGGCTTTATGCAGAAGTCCTCCCTCRCCCCACAGGAACGGGCATCATCCACTTCAGCTCCTCGGGGTGTCTTCTCCTCCCTCCTCTGGCCTGGGAGCTCCCCCCTCTCCGCAGATTATAGCGGCAGCCTTGTACCAGGGCGGCACAGGCTGGACCCTGGCTGACAGCTTCAAGGGGCACAAGGGAGGGCAAAAACCTGCTGCTCCCCAGGCACCGAGGACAGGCRAGTCCGGAGCACAAGACACCTGGGCACACCAGCCCCGGCTGGGGAGGGTGCAGGGGGCTGGGGGTCTGCAAGGGCACGGCCCCCTCCCGCAAGCCCCAAGCTCCTGCRAGGGAAAATACTGGCTTTCTAGAGGAAGGGGACAACCCTCTAAAAGCCAGCAGAGTTTGTTTTACATATGGAAACAATTTGCATCCAAGAACGGTTCTGTTTATAGCAAGCAGTTTATAAATTTCACTGAACGCCTTGCACATCAAAAGCCCTGCTCATGTCACTCCCTSTTAAGTAAGCTTAGAGAGCATCCAAGCTGGAGTGCGGTTCAGGAAAGACAGCTGAAAACAATTTGTCTTTTTTTTTCTTCTTCTTCTTCTTCTTCTAGGGACAAAAACTTTCAGAGAGGCTGAATATTCTCTACCATYCAACTCATGCACCTCAGCATCCAAATGCTCCTAAGCTTAACCCGTAAGGAAAGTGGAGGGAGGAACAGTAAAATCTAAGGGGGTGGGGGGGGGCTATTTTTTGCAGTACTTCACCTATGCAAATATCTCACCTCCCACTATGCCCAAGCACACTCATTTTTTTTGGAGACCCCTCGCAAGCCAAGCACCTCCATCTGATCACAGCAGCAGGGATGCCGAGCATGCACGTCCCGCAGCCTGGCTGCGACCCCGGGCCGTCCCGCGGAGCCCGGAGCAGCGCTCGCGGGGCTGGGAGCAGAGAGGAGACTTACCCGCCGGTGCGTCCCGCAGCCGAGAGCTCGCAGCGAGCGGTGCTCCGCGCTGGCAAGTGAGCCGAGTGTGGTTCATGCTTCCCCTCCCAGTATATAACCCATCCAAATCAATGAATCAGCACAGGGGCAGCGTCGGGGTTACGGAAATTACGGCAGCAGAGCTGTTTCCAACTCATATTTCCTCAGCAAACAGACCGGCTGTCTCAAAGACGGCGTTTTTGGTTTCTTCCTTGCGAACCCCGGTGCCTTGGTTTAAAGCAAAGCAGCCAGCCCTGAGACCACGCTGGGTGCAGACGGCTCCCGGAGCCCCCGGTGGGACACGGCCGCGTGCCCCACTGTCCTGGCCAGGCCCCACAGGTGCAATCCTGCCCTTTGCCGTCACAGCGCGTGCACGGGGGCTGCTCTGGGGCCTCACCTCGGTGCGCTCGCTTTGCACGCCGCAGCCCTGGGAGGAGGTCGTCACCGCCAGCTGCACGAGGTGCTGGGTCGTGCCCGCGGCCGGAGCTGCCCGTGCAGCAGCGCACCGAGGCTCCCCTCGCCTCCGTCCAGGAGAAAGGGGTGCACAAGTCTCTGCGYTCTCCGCAGCTTCCAAGGTGTCCCTGTTTGCACACGCGCCAACCCTGTTTACTAGAAACGGTGAGTAAGAGGGGAACGCCAGGCTGGGGAGCGCTGCCCGAAGCAGACGGTGGCTGGGGAACCGGGGGCTCAGACATCCTGTTCCTGGGGGCAGTCCCRAGCCCAGCTGAGCGTCTGAGGTAGCGGCGACGCTCAGCGTGCCGCCCTTCCTGCTTCCTTCCCCGACGCACCAGCACAGCTCTCCGGGCAGCGGGGGACCGGGACCCGCGCTGGACTGGAAAACCCAGGGAGCAGCGGGGCAGAAGGCAGCAGGCTGCTTCAGCTGGCGATGCCGTGCCAGAAACGCCTCCGGGCTGATACCGGCAGCGGTGCTGGGCACGGTGCAGGTGCAGAGCCCAGAGACCTGCAGCATGCCCAGCACGGGGGAGCCCGGGGCAGCAGTGCCCACCGATGGGAGCGATGACGAGCCGGGTGCCCGTCAGCCCCCGCTGCAGGGCTCTGCCCATGCCGGCACCGCACCGAGCCTGCGCACCCCGCGAGGACACCGGCACGGGGCTGCGGCCGTGGCATTGCTGGCACCATCGGAGGCTGGGCTGCTGTCACGGCAGAGCGTCCTGCCTCGGAGAGCCCTCTGGAAAGCCGGAGCTTTTCCCATGAGTGCAGGTGCCAGGGAGCCAGGGCTGGGGCGGGATGGGAGCRCTGGGACCCACATGCAGGCAGGGCAGGGACGCGGGCAGCCCCACAGGCCTGATGCAGCTGCAGCCGGGAGCTGCAGGCATTTGGGGGATAACACAGGAAAGTCAGGGTGCCCGGGCCCTGCTTGGGCTTCCCTGAGCCTGCAACGCTGCGCTAGCCGCTGGACTTTCTCCACGCAACTGATCCCACTTCAGCCCACCCACGTTTCCAGCAGCTGCAGCAGCCACAGCCCAGGTCCCATCCGGCGATAAGGAGCTGCCCGAGACGGGACCAGCCCGGTGCTGGCTCCGTGCGCGCTCCTCATCACGGCACCGGGACCCATCTCCCCACCGCCGCCCCGACGGGAGGGCGCCGGGCAGGCACGGCTGCGAGGAGGGTCTCTGCCGAGAGCACGGGCAGAGGGGCTCGCAGAGACGCCGAGCAGGTTGGCATCCATCCTGCGCAGCGGCACGCCAGGGGCAGGGCCAAGAGCCCGGGGGGACGGGGCAACGCCAGGGCAGCAAGAGCAGCCAAGCAGGGGATGGGGACCCTGTGGCAGAGGGACCGGGATAAACATGCAGGAGAAAACCGCAGGGACCGAGATGGGAGTTTTCGGCGAGACCTGGAGGAGGGCAGCAGAGATCGTGGGAACAGGGTGGGGAGCGGGAGCTAAGCCGGAGGCGAGCGCCACTGATGTTTCACATTTCATGGGTGGCAGCAGTCAGCTGCCATGCGACGTGGGGGACCGCAGGGGACCCCGTTCCCGAGCCGGCGAGGGAGCACGCGGGCTGGAGCTACCCTGCTGCACCACCCCAGCCGGGCACGCTGCTCGCCCGCCTGCTCCTGGAGCAACGCCCGGGGATCCGGGCACTGAGAAGGGACATTTTTAAAATGCCGTCCGTCAGTCCTTTAGCTCACACAAGAGATTTTCCCAAGCTGCTGTTCCCAAAATAAACTCCCCGCTTCCCTGACGGCGCTGCAGCTGGGGTCAGGCGGCGGGCTTGGGAGCTGCCGGGCTCCCCGCGGCCCCGGCACAAGCGCGGGGCCCTCGCTGCCTTATCGCGCCCTTATCCGCCGGCTCTGTCTGCTCACCGCGAGCGCAGCGCTGCTGGGCTCCCGGCCGGCTGTGACTCATCCCAGAAGCACACGGCTTTCCAGCAAGGCACCACAGAAGTTAAGACCCAGCACTTCTTGAAAACCACCACCCAAAACCCAGCTGACAGAGGAATGTCGGACTCAGCTTCTTCCAAGCAGCGTTGCCCCAGGAGCAGCGCAGGACCGGGATGGGGGCCGGCGGGGAGCGCGCCGTACCCCCGCGGTCACCCCGTGGTCCGTGCAGCCCAACCAGAGGAACACCAACCCCGTCGCCCCCGGGAGGGGAGAGACCAGGGAACGCACAGGTTATTGTACCTGCTTCCACTCTAAACGCCCGAGGCGTCAGGGGAGTCTCGTGTCGGGTAACGGCCTTTCCAAAAACCAAGCTGCCTTCATCTGCGCCTCCGTAACTGGCTTAGGCCTCCGCTTGGAAAAGACCAGCCTGTTTGCAAGACATCCCTAAGAATAAAAGAAGACGGGCCGAGTTAGACCGTAACTCTTGCTGCCTCCCGCACCACCCCCCAGCGGGAAGGCAGGCACCGCCGCCCCGCTCTCGCGCACCGGGCAGGAGCGCGGCTTCGCCCTGCCAGCCCTGCGGCAGCGCCAGGCTGCGAACGGCCCCGCAGCGAGTTAGAGCACGTGCAGCTTCACCAAAAGGCTTCCTAGAGCTGGGTTTTAAGGGCTTTCTCTGGGTTTCCCCAGCAGGAGGGAAGGCGAAAGGCTCTCGGTTAGCAGGGGACGAGGATGCGGCAGGGGACCGGTGCGGGCAGGAGGGCGCGCGGCGGTCGCCAGCCTCCCTGCGGGCAGCAGCCCGCTCTGCCTCTCCCGGGGCGGCACAAGCAGAAACGAGCAGCGCTGCGGAGCCGGGCGGCAGGCCTGCTCCCGCGGCTCTGACTCACACCGCCGCGCTTGGCAGCGGTGCCTAGGGCAGGCCCACGCGGATGAGCCTGCCGAGCCCTCACGGGGAGGGAACCACAGAGCCCTCCCTTACCTGGGGCCTGGGCGTGCTCCGATGGAGACGCGCCAGAGAGCTCTGCCCAGGCGCTCGCACCAGGCGAAACTGCCTCCCGGCACCCCTAAAAGCCAGGAAAGCAGGGAACCAGGGCCCTGCCCGCGAGCACCAGGGCTCCCAGCGCTGCGGGAAACCGAGGTGCTGGTGGGCAGGGAGCGAGGGCAATCCTTAGGGGCTCGGGAAGAAACGGAGCTTTCCATCCTGTCCCTGGGGCTCCCGCAGCCCCAGGCCCTTTCCCACCTTGCCCAGAGTCTGGGCAACAAGGGTTACAGGTGCTCCATGGGGCTGAACCCCAGGCGTTGCTGGAGATTTTAGGACTCCAGCACCCATGGGGAGCAAGCCACCAACACGGGGCCCAGCACCCCAGGGAACCTGGCTCTTTCCTCCAAGGTCCTTCCCAGCAGCGGTCTGCACAGCTAGGACCTGCCATGACCCAGGCAATGGGGGGCCACGACAACAGCCCAAAGGCCCTGCTCAAAAGGTGCATCTCCCCCCTGCTCTCCCCTGCCCTGCAGGGCTTCCCCAGGGACATGCTTCACCAGAAACAAGCTCTGCAGCGCTCCCCAGCCTCGCTCCTGGGGCACAGGCATTGCCTTATGCTCCTGAGGCCTTCAGAACCAGCGGCAGCAGCTGGTTAAACCTCACACGGGGACTCGGGGACTGCGGGGACACAACATTAACTCCCCAAAGCCAGAGAAACACCCCTCAGGGCATAGGAACGTGTCCCAGGTTGCACACGGCGGAGATGACCGCAGCCAGGTCAGCCAGGGAGGAGGAACAGCTGCGGGCAGGATGAGAGCGCAGGCCACGCTCAGCACATCTGGAGGGGAAGGCAGCTCCCAAAGACAGCATGTGGATATGGTTTGGGATGAGATAAGCGCTTTCCGAAGGAAGGCTGCTCTGTGCAACTCCGAGCTTGCATGATACTGGATGGAGCTAAGCATGCCTCGCGTTACAGCCAAGCGTCAGAGTCCAGCAACGTCCGTGGGGATCTTCCCCAGATGCAGCTGGACCGACCAGAGCAGGGCTGAACCCCCCCTCCCAGCCAGAACTGAGGCTGTGGGGAGCCCCTGCCGAGCCCTACACCCCCTGGAGAGGGGCAGGATGCACAGCTCAGCACCCCATGACTCAGAGCCAGCAGCAAAACCTCTGGTCCCAGCTGTGTCCCCGCGCTGCCAGCCCTGCCACGCTGGCTGGCGAGCTCAGCCAAGGCGCCTCCCAGGCCACAGGCAGCGCGAGGCACAGAAATAACAGCACCCTGGGGAAACAGGTTACACGGCATCAGGGCAGGGCTGGGGGTRTCGCTTCTTCCCTGCCCCTCCTCGGCTGCTTTCTGGGGTGGAGATGCTGAGCTCAGTCACCTCAAAACCCAGGTTTCGCACCGCCGGAACAACCTGCCCTCTCCCAGGGGCTGCAGGGAGGGTGGTGGGCATCCCGGCTAGTGCCAAAGGCAGCGCCCCCAGCCCACTGCAAAGCCACCTTCGAGCACGAATGGTTTTCCAGTTCCTCACCAAAGGCTGCGGCTGAAGGCAGCTCTGCAGGAAAAAGCAGCAGTATGTGACACTTCCCCCAACGGCCTTGCTGCTGGCAATCACCACGCCGGCTGGAGGAGGTGTCATTGCCCTGGGAGTTCCCTGGGGTTTCTACAGCTGAGCGTTGCTGAGCCCACGTGAGGCAATATCAGCTGGGGTGCTGTGGCAAGCAGTCCCCAGCTAACTTCACCCCTTGGGCTTTGAACCTGCCCCACATCACCCTGCCTGGGGCCCTCGACTCCCGGGAGGGCCAGCAAGCAGGCGACCCTCACCTGCGCTCACCAGGTCACATGGTTTTAATGCAATCTGGGATCCCAGCCCCACTGGGGCTTCTGTCCATCCTGTGACTTGTTGCACAAGCCCTGGTGCTCGCTCATGCTGAGCTCACCCCGAAACACCACTGCTCTACAAGGTCCCAGACCCATCTCCTCCCGCAGCCCTCACTCACAGCAGTGAGGTTTCGACACAATCATTCACTTAAGCAGATCCAATAGGACTCACCCCAGACCTCATCCTGAGCAGTCTGTCAGCCCAGCCTGCCCCTGTCCTCCTGGTACCCTCCCTTTGAGTCCCAATACTGGAGCATCACCCTCTTCTGGGGAGGTCTGTCTTGCTCCCGGATGGGAGGACAGTCCCTGCGTCCATCCATGCTGGCAGGTTTCCAGCACATTCACATGGCCAGGGCTGCGAGCACAGCCAAGCAGGGCTGCTCTGAATCACCAAGAGACTCGCGACCGTTTGGAAAAATCCAAGTAATCGCTAAAATTAGCAGCTTGTGGGCTTGGCCTGAAGAGAGCATTACTCATCTGCCAAACAGCTGAGAGAACTCAGCCACACAGCGCTGCTGCACAGGGGCAGCAGCCGGGTCTGCCGACCCCGGGGCCAGGCTGGCGAGCGCAAGCCCTGCCACCGTGCTCCACTGGAGGGCCAGGGATCACAACAGCCTCCACGGCCCCAAGCACTTGCTGCTGCTCAGATGGGCAATGCGTCCCCCAGGGGTGGTATGGGCTGCCCATAGCTTGTTCCACACACAGCAGGCCCTGCAGCTTGCACACAGGTAGAAGAGGGACAACACCCCTAGGGCACACGCCATGGGCACCTCACTTCCCCGGCCTTGAGGAACCCAGTGGCGATCAGGCCAGGCTGCTGCAGACAAGCACATCTGGCTGTGGAGCAGAGGGACACAGAGGTGCTCTCCAGGGGCTCCCTGCAAACCAGCCCTGCAAACCAGGACCCAGACAAGTCTCCTGTCCCTGCTCCAAATCCCATGTGCAGCTTCCTACCTGTCTTCCTGGAGATGAACGCAGAGCAGGAGTTTGGACAAGCCCTGGCCCAGCCAGCCTCCCCAAGAGCAGAGCAGAGCACACTGCTCAGGACTGAGTTCAGCCACATGTTGAGCAAGGCACTTTAGGGGGAAGCTGGACACCAGTATGACATCCTGTCCCCCTGAGCACCTCGTGCACCAGCAGGGACAAACCCACCTCCCCTGGCTGCTCTTGGTCCTGGGGCAGGACAGGGTGGCAATACAGGGCACAGGAGCTAGAGGGAAAACAGCTCTGCCATTTCTTTCGCTATTGCCCTCTGCTCTCCAGCACACCTCCAGCTCCCAGGCCGGTTTCACACCCCTGGAAGGCCAGGGCATGCAGGCTGGAGGAGGACATTTCCGTCACAGGTCCCATTGCTCTCTGCATTTCTGGGCTGGGACACCCCAGTTATTTTGCACTCTTGCARACTGCCTGTTACAAGAAAGTCCCTTCCCCCAAAAAAAGTGCTTGCAGAGACCAGCTGGCCTCAGGCATCAGGCCAAACTTTGCTCTGCTCCAGAGGGAAGAGGAGGACTTGGTGCTGGGCTATAAGCCAGGGAAAGAAGAGAGGGTCCCCTCGGTGCTCCAACCCATAGCTGGAGTAGTGCAGGACATCTCCATGCTTGAGCTGCGCAGTGGTGTGGGGCAGGTAAGGCTCACATGAGCATTGAGGTGTGAAATAACAGTTGCATGAGGGGTCCCCTGCAAACTGGTGCTGAGACCTTCCCCATCATCCACCTCCAGTTAGAGGGACACCAGCTGCCCCTTCCCCAATGCACACTCACTCCTAAACTTTTTAGGAACCCACACCAGAGCCAGGGCACCCTCCRCGGGTCACGTGGCAAAACTGCTCTGGAGAACAACAGCCAGGAGCTTTGGGAATGGAGAAGCATCCSTGGTCCCTGCAGGAGGGACAGCAGTGATGAAGCAGAGCCAGGCTGCAACCAGCACTCAGACTAACACTTCATCGTCAGCCTGTTCTCCATCCAAGCGCCAGGGCGAGAGCTATCAACAAACCACTGCCTAAACAGCATTTAGGAACGCTAACACCAGCAGGGCCCTGGTGTTCACACGGCAAGCGGGACCGCAGCAGAGCCCTGGCCCTGAGCCCCACACGATAGCAGCAGCAAGGCAGGGGCTTGGCGAGGGCCCAGGGCAGCGCTAGCATGGAAGGAATGTGGGACTTCCGGCCAAGTCCTCCTGGAGAGATAATCCAAAGCGGAAAAAACTTGTCCGATGGCGGCGCGGCTGCTGGGAGAGGGTGAGGAGGAAGGGAAGGACTAGCTGGAGCAGGAGGCAATGGTGGGGGGGCTTTGCTGCTCATGCGAGGAGGATGGAGAGATGCTTGCTGGATGGTTGAGAGCCTGGGTGCCATTCCAGACCAGCTTCAACCCATTCTCCCAGGCAGGACTTGTAAAATGTAGCCATCAGGGTCCACTTGTCCCTGCCACAAGCACAAGGAGTCAGGGAGTGCCCCAAGTCCACGGCACCCAACACTCCATGTAAGAACGTACCCCACTTCTCCTCTCCACCCAGGGAAGAAGGCAGGAGGCTGCACAGCAAGTTGGGGCCAAGTGCTGAGCCACTGCCAGCAGTCGCTGGCTCCTTGCCCTGGGCTTTTTTCATCTAGAGAGAAACAAAGACACAGCTGGAGATCTGGCACATCAGAGAAACACRACAGTCAAGATTGCACAAGAGGGGCCAAGCCTGGTGGTGAGACGGCTCTGGGTACAACTGGAGCAGCAGCCCCCCTCCTCCCTCCCAATAAAACAGCATTACCAGGACTGCAGCAGTGCACAGCTCTCACACAGCACAGCTCAGTCAAGAGGCTTTGCAAAGGCTCATCTGCTCATGAAAACCTGGGAGGGAAGGGGATGCAAACTCATACTTCAGCTAAGAAAATGGAGGCTTAGCTCACCTCCACAGCTTGCCTCAACCCTGGTGGGATGGAGGAAAGGAAAAGCAGAAGCTTCTTGATCATCAGGTTCAGTTTATACACAACAGCCCTGCCCCATGGATATGTGCCTTTGGCATCACCTCCTCCCCAGCTATTCTCCAATTCCTAGGAAATATCGTGCTCCAATATCACTGCTGCTGAATCAGCTTCCCCAGGCAAGATGTTCTGGTCCAAGACCTGGAGGAGAGACATGGCCAATTCTCAGTAACGTCAGCCAGAAAACCGCAGAGCTCCTGCCTCACTGCCAGCTTTTGCACACGCTCTTGAACCATGGAGCTTTTGCTGGGTGTCTTCTTGGCTGATGACTCAAGCACAACTGCAGTGGCATGAACCACCCAGCTTCTCTTCACCACTGTGGCAGGGAGGAGCAGGAGCCGAGATGCAGACTCCAACCTTACTGCTGTGTGCTGGAGGGCCAAAGAGGAGAAGCCAAACCAGGCCTGGCTGTGTTACAGACAAGCGCTCYGGGACACACAAAGGTATCAGCCTGTACCCACAAGTTGTCCATATTGCTGCCTCCAAACAAGCTGCATTTAGTAGAAGGACAAATGAGCTTGCTCACCTCTGCAAGCAGTGACAAAGGGTTCAGCCCCTCAAATGGCTACAGATCTCTCACAGCAGACACAAGATGGGAAGAGCAGAGATGTCAGGAGACACAATCAGAGCACGCTTGTGCTGCTGGCTTGGAAGGGAGTGCAACCCTGTGCTACAGCAGCCAGGAGAAGAGGCAGAGAACTGCTGGCACAGTGGGGAGAGCAAAGGCAAGAGTTAATCCCCTCTTTGCTGCTGCGTTCTCCGGGCTGTTGGGAAGGAACTTAGCGCACTCAGTGCTGACAAGTGAAGGAGACCAGCACCTGCAATGACATCGTGCTACAAGCATGCTGCAAAGTCCTGCTGTCCCAGCACAACAGGTCAGAGCTCTCTCAACTCCAGGATTTCTTGAAGCAGAGAGAGCAGGAGTGGCTGCCACAGAAACATGAGTTTTAGGAAACAGAGACTCATGGAAGACCCTTAGATAAGCTACATTAGAAACGCTACTCCAAGCACTCCTGACAAGGACACAGTCCCAGAGGCATTTCCTGGACTTTGAGGTCTGATTAACATGCATGTCTGTTGAACAAGGCTCTGAGTCCTGGGCCTGTACAGCACCAAGGGTGTGGAGCTAACATCCCTGACACAGAGCACAGATATGCTTTGCATCCACCCTTTCCCAGCCAGGGAGAAGCCCAGCAGCAGGGCTTTCCCCATGGGCCAGGGATTGGATACCTCCAACCTTTCCCAGCCTGCAGGTCATCCCAAGTCCAGCTTAGTGGCCAAGGATGGACATAGTAGCTCATAGAGGCATGGGCTGCAGGGTCCAGAGAAAACTTCGCCAAGGCAACAGAGAGGAGCTGACTGCAAGAAAACCACACTTGAAAAAGCCAGCAAGGCTAAGCCCTCAGGGCTCCACCTTTGACCTTGCACGTGTTCATTTGAGAAGGGCAAACTTGACAAGCGAGGCAACGCTTCCCTCGGAGAAAGAATCCAAGATGCAATTGCACTTTACTCAAGCAGCACTCACTGCTGCCTCCTGTCCTGCCACGAGCTGTCATGCTGACCCGGAAGACAGTCCCTTCTCCAGGCTGAGTAGATATGGGATACAAGTATATCCCTGGATTTCCCAAAGCCAGAGGAGTTTTCCAAGAAGGGCTGAGCTATGCTGGGCAACAAGCAATGAATCAGAGGCAACACAAAACATGACATCCCAGTCATGGGGGAGAGAGGAAGAGTTAGTAAAACACCCCAAGCCCTTATTGCTCCAGCCTTTTGTTCTCTACTGACTTCACTTCCTCTGTCTGGCTCAGGAGTGGGGAAAGCCCTATGACAGCATGTAAAGATGATGACAGCACGTAAAGACGAATCATCCTCCTCTTAGCACTTGACTGTACGCAGCCACGTGCCAGAGGCCCCATGTGCCAAAGTTCAGTGACTGCAGCAAATTGAGCCAGAGAAGTGCCGAGAGGGAGCTGACCTGCCTGCAGCCAGGGCAGCCAAAAGGAGCTTCAGGAAGATAGCAGCTTCTGCTCACCTGCTGCTCTTGGTGCATTCTGCCAGCACAGGACATCTCTTGCATAGGTCAGTCACGTAGAGTATCTGTTATACACGAATATGGGGATAACTGTTGCCTTTTTTTTTTTTTCTTCTTCTTTTTTTTTTTTTTTAATCTGACAGTTTGCATCGAAGTCCCTTTGGCTGAGAGTGCATTTCTCAAGTACCTCACTAACCAGCACAGAGTTTGTAGAACAATTTCTACATGAGTCCAGATTATGCTGGTTTCCTGCTTGCTGTAGGCAGATGTTTGCGTGGCGCTGATACGACCAAAACTGGTGTTGGCAGAACACCATACAGTCATTACATTTGTCCAAGTAAGAACCTAAATTTATACCAGTTACCTACTTTTAAGTGCTTGCATGCAACAACCCAGAAAAAAACACCAAGAAAGCTTCATGCTGTCTTTGTTTTTCTCATTTAAATAGACTACAATAAATATTCTGGCATTTGTTTATGAACCCAGTCCCAGTTTGCTTCTCACTAGCTGTAGTAAGTCACAGTTCTGCTTTAGAGATGGCTCTATTACCAGACTTGTTAAACTTTGGTAAAACTCACAAGCAAGACGATGGTTATTTAACATAACAGAAGCACATTGCCTCTTTCTGCAGGCTAGAAAAGAAATTCAAGTTCAGCAGCAGAGTACTGTGAGGCAAAGCAGTCAATAATTTATTCTCATTGCCTAGAGCAGCAAACAACAGGGAGACACAACTATTGCTACAAACTTGCAGTACATGCAACTTCTTTCACCTCAGGCTTGTAAAGTGCCATTTCAAGGCCATCCAGGAAAGATCTCTCTATAGTTAGAAAGCCATCATGATGGCCTCACTCAGAAGGACCATCTTGGCTCCTAGAGTGTAGGCTTTCATGCTCTAGCAGCCAAAAACCACATCCAGGAGCTCCTTAATCCAGCCCTACCTTCTGAGCACAAGAGCAGAGCTTGTAAGAACAAAACAGGTCACATTAAAAAATAACGTTTAAACTCAAAAGCTATCAAAAACACAGGCAGTCTGACAGCTACCCCAGTCTACTTTCACACTAAAATATTCATATCATTCAAAATATTCGTAGCATTTCAGTATGAAGACCAAAGCCCTCAGTCGTGCCCTCTAAAATTGCCTTTGCATATTAACAATTCAAGGGGCTGGAAGCCAGGGAGTATACTAGGTAATAGGACGAGGTAAAAACTACTGAGGCAAAAAGTAACTACTGTGCCCTTCTCATTCCTGTGCTTTGGATAACTCTAAGCACAGGTCAGTTCTGCCTTTCCATAAAGCCAAACCCACAGCTACTGCAAGCTGAAATCTAACACGAAGATACCGACGCTCCCCTACCAACTTAAAAATTGAGGTGACATTTCAGGGCCCTCGGATCAGGCAGGCTCCCTGCCATTTTGCTGCACGCTGAGCTTTGCCTAGCCGTGCCCAGGAGAAGCCAGCCCTGCCTCTCCCAGCCCTGTCAATACCAACCCTCCAACCACCAGYGCTGCTTCGCGAAGGAGCGCCCTGCTGCGCTCTGCTCTCCGGCAGGGCTGAGCTTCAGGCCTGGGTAAGTGTCCAGCACTCCAGTTTCATGACTCACTGCAACGTGCACCAAGAAACACCTTGCTTGGCAGACCACTATTCAAAAATTTAAAGATGAAAGAATATTTACTTGAAATTTATATTTGTAGTAATATTACAAAGCTTCAGAAAAAAAAAAAAACATTAAGATTATACTTTCCATCTCAGCATCTTATCTAGCTTTCTCTGCTTAAGCTAGAGGAAGTTGCTGTTAACTTTAAACAGCTTTTTCTCTGGATATGGTTATTACCACCTTCTTCCTCCCATGCCCTGAAAAGCATGTAGAGTACTATAGGCAACCTTTAGACAAGGGTTAAAACCCAGTGTTCCCTGCAGCTGCTTCCTTACTTTGCTGCCATTTTTTCTTCCAAACGGATTCCAATAGAGCACACAGGTCATTCAGAAGTGTCCTCTCTCTTTCAGCARCCTGAGCACAACAGCAAGCAGAGCTTTATATACAGCGTTCACCAGGAACGCAACTGCCCTGAGCCACAGGCCTCAGCTGCATGGAGGTGACCACAGATTTCCTTCCAGCTCTCCCTCTCCCTTGCACTGTGTATTGCAACAATATACAGTGATTACAATCACTTTTGGCAAACACTAAGCTACATAAAAGCCCATTTTCAATATGCTGTAAAGACAAGGCATTTATGGTTCTTCCTRTGTAAGATTTGTAATCCATATCCGAATCAAGCAGGAACCACCCAAATGCAGGAACTACATCCAAAACAATGTTTCTAATCCCTTCCTTGGCTGATATTCTCTTTTTTTATAATTTTTATCAGAACAACAGGCTGAGCAGGAATAGAGTGTAAGAATTGCCTAGTTTTACACATCACATACAGAGTGATCACAACAGTTGCAATTTGGACTGCTAAAATCAAACTATGAAGACACAAGAAGAACTGACAATAGGCAACTCTAGTATTAAAATATGGCTCAGCACTCATGCGGGCTGGCAACTCCTCCCACCAGGCAAAAGTAGTTAAATCTGTTCCTCTTACACTGTTGGTTTCTACTGTGATGCTGGGAGAAGTTCGGGTTGGAACATCTGAGAAATGAGACTGTCCAACACCCTGAACATGTGAATAAGTAAAACCTAGAGTTGCAAGAGGCATCGATGTGGGTGCATTAGCATCTGTGCTGGGCACCGCTGTTATGGTGGTTGCCAAAGTTGATTTCAGCTGTTCTGTCACCAGGGAGGTTGAAATTTGGGAATGAGATGAGCTCCTGAGTGTCTGGTATATAGTGGCTGTGGCTGGCAGGCAGTTCACATGATGATCTGTTAGAGCCACAAGAGAAATATTCTTCAGTACCAGTGGGCTGTCACACATTAGGGACTGTGGTTTTCTTACTATATCAATGTTCTTTTGGAGCCATTCCTGGAAGCCAAGAATTTGGCAATCACATTTCCAAGGGTTGTTGTCAAGGAAGACTTCTTGCAGCTCAGGCAAAGCAGTAAAAAATTCTCCAGGAAGAGACTGCAGCTTAGTACCATTGAGGTAAACTTTCTGAAGGTGCTTGAGATTATGAAAGAGGTTACTAGGAAGAAACTCAAGCCTTGAATCAAAAATGGAAATATTCTGCAGCTTCTGAAGGCTCAGGAAGATGCCCTCTGGCAGACTGGAAATATTACTTGCATGCAGAGACAGGCCCCGCAGTTCGTTCAGACCACTGAATACATTCTTAGGAAGAACACTAAGTTCTGGATTGAAACTCAGCACAAGAAGCTCTAAATTTGTCAAGTTACTGAACACAAAATCTGGCAGAGTTGAGAGCTTTGTGTGATACAACCACAGGCTACCAAGATTCCTCATTTCTCCAAACAACACTTCTGGAAGAGACTTCAGTGGATTCCTGTACAAGGTCAATTTAGACAAGTTAGGCAAGTGCAGAAAAAGCCCAGGAGGCAAAAGCCCAAGCTTGTTTCTGGAGAGCGTTAGGATTCTTAGTTTACGAAGACAGTGAAATGCATCAGGGGCAATGGACTGGATGTTATTGGAGTGCAGGAAGAGCTCTAGCAGCTCCTTCAGGCTATCAAACAAACCAGACTCTATTGAAGAGAGCTGGTTAAAATACAGCATCAGCTTCTGAAGTCTGGTCAATGAACTAAATATAGTTCTAGGCAGTGCTGCCAAAGAGTTCCTCGACAAGTTCAGTATTTTGAGTTTGGCAAGTTTCTTTAGTGCGCCGCTAGGAAGCGCTGTTAGTTGGTTTTTGTTCAAAAAAAGCTCCTCCAAACTGACTAGTCTGTCAAACAGATTCTCTTCTATGCGTTTCAACCTGTTACTTTCAATGATCAATTGCCGAAGGCATTCCATGTCATCAAACACTTCTGCAGGAAGCTCAACCAGGTTGTTATCTAGCAGTGTGAGGACTTTTAGCCTACTCAAGCCTTTAAAAGCCACTGGTGAAATCAAAGAGATATTGTTTGAAGTTAAGATGAGATGCTGTAGCTCCAACATCCTAGAAAAAACATCCTGCAAGTAGGTTACATCTGTGTTCGTTATGTGAATTTCTGTCACGTTGCAAGGCAGATTTAATGATTCCAGGTCTTTTATATGGGGACCAGAGCAACGTATTCCATTTTTCAAAGAGCAGTCGCATTTCTCAGGACAAACAGATGCATCCAACTGGAGGAAAAGCTTGATCACCACTGACAAGAGAAACACCAACATCCTTGTCGAAACACCAGAAATATTAGCTGTTACAAGAGATAAGAGAGTCAGGGGTTGATTACAGGTATTTAATAACTTAGCAGCAGCAGACAAAATTTTGTGAAAGTATCAAAGAAATCGTAAATATGTAAGAAATTGTCTGGCTTGAAAGCCAACTTCAAAATCTCTTACTATTGAATGCAAGTATTTCTGAGGTTCTCAGCTTACATTGAGAAGTATAGATAAGGCTCTTTTATAATTCAAGTACTACTTGTTATATATTTGTACTAGTCAACTATACCAAAAGCATATACAAGCCACAAGACTGCTCCTAAATAGTCATAAGGCATATATTTATTTGAAAATAAAAACATTATGCCACAATATTTCTTTTTATTGTGGCTTATCTAAAATTTACAAGTTTAAACATACAGAGTTTTACAGCATTGTTCTTATTGTTTTGATAGAAGCTACAGCACAGGGAAAAAGCTTAACTGATAAGGGATAAAAGAAGTAACATGCAAAAATTGATAATGAGGTAGAAAAGAGTGTCCTACAACTCCTGTAGTATTTTAAGTGGCCACATACAAAAGGGCACAGTTCTGTTAAACCATTTCTCAGCATTCGCAAGCGACCACTTCTTGGAACAGCTCAAGAACACACAAGAAGAAACAGGCTATTTTTGATGTAGCCTGAAATAACACAAGAGCTAATTCAGCAAAGGACAGTAGTGAGCCTCTGATAACAAACAACTGTCTCGTTTCAACAGCTCAACACAACACTAAAGTGTCAGAGCTATTAAAAATACTATGAAATTAAATGAGAGGAATAAAATGCTGTAATGTTAGCTAGAAAGCTGTACCAATAAAGGACATTAAATCCTTAGATCTGCAAAAAATGTACCACTCAGTCCAAAAGTTGCATATACACTGAAACAAAAAAGGAACAGGAAAGCAACCATTAAACTATTGTAGCTATAAGGCCAACACTTAAAAGACCATGTCAAACAGAAATCTTTCCACAGTTTAGGAATCTGTCCTTAGTGAAATCAAAAAGTCCAAGTATATCAGAAACTAGAACCCTGAAAGTCAAGGAACTGGCTGATCAGTAGGAGAAGCAGCAACCTGGACTGGTGTAGACATAACTGGAATACTTAAAACTGCCTGTTTCAGTCTTCAGTACTGAGAATATTGGGGGAGAGGGAGAACTTCATCCCAACATACCTTTTTCCAGTAGCAAGGATGAAATTCTCCCAGACCAACATGACAGAGAAATAGGTACAAAACTGATCATTTAAAAAGGACCAAGTCAGGCTCAGGTAGGACAGCTGAATTTCTCAAACGCCTGAACTGCTGACAAGAGCATACCACCACAGATCAAAAACAGCTGCAGTGCCAAAAAAGCAGAAGCCAGTATTACGTTAAACAAACGAACAAAACCAAAAACAAACAAAAAATCCACACACAACTCTAGGTTAGGCTCAGAGAACTGAAAACTGGTAAAATCAGCATCCCTTCCTAGGTAATTAAAGGACTAGTAGTTACAAGTGGCAACACAGATGCTCTCAAGTAAGCTCTCACTGGGCCTTTGAATTCCAGAATTGGGCTTAGAATTCTTTGAATGAGACAGTAAGTCAACAACAGCAACAACCACCACCTTGAGACTTCACACTCCCAAAGGGCTTTTCCATGTTATACAAGAATCCACCAGAGAATCCAGGAATTCACAGATGACATGAAAGTATCACAGAATCACAAACCAAGAAAACATGAGCTATTCCTGTGTAGCTCTGGAGGTCCCAACCTTGGCTTGTTCAGGTATCCCAGTAGCAACAGCAACTACAGTACCAGATCTGGGCTAGCCCACAAACAGGCAGTGACAAGCATTTATCTGCTTTTCCACCCCTCTGTTTCACACTATGCAAACTGACACCTTAGAAGCTTATCTGCTTTTCAGAGGAACTTATTAGGAACACAGCAGGCAATCAGGCTTCACCATGATTCTGCACTTTAAATGGGAAGAAAAACAGCAAAACGCATCCTCTAGATAACACTACTTTACTCATATTTGCATAACTACTTTCAAAGGCCAGAGAATATGTTAAGCTTCATAGCAGATTTTGCCTACTTTTTAGTTATGGAATCAACCGGTTTCCATAGGTTGTATGCAACGCTATCAACAGTAGAATTTGAAACCACTCACAAAACAGGAGAAAAATTCAAGTCATTCATGCAATGGCACAAGCCACACTTGTAGCTTCTGACAGCGGCACTGGAGTATGTGCACCAACCAGCCCAATGCAAATCTGGTTGGTTAGAACCAGAGACTTGTGTCTTTCAGTACAAATTAGGATTGGAAAGAAGTTTCAAATTTGTTGTTAGACACTCAGTTATACAGCGGTCTGATACACAGAGGCATTAGATTTTGTAGGAATGGATGCATCAATTTTAAACACTTGAGTGATATGTACCTTCTCAAGGCTGCTCTGACACTTCCTTTCATGCAGGATTAGAGTCAAAGCAACCTGATGAACGGTTTTCTACTTAATGCTTTGGCTAAGGAATCCAGACTTGACCCATTTGGCTTCCTGTTCTCCCTCCAAGTCAGAAGGTCCTGAAGAGAGAAAAACTTTATCGAAACATTAGCTTGAAATTTCAAGAGTCCACGTTTTTGTAATGAAGTTGTTTGTTTACCAGGCATTTCAAATACCTTGTCTTCAAGTTTAAAACAATGTGCTCTGACAAAAAAATATTTAAAAAGAGGCTGAGCTGCAAGATGGAAAAGCTGTCTTTATTTCTGTGTGATTTTTCTAAAGATGACTGGGACATCGGTAACGCTCACAATCAGGAGCATTCCCTCAGGAGAGTTATTTCAAGACTGCTTCCCACGCATCAGAGAAAAGGAATATCTGGATAACAAAAGCTGGAAAAAAGTCTCTATTCAAGATAAAAGGTGTGGCTTTAAAATGGCTTTCATGAACCATCAGGCGAAAGTAAGGTCGCTATTACTCTATTCCAGAACAGCAGTGCTATACACGCATTGCAAACACACTCTGCATGCAGGCTTCTCTGCCTCCACCTTCAAAACAGGGACTGAACAAGATACCCATGACATCAGCCAGAATAAGTTTTTATTCTTCGACAAGCTTTGGATCAGGTCTAACTGTATGAGGAGTGATTAAAAATAATTTCATGAAACTAATGAAAAGAGTTAAAATAGAATCTGTTCATTTTAATTTTATTTCAAAGAGCTTCAGTCACAAAAATGATTTACAAGACTATTTACAATTCTATTGTACAGTTATTTACGTATGCCTTTTGACAACGGGGTACCATTCTAGAGCAGCAATGCATGTTTTAAATACAAAGACGTATTATCATTTTGGATTTACAAATAAAAAGGAAGCTGAGCTTCTAGAGAGCACTGTAATGCCTTTTAATCTGTTAGGATTGAGGAATTCACAAAGTGAGTAGTTTCTGGTTCACATAATTATCAAACAAGCTGCAGTTTGTTGAAAATAGCTGTAAAAACCTGAAGCTTTACCGTATAAAATCAACATATTCAAGACTCTAAAAATTCAAAACCCCACAGCTTTCCCTTAAACATACAAAAACTTAAGTTTACAATCCAGAATTTCATGGGAGAAATACTACAGAACTTTAACTCTTGCATTTTGTGATGACCAACATAAGCGTTAAAAACTTGCAGCATAAAAAAAAGGACTCCACATCTGCTTAGTATTATACTGTATATACATATACAGTACAGAATCATTTACCCAATTTGGGATGACTGTTCAGCACAACCTTCATGAAGAAAAATAAATAGAATTAAAAACCCAACTTTTTTTTCTTTTTTTTTTTTCCCCTTTAAAGTGCAACAGCAGAAGTTTCCAATTTAAAGTTACAATGAATATGGACAGTTTTGTGGATGTTTTTGTCGTTCTGCTCAAGCGTTATTCGCAGGGTTTTTTTTGTTTTTTTTACAGTAGATTTAGTTTTACAGCACATGAAACTAGAGTTACTGCTAATTAAATCTGAAGGGAAGAAAAAACTTYTAAAATAGCCCTGAGGGATATACAATTTAATGATCTTGCAATTTATTTTTAAAAAGTAACATTTATTATTTAGCAATTGCTTTTTCTGGGTAGACCAGTCCTTTAAGTATGTGCATAAATAATATTTAAAAATCAGTAATATTTACAAATCCTAATACATCAAAGTAAAATACGTACAGATTAAAGTCTGCATACACAAATAATTTAATAATAAATCAAACTTCTCAATGTAAGGCCAAAATATACAGCAGGAAGAAAGTGTCTACCAAGTATCTAGTGGAACTCACTAAATTGGTCTGTTCACCTGAATTTAGACTTCCAAGATAAACATTAAACAGATTTTTCACTATAAACTGAATTTCATCTTACTTCAAAGCACAAACTGAATACGCTAGTTCAGATCTAGTTTGCTGTATTTCTGAAAGCCTGAAAAACTAAATTGCTCAAAATTAGAAAAATTATAGGTGGCCAAACCCAGCTCTTGGGTAGAAAGGCATAATTCCCAATAACTGCAGGAGATGAAAATGTTTATTTTGTGGCTGAACAAAAGAAATATTCTCTCTCAGAAAGGTTGATTTATTATTCTTAACTATATGTCGAAAGTAAATAGGTCAGAGCTCACGCATGCAATTTCAGAAACATTTACTAATTCTGAATGCATATCTTGAGGAAGGTAACTCCCACTTGAAAAACATGCTGGCAAAATTTTCAAGTCTAATATGCTCACGACCCTAATTAATGATTAGCCCCATTAATCATCAATTTCAACAAGTGGAAACACTGGGCTTTTTCAGTTTTAATAAGAAAAATTCCATAAAATGTTCTCTGAAGAAAAGCCCACCTTAAATAAGTGGTTTCCTTCTCACTCTCTAGATAAGTCTAATACACTAGCACAATATGATTGAAAGACTAGCTTCAGAACCCAAACAAGCTGAGTGAAGTTAGCGGTTTAGAGAAAGTACTAAGCAAAAACACTTAAGAGAAAAATGCAAACATTTTTTCCTTTCACTTCTGATGGAACAACCAAGCTAAAATGATCAATGAAATGGAAAACAAAGCTTATTCATTTAAGGATATATCACAGCTCCTAGGTCCAAGATGCATAGCTTCACAACATTTTTCAATATAATTTTTCTTTAGATTTTGGAATAGTACTTACTCATCTAAGAATTATTCTTCAGTTATTCCATGCTACAAAGATTGTATGAAATCAACACTGGCAGAAATTAGCCAACTGATTCAAGTTCATGATTAGCAAATTCATCCTGTCCACAATTTCAGACCCTTTAAAAGCTACCAGTGTCATCTGATGTTCATGACCAAAAGAAGGCAGGTTATTTAGACTTTTACACTACTCTGCTGAATGACTGCTAATAAAACAACTTTGTTCTTTCCCCTGCTCCACCCCCCACCCCCACCAAAAAAAATGAAAAAAAAAAAAAATCAGGAAAAGAGCTGACAGCTGGACTGGAGGATAGTATACCATAAGCATACTATTTCTGAGGAGCAAGTGTTATTATCTACTAACCCTCAAGTTCTAGAAAAACCATCTTCCAAACCATTTAGCACCACTTTTAAATTCACCATTGGCACAGTATGTTCAACACTGCAAAAATCCTAAAATGAACAGTGGGGGATACTGCCACAGACTGCCTTACAAAAAAGCACAAGGAAATTAGGCCTGACCTGGAAAAATTCCACTTACTAAAACAATTTTGGAACGGAACAGTCTCCACAGGAATTTGAAAAGCAAACAAAAAAGACCCCACTATTTCAAATTCTGTCATCAGAATACACACACATCAAAAATCCCAGCCAGTTTGGGGCCCTCCCTGCACTCCTTACATGAGTTCTCTCTAAAAGGCGGCCCTGGATCTTAGATGCCCTCCTCAAAGTTCAGAGGCGTCTGAATCAGACAGTTTCACCTGGTTTAAAAAAAAAAGGTAGATCAAAAGCCAACATTTTTGCTATCTTCCCAAAGACCTAAAAAAGTTTTTCTGAAGTGCAGCAAGTTGGAGATGGTTTGAAGATAAGTAGCTTGAGGTTTCTTCCTCATGGACAAAACAAAAAAAMCCCCACCCTTTTCTTTAAGCTCTGCTTGTGAAGACAATGCCTGCCCCTCCACCTTTGCTGATCTATTTTTTCTAGAGGTCTTGGGTTTTCTTTGACACCACCTAATGGCAAAATCGTGCATTGCTGACCCAAGTACTTAAGCAGCATTACTGCTGATGCAAGTTAAAAAAAAAAAAAATCCAGATAAGCCTTAGTTCTACAGCAAGACAAGATTTTAGCTCAACTATTTTCTCTTAGTTTTGCTTCATACAGCTACATATAGTACTTAAGACATTGGCAGACTTTGAAATGCATATGTTCTTAGCATGCAAAAGTCCCAAGCGTGGGCTTGTGAAAATATCTCCCCCCACCCTCTCCTTGCAGCAGTAACTTTGGCCTTACTACTTCAAGGCATATAATAAAATTCTCTTAAGATTTAAAAATAAAACCTGATCCTTCTGTTGGAAAAAGCAAGGTCTGTGGAGATATATATAGTTAAATATAATAAAAGTGAGATGGAGAAGAAAATGTTAGGTTCTCCAGTCCTCCTTCTCCAAAATGGTTAAGGTGTAGCCTAATGCTTCCTTAACTGGAGTCTGTCTTCACCTTTTCAGGGTTAGCTAGAAGAGACACTAAGAACACACTTGAGAACAATGTGCTTTCTGCTTGGGGACAGAGCATATTGCTTCTATAGCGTTCCCAATTCCTGCTGTGGCAGACTAAGGAACTAAACTTAAACCACAAACTTTTACACCTGGAAACACTCCTTGCTAGTAGGGACAAACTTAGGGGTACACTCACCAAAACTTTAGAACCATTCCGAGGCACAAAGCTGTTCAACAGTGAAAATTAAAAAAAGAAAAACCAAGAACAAACAAACAAAAAAAACCCACAAGAAAACAGCCAAACAAAAAAGAAAAGGTCATTATGTGCCTCTAGTACTACCATGAAAGCATTACATCATAGAGCTTACATTAACATGTGCCCTGGTAAACAGGTTAGAACAATGATTAAGATATCCCAGGCAAATAAAGTGAACCTGTTCAACTGCCCTGCAGTTTAAATCTTCAAATACATCTCATTTTGGAATAATGATATTTTTTAAGTTAGAAGGTGGAAGAAAAGATGACCAGTTTTGTTCTGCCTAAGATAACCTACATTTTTAAAATGTATAGCCATAAGATGTCTGGCTCTGAATTCTGTATTCAGACAGACAAAAAATAGTTGAAAGTATCTGTATCGGAATTTGACGTATAGTATACTGTAATTTCAAATAAAGCCTGAAAATTACATTCTTCTGAATTCTACTAAAGACGCATGCCACCAAGATCCGCTGTTATGTTAAAGTGATGATTTGATATGAACCATTTTCTTGAGATGGTACTTTAGCTTCTGTTGTTGTTCTGGGTTTTGGTGGCCATTCTGGATCAACCAGCAGTTCCTGAGCTAGATGCATATACTTGGCTTTTGGTGTCTTCTCTCTACAACCAAACAGTGAAGAAAGGAAACAAACTCCCCAGTGATCCACAGCCTCCTGCAGAAGTAGTAAACAGATTTAAAAATTGGATTACCAAAAGCAGAATTAGTTAATATAACAAACCATACAGTAAATCACTAGAACAAAATCTAATATTTTAGTTTCTAATTTACTGTGTCATTGTTATGTTAGATCTAGAAAGCACAGCACAAAAGTTTTTCTGTAAGGTTCTCTCTTCCATACTACGGTAGCAATGACATTTAAAAAAAACACAAAGAAAAAAACAAGTATTCTGCATTACAGTAACATAAAAGATCATCATCAAATTTCATGTATATTTTAACAGTTTTACTAAGCAGAAGTATAACAGGCACCACTAAATGTTGCTGCTATTGAAGAGTAACAGCTTGGACTAGAAAAAGCAGTGAAATTCCCAAATTCCCAGAGATTCTCAGTGAATGAATGAAACTTTTCACAATGAATTGTTTAGCTCAACGCATCCAACCAACCACAAGTGACAGAATTTAACCATCGCGAGAGACCTAACTGCATTCCRTGACAGGAAATCAGTCCTACAGGCAGGCAGGATAGAGAGTTACTAGAACAGACACAAAGCATTGAACTAAACCCTTCYGCTCTATTTCTCTTCTCACAGTCCTAAATACATGCAACTTAACTAGCTGGAGAAGAGAAATACCACCCCCTATTCTCAAAGTACTGGATTCCTCCCATTTCTCAGAGAGCACCTGTATTTTGTATGGCTGACATTCTGATGGAGATACAGGCTACATACGTTTATTCATGCTCTGATTTTCTACATATGGGTGAACAGAACCCAACACGAGCCTTAACCACAAGCTCCATTCTTCAGTGAATACAAAGCTATTTGTTCTTGAACATTCTCAAAAGGGCAAATATAACTCTGAAGTGAATATATTTAATAAAATTTACTACTGAAAAATAAAGCATTGTAATTCTTAGAAAGAATAAGTATACAAACACCTAAAAGTAATAAGCCAAAAGGCTTTAAAAAAGTCTACTTTCCATGGGATTCATATAGACTTCCTTCACATATTAATGACAGAGGGGCAGACCAGACTAAGATTCATGGTCACCTGAAGAAAAGAAGCTAAAGTTCGGAGTCTCTTAAACCACCTGAACGAGTAATAATGTACCTTCACTCGCCATTTCCTTTCATTTCATTTGTATGCGCTATAAATTACTGCTCTTGCAGATAATGCTCTAAAACCCTAAATCAAATTCATTTAATCAAGGACTGGATTAGACCCAGAGTCAGCAATTCTGCTTCCAAGTAAACCCAGACACTCCTGGTCCTATTATGCTAATTTGCTGCTACAATGCAAACGAAATTTGCCAATATGCAAACTGCAGATAAAGTGAGAAAAGTCTCAAAAGCAATCTGCTGGGTTTGTTTCTCAGGTCTTGTACACAGAGCTAAGTTCTTTAGCATACAGGTGTCAACAAGGAGAGAAATACAAAACCAAAAGCCATTCCTTTTAATATTCAAGTTACAGAAATCCAATTTAAACAGTTTTGAGCTTAAGACAAGACACTTTTTTAGATGGTAACAAGACACAAAACTGAATTTATCTGCATGCACTCAAACGCAAACGACAACAGCAAAACACTAGTCTCCAACCTGAGGCGGCTGGGGTATGGTGAGGCGATATTCTCCTTGTTTGTCTCGATTGAACACAACCTTCCAAAGGATCATATCAAGGAGGACATTCTGTGAGACATTGCAGTGAGTGGGAAGAATTAAAAAGAAACTAATGATCATTTGTTGTTAGTGTGCACATTAGAAATAAAATTTGAAATAGTGTGTTAGGCATAACTAATTCAGTGTCAGGCAAAACAGAGAGCTTACATTATTTGTCAGTACTTAAGTGATAAACATTTTCACTTCTTAAGTGCTCACAAGAGATTTAAGAATATGAACATGTACTTTAAAATCAACTGCAATATGACCAAAACTGCATCCGTCAGTTTAGATTAAAGTTTTAAATACATACTTAATGTGTTTCAATACTTTTAAAAAAAGCTGAAGCACTGCATACATTAGTGCTTAAAGCACCATTTTCTGAAACCATCTTTAACGTTGTGTACTTCATACTGTAGTTATTTATTTTTTTAAACCAGTGACATTCACAGAAAAGCTTGTATGGGGTGGCAAACCTGAGCCACCAAAAGGAATTCTGAAGGCCTTAGGTGCTGTTCCTGATTTTGGAAAAGAGGATAGATGTTGTGCACTATGTTCTGTACATCTGGTTACTCTTATCAGGCTGTGTGGGTGGACTAGAGAGCCTTGAACAAATCAGGCAAAACAGATGTGAACCTGTACCTCACCAAGGCCTTAAGCCTATGACCCTCCGATCTTTGAACAGATTCAGCGTTTAACACCTGACTAATCTCCGCCATTGAAAAAGGGGAGCTGATCAACCAGACTTGTATACAAAGCATTTGCCAAACAAGCCCTGAGCTTGTTAAAAGCTCATTTTTGAAGCTGGACTGTTTCCTTCTGGTTTAAGTACATGTCTACATCAGGCATTTGAAATGAGGAGAAACAACTGCTAAGATTGCCCTTAGTTATGCTATATTCTCTACCATCTAGAAGAAAGAATACRTGTGACTTGCAAATCTAGTCTGGCACCCCCACGGACGGAGCAAAAGCTTTACAGCATTTCAGAAAACACATTTTGGACAAACATATTCAGAACTCATTCCTGTTGTGGAAACAATTAAGAAATTAGATGGCAGTGGGGACAAAAGTGTCAAAGTGACAAGTGTGACAAATTAAGAGTGATCCAATTTCTCCGCTTATCACATCATTATGAGGCACTTAGAGGCAATACTTAAGAATTTGTCTCAGCAGAACAAACAGAAACTATGGATTATATACCTACAAGAGTACCTTGTTGAAAGAAATAAGGAGATGCCACCAGCAGCTTTTCCTAGATGTCAAGAATGTGAACTGTCGTACTTAGTAACTCTGTACTGAAAAGTCTGAGAAGAATATCCAACCAGGTACACAAGGACATAAGAGTGATGCTTACTGAAATGCTGCTTACTGAAAACCGGCACTGGAAGTGAATGAATGACATAGCTTGTGATTCCTCCACAACATGCTGGAACTAATGAGTTGGCACCACATGAAAAAGCTTCCTGGAATAGTATTACTGGAGTTGGACAAATACAGTTCAAAGGGTGGGACAAAAGAAGGTCAAAATGCAAGGTGAAAATGTATATTGAAAAACAAGGTTTGGGGTTTGAGGATCACTGGGCAATGCTCATATTGGAAACTCGCTGTAGAGTAGGACAACTTATCTTTGTCCAAACAAAGCACATCATTCAACAGTGAAAGTGGAAGAATTAGTTTTAAGTCAAATGCAGTATGTCCCAACCAGTACACGTCAAGAAAACTGAATTCTATAATTACTTCCATTCCACTACTAAAGTGTGGGCAACAAGACAAATAGGAAAGTCTGTCTAAAAGGAATGCGACAAATCATCCCACCAGTTCTGGTAATGACAAGTGACTGAAGTGTTAAAAAGTACTAATTATAACCTGTATGGAAGAAGGGATGTGGGATTGAAATACTGGGTGAAGGCAAACGCATTGCAATAAGTGTTACTTAGGTTTGGCTTACTGAAAACTCAGAAGTTTACAGATTGATGTGGCAACCAAGGCCCAGGAGCAGAATCTTAAAAATACCAAATTTAAGACAGAATTTTCTCCTCAAGACATGTGCTGATACGCAGACCAACATACTATGCTCAGGTAGACTTTCTGCCAGGAACTTTAACGCTTCTAGTACTGAGACATTACCCAAATGTCTAAAAGTTAGGAAGATCATTATCTGAATAACAAAGTAATTTTTCCAACAGAAGGTTTAAAACTTATTTTTCTCAGAGTTTATCAGTGGACTGAAAACTGTAATCACCACCTTTTATGCTCAATATATCTACACAAAGGTCAGTCCCAAACAGTAATTTCTTAGTACTTCAAAAAAAAAAAAAAAGCTGATTTCCGGGGATTGTTGTAATAAAAACATCAAAACTGACTGAAGAGAAAAAGCAAACAGGGAAAATATTTTAATCTAGGAGCTTTGTTTTAAATTTTTTTTATTAAAACAAAAAAACCCAAACATGATTCTGCAACCTCAGAATAACCATTCTGAGTCAGTGGTAAAGAAAGCAATATACATATAATTTAACTTTTAACAAATAAAAAGGTAGTCAAAAAAATTAAGAATTTAGTAGTTCAAAAATAGGAAAGAATTAAGGGCAAAAGTGAAAGTTCCATGACAAGCAGGGTTAAAATAAATATAAAACAATCTTAGCAAGGCACAGGATCTTTTAGGATGGGATAAATTTGTTAACAAGGCAAAGGGCCAAGAATTTATTATCTACTCTGTGTTTCTGAAAAAACAGGTTCTCACACGTGAAAAATGCTGAAATATATGTTCCAAGAGGGAAGAATATAATAGAATGTTGTTCCAAATTAATTTGGAACAACATTTTGAATTCAAAGCCTTTGTAACTTTAATTAAAGTATCCTAACTAAAAACAACATAAGCAACCAATGTTTTTAAGTTGTGAATAAAAGGGAAAACCTAGTCAACTGGAAAGAGTATTAATGCTGTAGCAGTATTCAAAGGCCAGAATGGTAAGATGCAAACAAGCATTATGCTGGTTATCTTGATACGAATCTCTCACATACTAATGGAAATACTACCTAAAAGCTGCAGAAAATGTTATACAGTAAAAAGGATGATCGGACTCCATAAGCACTAGATAGGCTAAAAGGCTTTTTCATCCTGCAGAAAAAAAATAGTAGCTAATGTTTGCAGTCAAAAACCAACATATTTAGGTTGGAAATAAGACATCATTTTGTCAGGGAGAAGAACTAACCACAGGAATAAATTACTGCCTTTGAATCCTGACTCTTTCCGGAAGATGCGTCTTTGTTCTTGAAAATAACACAGGGGTATCTGGATGAAAGGCAGAGTGTGTTTCTATCCACACTAACTCTGGAATCACAGCAAAGGAGGTCAATATCCAAACTGACTGCTTGTCGACAAGCTAAGGGCCAGAAAAAGTAGATCTGTGCAAACATCTCTACTTCTGGACTTGAGCAAACTGTTTGAATCAGATTAGATGAGCAAATTATATAGATGTGCAGTATTCTAAACAATAAGCTATATATGTGATTCAACAGAATAAAGATGGGCTCCCTTAAGGATTATACACGTGTTCTGCAACATTTAGTTCTTTACTATGGTATGTTATTCTAAACTGAATTATTACAGCAGATAAATTTCAACTATTTAAGACAATACTCTCTACATTAAAACTTTTCAATTTTCCCCTCCCCCTTCTTTGAATAAAAAATGTTTTTAAAGTTACACCTTTAACACAGAAAATCGTGACACCTTAAATCTTGCCTAGAAGTAAATTTGTAGAAGTATAAACTTAGAAATAAAATACTGCTCCATTTCCACAGATGTGTTCTCAACAGAGACCTTCTAAACACAAGACAAACCTGTACCCTGCAAAAACTAAACAGACAAGTAGTTTTTCCATTTGAATTTCTTACCTCCACCAACACGGATACAATTGCATTGACAATAACAATGATGAGAATTCTTAGACGCCACTCATATGGCACACACACGAGCTGTGAGAAAAAGTTGCCAGAGGTTAACAACATCCACATAAAGTAAAATGACACAAACATTCAAAACAGATTGGTAGTTATAAACTCACGCACACGCACATTATAAATACACATCTATATGCATAGAAACCTAAATGCAATAGAGCTTAACAACACTTATTGCAGAGTGCATTAGGCAATATTCTTTTTCATTCAAAGCATCTCCCTGAGAAAGCTTAAGGGCTTTAATCATTGGTCCAGTTGTAAATTCGGTGCAAAAGTTTTGGCAAAAAAAGGGGAACACTAAGCATTTCAGTTGTGTCTCTACAAGTACATACCAATTTTGTTCAAGTTCCCCTGCTCCCCCCCCCCCCCACAGATGAGAAGTCACAGCTCTAAAGGGTCAAGTATGCCCAAAAGGACGCTAACCAATTATCCAAGGAAGTACAGAAGTCTGTGCATCTATTGAATCTTACCTCAAGAAATGTGTCAATAGATTCAACTGGATGCAACATGATGAAAAATATGAAGACATAAAGAACTATCACAGATACAACAAACAGAACTGTAAAAAATAAATAAATTAATTAAAAAATCAGACCATTGCCCAGTAAAAGAATTTAGATAGGTTTTGCGTATATCCTAGGTTCATTATTCCCTGGAAATACCCTCTTTTTGCCCTCTAAATCCCATCTAGGCAGATTTTTGACAGTACAAGTTGTGCTGCCTTGCCAATAGCAATGTAGAGACAAAAGGCCAGAGTCTCACTGGCTCGCCTGCAGAAGTAAAGTCCCAAAAGAGCAGGCTGGCCCAATCAGCCATGGCATCCAGTGAGCGTACTGGAGCAGAAGAGCCACAGCACACTGGACGGAGTGAAAAGGATTGAGAAGCAGCTACTTGCGGAAGCTTAAGAGGAGGAGAAAGGTTAAGACCACCAAAACAGAATGATTTAGGAATAAATTCACAGCAAACTCAGCTGAGCACCTGCATCATTCCTCTCATCACTGAAACAGCAAACAAAAAGTCTGCTTAGTAGGGCACAGCTAAGCATACAACTTTCCACAGAGCGGTTTTTCACAATTTGTTACAGTTGAGTTTATGGCCAAGTGAAGACTTCAGTGTTCTGAAGGGTATTCAAGTAATTATCTATTATAATATACAAGTAATGTTTTCTAACACATTTAAAGAATATTAGCAAGTAAATACAGCAAACATACATGCCAACTGATTTAAGATTAGGTTATTATAAAAAAGCAAGGAGTTCAGTTTTATCACACCACCAAAAATCCCATGAGGCTATAAGAAAACCTCAGAGTGCCAAGGCCCTGACTACATTCACAGGATTTTCCAGAGGGAAGAAAAAAAAAAAAAAAAAAACAACCCACACTCATTGAAAGTATATTTCACATATTTTACTTTGAAGAAATATAGGTATTCTTGTCTTCTACAAACAAAGAAGCTATTAACACAAATTACCCCACACATGTTATTTAATACTTCCTTATTTCTATGATTATCAGAGGATAATCATCCCATGTTCCCATAGCAATGCTATTACTGCTGAAGGAGCACAACAGGATTGCAAGCAAACCATGGATAAGTACGTGGATAAGAAATTTGAAGTTTTACTTGGAACTGTACATAGAAAGAAAGGACTTACRATTTTTGTAGCATGGTTGTCTAAAGGGCTTTCCTTTAGAAAAGACAATTGCCACTATGAGGTACTGAAAGCTGGAGATAAAAAACAAAGTCGTGTTTTCATAATTTTTAATGTTATGTTCATCATCGAGAGTCTCATTCTTATAGTCGACCATAGAGCTGGTATTTGTGGCATCCAATAAGTGACACGCACTACAATATAAAAAACATTTAAAACTGAGTTAAGGAGAAATGCAAATAAGGCTAAAACCTATCGTTAAAAAAAGCGATGACCATAAATTGCTACAGTAGTTAAAATAAGCATATCCTTGAAAACCTAATACAGGTAGTAACTCAAAACTGGAGTAAGGAGGTAACAAGTTTTGTGAATTCTGAGCTTCAAGTTCTCATGTGTGTCCAGCCTGTAAGTTCCCTATATGAACTGTTTAGGGACTATCATTATAGATACACTTTGATGACAAGGTAAGAAAATACTGCAAACTAAGAAAAGATACAAACAGCTCTATCTTCAGAAAAATTGAATTTAATTTATTGGAACTACAACAGGACTACGCAACTTTGTATTCTAAGAATTAAAATAGGTCTGAACAATGAATTTCAGATTTGGATCTCAGTTGTCCCAGAGTTGAAAAATATTCAGATCTTGTAGTCTGGCTCTGACACAATTTTTCATTTCAGCCATTGAATAACTTCTATGTATCAATATGCTGTTAACAAAATATTATCCCATAATCAGTCATTATTTGTTTCTTCTTGTGCTTCCCTCCACCTGGAAATCAAACCTGTGAAAATTCTCCCAGTAGATTATCTCCATCTTTTTGGACAATGCCTACATGCAAATAAAGAAAATACCTACTGTTCTTGCTGCCTAATCATAATTTCCATATGTATTATATTTCCCCAGATTCTTCTTTCCCCAAATCAAGCATTAGACTGTGGTTTCCATAAGAACTAACAGCAATTCACATTCCTACCTCACTTAATAGTACCCCCTTTCCCATTGCAATTTTTCCCTGCATATGACAAATGGAGCAGACCACTTATCTACTGATCTCTGCCCACGCATGCTCTGGGCAACAGAAAGAGAAAAATCAGTAGGTTCTCTGAAGAAGTCTGGGAGCAAAAGTTCAGATTCACTATACAAAAGTCTCTCCCAGAACTGCTGCCAGAAGTCCAACTCCTCTAGCGAGCAATGACCATTAGCCTAGTTCAGCATACTAACAAGCTGCCATAGAAAAGCTTTAGTCCCCAAAGAGGGTGGATAAAGAAAAGAACAATTATTGACTATTCCCTTTCWGTCATTAGTGTATCCAGTATGGAGCCACTGAAACACTTACTCAGATTTTATTGTCCAACGCTCATACCAGGACTGTTGCTTGACCCAAAAAAACCCAAGGATTTGGAAAGCAAAGCAGATGATGATCTGAGACAAAACGGAACACAAAAGTGGACCTGAGATAAGACCTGATGGAGGCCTTTGCGCAACAAGTTCCTTCCAAGCAGGATTCAAACTCACTGCAAAGAGAAAGAAAAATAAGTTACACATTGAATCATTATGGCTCTCAAGAGTTACCCTCTTCACATTCTATGGAATTAGAATGGTCTGTTCATGACCTCTCAAGCTTTACACTTTACAAATCTGCCTGCATGGTTCAGAACCACCACTGCAAAACCACCTGAAAAAGACTATACCTCGATTGTCACAGTGCCTCCTGTAGGTTGGTTACCTCCAGCAGCACAGGATGAAAGAGGACAGAAATAGCAGCCACAAGACTAAAGGAATTAGTAGTGTGTTTTGCCAGGTTCCAGATGTGGCTGTCTTAAGACTAAGCTGAACTTCCCATTTTTCTGACACAAGCACTTACAGATCCACTCTTCGGTTTTGGTCACCCATGGCTTTGAAGAACTCATTTCTTTAAATCTTGGAAAATTGAATTCTACTGTTAGCCTGTAAACTGATCACTACTTTTGCGTGTGGAATTAAATACTTCATTAGACAGTAGGTTGCAAGCAAACAATCTTTTGTGGACAGAAGTCCAACTAAAAATACAAGAAATGAAAGACATTTGAGAAACATGAGGTTGGAACAAGTACGGTTTTGATTCCAACAATAGTTTCCTCATTTCAGGACAAATTTTTGCCTCCCAATTTTGTGAAGAATTGCATTTATAAGATCATACCCATGACCTGTTTTTTGTATGAGGACTTCTCACAAACCTGAGCGGATTCTGATTCAGTATAGAGTTGTTGTTTAATTCATATACTGCAATAATTGTAACATCATGGTGCTCACTCCAACCAACAGCACATAATAAGATGTTAAAGAAAATCTGACCATGTAAGAACTGTTTCTTTGTTCATAGTTGCAAGATAGTTGAATGGTACAGAAGCCAGTAGCAATAATTCAGCACAATACTTACTAGTGAAGACAATCACCAAAATGATTGCCAAATCAATGAAGAGAAACTGGAAATCTCCCAGATTGCTCAGGATCTAGACAGAAATCACAACTGAAACATTGGTAATTTCTTCACACCAAGAAACATCTTACAGTAACAACTCTACTGCATTAATTCTTCAAGCTTTACTCTATAAACAAAGGAGTCAGTTTGGCAAGAGACTGCCTTAAATCTGGTAGAGCCTTGAGTACTCTACAGTTCAGAGATCAAATCTTGAAGTAGAAAGGTATAAAACAATTTGTTTAAGGTTCAGAACACATAAGCTGTTAATTTGAAAGTTGTTCTTAATCGAAACTTTTATTAGGGAATCTTACAAACCCATTAAATAAAAGCTTAGGCCCACAGCTAAACACCACAGATCCACTGTATAGTCATACAGTTGTCAGAATTTTCATCTCAAAGTTCCTTTAGTACTTTGTATTTTGGGTAAGTTACACATGCAAGTTAAAGTACAGGATTTCCACCACGTGCCACTATAGCGAGTCCAAACATATTAACAGGAAATACTCCACTTGGTTTTTCCCTCTCCTAACTCAATCCTTGTAGCTGCTCTTTTTCAATCCTTACATAACGGGAACGTACTGCCTTTAAAACATCCTAACTTAATTTAAATGCTGACAGTCTTCAAATAATGGAAAATCGTATTTTTATTCCATTTCTATACTTATTTGGACTTCCTATTGCAGAGACTTTCTAACTGCAGAGATTGATTAATGCCTTTTTTAAATGGATGCTACCATGATTTTCATACAACTGGTGTAAAAAACACCCCCAAAATACTATAATTAGCACTACCTTTAATCCAAAGACAAAGTTTTTAGAATGTGTATGTTATTTATGTGTACTCAAAGAGACTTGCAACAATTTACCAACTTTTAAATCTCTGAATTATATTAATATTGCTTAAGCACAACACTTAAATACTTACAGAATACAGCAGAGTAACACTGATGTACTGGATAATGCTGTATAATGCCATGAACTTAAATACACAGAAGGAAGTTATTAAAGCAGCACGGCCTTCCCTGTCAAAACAAACACACTCGTGTAACTAGAAAGCTTTCTATGAAAGCAGTTATACTCTGCTTAGCAAAATGTTAGCTAAGATTAAACATATCAAACCCTTTGAGACACGTTACACTGAAGACAGAGCAGAGACACATGGAGGAAAAAAAGGGGTAAGAATGGTACACTTAAAAGTATATCAAAGCTGAGAGCATGAACAGAGCCCACCACCTTACTTCAGCATTCTTTGACTTTACGTGGTTTTCCAATAAAGATTTTAAATGCATTTCTGCTTGAAAAAGCATCTCTCCCACACAAGTTTACTACACAGATTGAATGAGCATGCAGTCAGTCAGTTGCTGCCTTCAGAGACGTTTCTGATTACCCATTACTTTCATTAGTTCCACACAAATGAAACTAGATTCTTCTTCTCTGGCTGACCTGTACACAAAACTGTTATCTAACTTCCAATTCTAGAATCGAAAATTTGTCAAAACCTATTTGTGAAATTGGGTTTCTACCTATGATAGTGCTGAGGACTGAAGTTATCTGAAGAACTTTACCCCTTATAATTACATACAGCCTTCACGGAAAGTAAAATAGTCCATAAGACACTAAATTAAGCATTAATGTTTAGAAGTTGCCACACAAAGTAGTGCAGTTTAGATGGACAAAAGGTAAGTAAAACAAAACGCTGAACTCTGCCATGTCAAGTCCTTACTCAGAGTACCTTTAGGAAAGAAACACAAACTACTAAACTTATCGCTTGTGCTTTAATTCAAATGGGCTTCCTATAATATCAAACCTACTAAGACAGAGTATGCAGAACAAGTTACATAGATACATATATTGCTTCAGCTAGCTTACAGCTAGTCTATAAAATACTGTTTTGAACACTATTAATTGCATTTATATGCAGAAAAGTATTTGTTAAGGGCACAGCAAGTGGTATTACCTGATCAGCTTTGGCACGCAGGAAATACTAGGTGTCCTGGAAGTGAATGGTGATGCCACAGAAGCCTCAAGCTCAGACAAAGATATACCACCATGTGCCCTCTTTAGCGCCTGCCAGTTAGCATCAAAATAGAGATCATTTTAAAACATTCTTTCAGCTGCAAAATTTAACCAAACAGTCCTGTATGTAAAATAAAAATATACTTACTCCACAATCATTTGCACCATCTCCACACATGCCCACATAGTAACTATAAAAAACAAACAGATGTCAACATTCTGCACCATTCCCTAATCACAATCCATTYAATTTCATTAAATACTTTTATATTACTTGACATATTCAGGACATGAACAGAAAAAAGTGACTCTTGATAAAGAAAGTAATTACTATTCCCATTATACACATAAGGAAGCAGACAGAAAAGTAACAGTACTTATCCAGGTCAATCAAATCATTAATGGTTACCATCCTTCTGTCATTCCAAAGTCTAAAGCATCTTTGCTCTAGGAAGGGCAGACTTTTGTAGCATTTGGTATTGCTACAGAGTTTTTATAAAGATAATCCTAAAAGCATCAGGATGATCAAACTTCAGAAAAACAAGGAGAAAAAAAAAGCAGCCACATGAGTAACAATCTCAAAGTTAGGTTTGYGGCCTAGCACCAACACACAGGATATGATAGATAAATGACTAGAAATCATCACTTTAATACTTCTTTAATAAACAGAAGACATCAATACATTTGCTTACTAAGCCAACTAACAAGATTTAGAAATATGCTAGTCAGCTTAGCTACTTATCACTTAGAGTAAACTTTCAYAAATTAAGATATTCACAACTGACCAGCAGATGGTACTATTTACATTTCAGTTTGGCTAATGGTCCGATTTACCAACTCAAGAAAGCTGTTTTCATTTGGTGCAACAGCTTATAGCATACATAGGGAGATTTCTTCCTAATACACTGAACACCCTGTCAATCCCCACCTGCCCTTTATACAATTAAGCAAATACTTACTCTACATTTTGTAAAGCTTCCACCAGCTGAGTTTTCTGATCAGGCGCCATGCGAGCAAACACAGTGCCATGTAATACAAGCTGGAAAACAGGAAATTTCTTACTGTTCATCACAGGACAAAGCCTGTCCATCATCAAAAGGGCCCATACTCAAGTGAACTACTCACCTTGGGTACCAGGTCCTGGAAATGCTCCAAAATCACTGCAAATGACTTTCCATTCATTGCAAAATGGTATTTGGTCATCTGGAGATCCTCAAGGCTTTCATGGACCAATTTAACTGGAATATCCTATCATCAGAAGTATTTTAATTCTCTAGATGTAATATATTTACACAGATACTGTGTAATTTCAAACTAACACTCAAAGAGGTATTTCTGAAGATACCACACTAGTGTAGGCTGGGAATAATTTAATTGAAAGAAAACCTCATACAATGAWAACACCTATTTGGTAACAAGAACATGTGGCTTACCATGTTTCAGTTACAAGGAGCTAGAGCAGTCTTAAGACTTAAATGTAGCAAAAATGCCTTCTGCACAGCTAAAATGCCAGATCTCACACGCCACAGATCAAAGTTGAAAAAGCAACTCCAAGCTATTTTATCACTTAGTATTTTACTATCTGAAAGTTAACTAATACCCCAATTTTGATTTGCCAAGGTGCTTAATGAAATAATTTAAAAAAGAAATAAACAAACTTAACAGCAAATCTAACTGATAACACTCTAGGGAAAAAAATGCTCAAGTTACCTCTGAGTTTATGGCTGGTGACAAACTAGTGCATTTTGCGAGGGTATCTGCATAATGCCAGTTGATCCTGGCAGCCTGCCCATCCTTTGGAGGTAGTGCTTCAGCAATAATGACCTTATCCTGAGGTAGAATCATTCCACAGTCTCTGGCCACAGAGATAGCAGTTAACATGTTATCCCCTGTTAAACAATTGCATTTTAAAAAGTTTCAATTAAAGAAAAGGATAAGTAGCATGCACTGACATTCAACAGAAGAGACATGCTAACAAAGCCAGTTTTAAAGCAGAAGGACTACCTAACTTAAGTGACACCTTCAGCACAATACAAGTCTACAGCAAAGTTTAGCCCTGTAAACCCATCCTACTGCACTAACATCACTAGAAGTTTTGTTTGCTTCTTTAAGTCACAAAGATTTCTTATGACCAAACCTCAACATATATTTAAAACCAGGCAGAAAGCATGTGGCCATTTAAAGTACACTTTCTTTAAACACAGTCATAGACCATGCAGGACCAACACCAAGTTCTATTACTAGCCAGTCAAAACATTCTTCCAAAGTTACACCTGTGATTAAAAGGCAAACAGACATTACAGAAAATACTAAGCACACTTACATACAAACACAGCCTTGCTTATGGGAACACATGTAGCCATTCTCACAAAAAATTCAAAGTGACTTGCCATAGGATAACTCAGGCTGGTAGGCACCCTCAGGAGGTCACACCTAGTCCAACCTCCTGCTCAAAGCAGGGTCAACTGAGATCAGGCCAGGACATTATCCAGTCTGATCTTGAAAAACAAACCCTTAGGTTTTCCATCCTCCAAATCCAATACAAACTAACTTATGCATGGTGCTGGGGAGAGGAACCTACAAAGTAGAATAATCCCAATACTGATTTCAGACCTCTGCCTAGCCAGAGCACCTTTCACCCAAAATGAAGTAGACTGATGACTGAATAGTTTCACAACATTTTCTATGCTATAAATCTATATCTAACCTAAACACTATTCTATAATCTAATGTAAATGCTATGCTTCTTGCTATATAGTAAAATCCCAGTCTATTGGCACTAAAATTTTACTTAATACTTCACTTATATTAATATAACTTAAACCAAAAAAGACACAGATTTTTTTTCCAATATAAATGTGTTTACATGCTAACCTGTAACCATGACAGTGCGAATGTTGGCTTTATGCAAATCTTCAAGTACTGCAGGGGTTTCTTGCTTCAGCTTGTTTTGCATTATAACTAACCCCATAAAATCCATGTTGCTTTCAATAGCATCTCTGTAGAAAAAGAAGCAACAGAAAACTTCAGAAGAATTGCAATTACTAGCTGTAGCTTAAAGAGCCCAATTTTTCTGTTTATTAGAGCAAAGGGAAATGTTTATTTTTAACCATGAAAAGTGTGAAGAATTAGCTTTATAAAAAGTGACCCTGAGAGATATTATTATTCCCATTCATTTATACTTACTTCCTTTGTTTAAGTTTAAAATAAAAACATGAACCAGTATAAAAAAAAATGTTCTTTCCTCTCAAGTACAACMGTTTGGTTTCTTCCACAAGAATTCTTTCTACAATCAATTGCATTCTCAAAAAGAAAGGTAACTCCTGAAAAAAATGCTCTGAAACTTACTGCAGAGCCATTATTTATTTTATTTAGAATGCACAGCTGGAATTTCTTTTCCAAATTAGCTGAACCTTCAACATACAAGCTACCAAATTTTGTTCCCAAGGCTAAAGAGATCAGAGATTAACTAATTAAGTAAAATGACTAATCAACTTGAAATTTTTTTTGTTTGTTTTACAGGAAAGTGAGTATCCACAGGGATTTGACGTTCTACTACTACTGTAGATTTTCACACCTGAAACTGGAAACCTGTTTCTCTACTTTGTATTGTTTTGGCAAAATTCATCGTGTACACAGAACTGATACAGAACTACAGAGTCAAGGTCAGCATTTTCATAATAATGCTGCACCTCAAACTCTATGGAAAAAATAGCATTATCCACAAAAATAGGACCATATGAAAATTAACCAAAAATTCTATTCTTACAAGAAAAGCTCTTTCTACCAACAGGTTTTCTAATGAGAAAGTGGTCGCTCTGCCCACAACAGATGAAGAAACTAAATCAAACATGCACAAGAGGGTTTCCATGAGATGCCATTATCTTTAAAAGACAGAGGTGATGTACATACGTGCAAGTTGCAGAAAAATCAGGTGAGATTCTATGCCATGTTAACATAAATTAAACACCACAAACTATTATTACAGTACATTTAAAGCYCAGGGCTGTTCCTCAGAACTCACCCTATTACAGAAAAACTTGTTTATCTTAAATTTCTCATGTATTGTCCAAGGTACAAATAAAGAATGCACAGGACCATGTACACCAAGACAGAAAAAAGATGAACAAGAGTTGTAACTGATTTAAACCAAAGTAAACATCACAATTAATCCAAACCTTGCAGCTTTTAAAGTCTGTTACTTATTAAAAAAAGTGAAGTCATTCTTACCTATTAATAGTCTGGACTTTGTGCCACGTAAGCTTAGACTCCAATTTTCTGTGAGCAAGAGCAATAACTCGGAAGCCTTGCTTCGTGTATTCTTCCAGGACACTCTCAAAGTCAACAGGAACTTAAAAAAAAAAAATCCATCAAGTTCAGAGTTACTAAAACTGTTCATATTACAGCTTAGTTACATGAGGGGAAAAAAAAAAAGATCAGTTTTCTCCTTTACCTGTTTCCTGCTTACACAAACTGGCAATCACCTCAGGGGCACCTTTCATGTAAGCATCCATTCTCTTCTCCCCCAGAACTCTGGCTATTACACACGTACGTTGTAAAACTGAAGAAAATGGAAACTGGCGCACAATTCCAATCTCATAGCTGGTCTGTATAATATAGGACAGAAGAGGAAAAAGGTTACATCCCCAAAAATGCTTAAAGAGAGGTGGATGTTTATGTGAAAAATCATACTTACCGAAAGCTCAAATAATTCCTAAAAAAAAAAAAAGACATTTATTGTAAATCTTCATTTTGAATTTTTTCAGATACCAATATTTGCAAATGAATCTAGACAGCATTCTCAGTCTAAAGTCATACTGCATTTGCAAATGACTTCATAACTGAATGTGAATATACTGCATATTTAGTATCTTCTACTTAAATAAGACATTAGAACTTGATTTTTATACTAGAAAGACATGAACAAAGATAAATAGAGTACTATTTTCTGTTACAGTCTATCTGCAAGACTTTTCTCAGTCTAATTTCTGTGTCAGTTTACCCTATGTAAATGAGAGTAACAAGTTGTTTCAGAACAAAGCCATGACTACTGCATCACAGCACAAAACAAATCCTGTAGTAAGTTTCCAGAGCATTTATAATGTGTCATCTCCTCCACAGTAACTACTGTTGTGCACACGTTGTGCACCAAGTTCTGAACAAAAGAGAAGCTTCTATCCACTGTGGAGGAATAGGACATATACAGCAACCAAACTGCTACACCCTCCCGCTACTTTCCTTTGTGATAATCTAGGTAACAGAAACTGCAAGGTGAGCAGACTGAAACACTTAAGTAGCACGGTAAGAATTTGGTAATGACACTAAATTTAAAATGCCTTGGCTCAAAAAGCATTACAGTACTTGACAACCAATCTTTAATGGCAACAATGCTGTCAATCAATCTGGTTGGCTTGCAAGTGGCATCTACTGAACCACTACCTTCAACAAGAGTTTAAATATGACTTCTTTATATTTGCCTTTCAAAAAAAACACAGTTCTGATCTTGTTTGAATTACACCAGCCAGGACCACAGCATGTGGTAAAATGCATTTATTAAACTCAGATTTGTTTAATTCAAAGAATTGCTTTGAATTTTTTTTACCATTTCTTGATTTGTTGCCTGCTTGGATTCTGGAAAAGGCTGTTTTGAAGGGCGAACCACTGTTGGCATGATTTGATTATGAAGCGCTGTTTCTTCTTCGGTTGCTTCTTCTAAAATCTGTATTAAAAAAGTACAATCAACTAAATTAATACATTCATTAACTTAAGTTTTCTCAAAATGTAGTTGTCAGAAAAACAACCCTGGAAGTCAGCCCAAGATGCAATGATCTTTCTAAACAAGATTTTTAGCAGTTAACATAAGATCTGCTTAGCAATTTTAAATTTGTATTACAAACATTAAAACCTTGCCACACATACTTCAACATCAGAAAGCAGTAAATTAGATGTCCAAATTCTTTACATTTTATGAATTGTTGCATCAAACACATTTTAGAAACACTTTCATATTAAGACTTCCTTTTTACAGTGACACATAAGTATTGTCACAAGTTACTCGTTTAAAGTTACAACTTGAATTGGCATATAATGGTGTATCTTGTACATGTCAGCGTAGGAAACTTCGTATTACTGAACTTACAAATGTTGCTTTTCTTGAAACACTTACCCATCCTATTGCTTCAAACATCTTCAAATCAAGTGGGTCCCCAGAAAGTACCCCTTCAATTTTTGTAAGGGAATGACAAGTTGCCATGCAAGCAACAAACTCAGACTTCAGCAAGCTCTCACTGCAAGCCCTCTCTTCCGGCAAAAGGAAACTAAAACAATGAAGTTATAATATACTTAGCACTATAATTATTTATTATGAGCCAATTCAATGGTTTGTTTAGATTAACAGAAGAAAATTGACTGCACGAGTCTCTTTACATGTATTTTCACACATCACAGAAAACAGATTAAGACTCTGGGCTGAGATCTTCAGAATTACAGTCAGAACTTCTTTTGGCTCCTTCAAAAATTCTGTGTTACTTCACTCTTTGGTTAGATTTCCTTGCACAGAGGCCTCTTATCACTTTGCATATGACTCAATTAGTTAAGCCACACAAAGACTCATCACTTTAGAGGGCAGAATTAAGGAAACATGCCAAATTTAAACAGCATCATTTCCGCATTATGAACCTAACGGGGTCTCAGACTTTAACCAGTTAAATTCTAGTTCACAGACTGCTAAAAGTTATTAACTTTTCATTACTTCTAAAACATATTTTCACTTGCATTCTTACAGCCCATTACAAATGCAAACATTTGAGCTCACATTGAGTCTTCTATTCTATTTGGCAGAAGCTGTTAAAGCACAACCAGGTATCATATTTGTTATTAACTCTCATTTGTCCTTACCAAGCACTTTCCACCCGTTGAATTCCCCAAAGATCCAAGCCATCCTCAGTAAGTGTGCCAGTCTGAAAAACATATCAAGGGGAGTTGCAAGAAAAAAAGCCTTCAGAACCAAGTTATCCTCAAGTAAAGCAAAAATTAACAGGTAATAAACCAAATTACAGCTGAACAATACATTTTATTTCATTTTCACTTTAAAAAAGAAATTAAGATTTTAGAACAGAAAATTCAAATACCTCCTTGGCTTTTTGCTAATAACTGAGTTCCAGTTTTGTGAAATACCTTTTTTTTTTTTTTTTTAACATTCAAAACAATCATGTCCTTGCTTGGGGATAGGACAAGGGAGACAGACCCTTAAGTCCAAAGGTGAGCACTCACCCCCTCTGTACTCTGAGGGCTGCTGTGTGTGCRCACATGTGCAATCTATGAAAGTGTTTTACATTACATTCTGAAACAGAAAAAGTACAAAAGGGCAAACAGTCCATGCTGGGAAAAGAAAATGGACACTAAACCCTTAGTACTAATTACTTACATAGTTAAAAACAGCAGCTGGAACATATGTACCAGGGAAATAATATATTTAGTGTGGATACTTAAAATCTTAGATGAAATTCTAAGAGGGAAAGGAAATTTGATTCAAGAATTAGCTGAAAGAAAAGGATTCTGGCTAGTGGTATTAATGGCTTTTATTATTTCTTAGCAGAAACATGACTGAGGTAAACTTGTTTGGATCTTCATTCGAAATAAATGAAAATGAGAAACAAGTCTGACCTCAGGCTTAAACCTGAAATTTTCCAGAAGTCTATGTGCAAAACAAAGCTCTTAGAGTCTCCCACTCTCACATTTTTGGAGTGCCACTAATACGTTAGGACTGGGAGTCTTAATATAAGAAAGGAACTTCACATTTTAAAAACTTTTAGAGTAGACTCTAAACTAAGTGAATTAACTGAAGGCAAACACTGAAGACCTGCAACTAACAAAAGTGATATAACCTATTCCAAGGTAAATTAATTTCACTGCAGTTACTACTCTTTTTGGATTTCCTTTTACTGCACATTCCACCTTCCAGGGACCAAAGTTTCAAAATTCAGCCAACCTTATCAAAACACACAAGATTCAACTGGCCACAAATATTTATCCTTTGTGGGCTGATGCAGAAGATGCCAATTTTTTTCAACCGTTTCTGCGCATAAACAATGCCAGCAGTCATGGCAGCAGGGAGTGCTGGAGGCACTGTGATAGTGATAATGTCGAGAGACTCGATGATGATGGTACGAGCTGGAACCTGCAATAACAAAGTAGTTAGTGAACAAGAATCTGCTACTTAAAAAATTCACTGTCTCACTGAAGTGTTACATCACTGTTAAAAGTAAAAATCCATGCATCGCTTTCCCCAGCATAGCAGGTTCTGGAGTGCCCAGAACCTACCACAATCTTCACCAATAAGCAGCCAATGACAATCCAGTCCTAAAACATCCATAACCCATAACTAAGTTTTCACTCTTCCGCCTGCAAATACATTACTTAAAGAGTGACTAAATAACATGCAATTCTTCAGAGAGAAAAGAATTAGGAAGTTGTCAAATAGTTTCTTGATTTCTGTTTTTCCCCTGCATCATGCTTTACATTTTCCATATCCAGTTTCCTCCAACTGGATATCAGTCACATGGTACTCGCATATAAAATAAAGATAAAATCAGAAATTGGGTCAGTGGAAATGGAGGCAAACCCAAATTTTACTGTAATATAGTCAAATTCTGCTTTTCTGCTGAATCTTGCTCTCCCTAAGCTTTTTTTTTTCCCCCAGCCTTGATAGAAAATAAAGACAAGAATTTTTCACTTAGAAATCAAGAATTTCCACATAATTGTTTCTCAACATCTGAAGAAGTGTGTTGGAAATCATGATCAACACTTTTCTAAGGTGAAGCAGTTGTGGACAAGAACACAGTGAAATGAAAACATACCTCTTTTAAGATGCTATTGACAACTGTGTAAAGAAAGCCAATGCCTGCCACCACTACCAGAGACAAGAGAAACAAAGAGGCATCTCTATGGAGTTTAAAATCAGTTGGCTTTGGATACAGTATGGAACGAACAAGTTGTCCTTTAGCAGTGCTAAAGCCTATAAATAAAAAGGAATAAGTATAAACAGCAAAACTATTCAAATATGTCAAAAACCTTAAGCTACTTATTTCATTAGGACAGTTTCTCAATATACAGTAACAGATATTTTGCAATGCTGTAATTAAGGTGCTTCAAAAATGTAGGCGTATGTGACACTAAGTACCTCTGTATTGCTGATACAAACCAACCCCTCTTTTACAGAGGCAGTAAATACCCAAATGGTTTGGGCTGGTAGAATTGGCTGTACAGCATTTTGCTTCTGCTCTGCCCCTTACAGTGCAGAGCCAGTGGGTATATTTATTAGATGTCTAATTGTGCCAGTCCTTGTGAAAGGAAAAAGTTATTAATAGAGTCCAACTTTAAGCATTTAAACAGCAAGTCTGTATAGGCTCCTCTGTCAGCCAGAAAAAAAAAAGGATTCAGGGGGAGAAAAAAAAAACAAACAAAAACAAAAAAACAGTGCTCTGAATCCTCTTTCAGAGAACCCTTCTCTTGATCCCATTATGCCACCTAAGCTAGGAGCAAGGCACTTTTAAGCGTCTTGGAGACAGAGGATCATCAGATACCCCGGGATCCTCCTTGAACCTTTGCCGCAACACCGGGAGAGGCCAATGCCAGCGCTCAACTCTGTATGCCTGGAGCATTTTGTATATGCTTAGACTTCAAACTCTACTGCTACAATCTCAGTATCAGTGTTGGGTCTGCTGGCACTACCGACAGCTCCTTGATAACTCCTCTCAATCGGCAAGCCATCGCATCAAAGGCCAAGTCCCCTGTGCTGATATTTGGCATATGAGATTCTACTAGAAGAAAGCAGCTAGCGCATTGGTTTAAAGGGGATGAGTTAATCACAATAGTAAGAAGGCTTGAAGCCTCCAAACTTTGAATTTGCTATTGCAGAAGACAAATTAGGGACCTGTGTAGAGAAGTTCAGTATGTTGTTAATTGAGTAGTTAGTGATGAATGCTTTGTAAAGCTAACTTCATCATGTTTATAGAGTGGGGGCAAACTTGACCTGTCCTGGGCAAAGAGCAAATTTAAAAAAATACTTCAGATGTCAAGACAATAAGAATCTGTTTGTCTCCTTGCGAGCTCCAGACCATGATACTAGACTTAAAAAAAAAMAACAACAACAACAACAAAAAATTATTTTTCCCTGGAGAGTAGGAGTAACATGAGTCTTCAACAGTCCATTTCTGTAACCACTCTGGACAGTCTATCTATATACATTTACACCCATGGCAGGTTGGGTACACAAAATTTTGTATTTGAAAAATAAAAGTTATGGGTAACAGATAACATTTAAGGTTAAGAGAAGACACCACAGACAGAAGAGGCTAGTTATGATGAAGTTACTTATCTATGTAAGTAGCAGAAAGCTAATCAAACATTTAATCATGACAATGTTTTTTAGTAATTCCATGATGATACTGGAAAATTGCTTTAAAAATATTTTATTCAATGCAAAGTTATTAAGTCCAATTCTCCTGCAGCTTGGATTACTGGATTACAGTTTACACACATCCGTCTATTTTATGGTGATTTTCTGAAGACCACCTTTGTAAGACAGTACACCTCAACTACTTTAGTCTGTGCAACTATTTTTAATAGGAACATCTGTATTAATCTAATATCAAACCTTTAAAATATCAGCATGTATAAGCATTGCTGTGAAAAGGATTATATAAATCAGATTTTTAAGCAAACATTGATATGTACTTTGACAAAACTATAGACCAAGAAAAGCATTTTGCATTGTCAATTACTCCAGTAAATAAGAGGTTCTCCACCACCACCCACACGCAATCAAATGGTGTGCTAAACCTTTGAATAGCAGTATACATAGTTCAACCAAGACATTGTAAATATATCTAAAGAGTCAAAATTGTATCCACCTAGGTTTTAAATTGAGGCTAAAGACTGATTCACTTTCCCTTTTGCCAACTGATGCTCTCCAGGCCATTATCTAGTTCTCTTACTGTTGTAACAGACATTATCAAATTATTTGAGGTATAGTCATTTCCTCAAGCTTAGCACCATTCAGTAACACCCTGAAATATACCTACAAAACTGGATAGTATGTTAACAAGTGATAAACTTAAAATCTATACCTGTTCTCACTACTAGAGCTTTGACTAATTCTCCAGTATAAAAACGGGTTTGAATTACATTGGTTCCACAGAACAAAGTATGCCGTTTATGCGCTTCTGGACTGTATATTTCATCTCCCATTGCTTTTGGATCTGCTGAAGGGTTTGGTAGATTAATCTTTGTGACAGGAACGCTTTCACCTTAAATAAAAAAAAAGAATCTCTAAGATCAAATAAGAATAGTCACCTTCCTTCGCAATTTCAGAAATGCTTCAGTAAAACAACATAATCCCACTTTACTAGCATAAAAGCAGACTTAAGGAAGAAGTCATCTTCCCTTCAACACGTTATAAGGCAGTGATCAACAAGCTGTAAGGAGAGACCTATTACCCTCAACTCACTAGATTCCTTATCCAAAACCTAATTACTATTCTGTCATTATTCTCCAACACAGATTTTCTGTCTTTTACCTTCATACCAGATAGGTGCAAAAATATAGCTCACTTCACAAGACAAGCTTCTTTCTCTTGCTGCAATGCTTCACCCTATTGCTCAGAATAACTAGAAGCCTAGGGAAATTATTTTCAGCTCCTTTGGTGACTGAATGCTAGGGCAGCAAACAATTTTATCAGTTACTAGCAGCAGCAAGAGGCTCAAGTATATTCAAAGAATGGAATCTGACAAAACACAGTAACTTGGAGTATTGGAACTATGATTTTCTAAATGCTGCCAGGTTCAGACAGATTTTCCTAAGAATAACAAAAGGTCCATCCTACGCACAGTAGCTATCCTTCAACTACTTCCGGTCCCTGGTTTCAGGGTATGCAGACACAAAGTTGAGATAATCTCTTCTGGTTTTTAAATACAGTAGGACATTCTACTCACTACCCTCATTCTTGGAAGCAATTAAAATTGGGCAAATTTTTTTCCAAAGAAACATACTGCAGAACTCATTCAGCCCTGATCCCAGTAACACCATCAGGCCAAAAGGCAATATAACAAACTATCAAGAAGAAAGCTTTCCAACAAGAAACATCACTCATTTTTTGAGTTGCCAAGCAGTACTAGGCAGCAATTGCAGATAAGCAGAAATATGTAATTGCAAGAAGATATATAGTTAAAAAAAATAAACATATCCACTTCTGTTAGAGCACGATGAATGTTAAAGCATGCACAAAGTTATAAACTAGTATTTTAGCTGCACAAAACAAAGACTCTATCAAGTTTACTTTACCTGTTAGCATACTTTCATTTACAATGCAAGTACCACTGAGAAGTACTGCATCACAGGGCATAATTGTCCCATTAGATGGAATCAACATGATATCTCCAGGCACAAGGTCGGTGGAAAGGATTTCTTCTATTTCTGAGTGTTAAAACACAAACAACTTTACCTGAAAATAGCTACCATCTACAGAATCCTACAAAGAGTTTCACAGCTAAGATCCAAGCAGTGGTAATTAAGGTGTTGTTCCATTTTATTAGTGGTATTACTAAAAGTTGTTGAAAAGATACAAGAAAGCATTGATAAACAGTAATGCAGTTCCACCACAGATTAAGTTCTCTGAAGCATATGGATTTAGTTTCTCATAACACATGAAAGGAGTCACGTTTATACAAAATATATTAACAATTAACTCAAGTTCAGTATAAAGGCATAGGTCCAACACAAAGGCATGTTTTACACAACAATTTGTCACACACCAGAACTCAAACATCTTCAACTATTGTGGTATCCTAATGATATGACAGTGGTATCCCGGGATCACCTTGCAGCCCCTGCTGGGTACTAAGTCGTAATGGAAAAAAGTCAGAGGCACATGCATGTTTAGGTCAAGAAAGAAACTGCAATGACAACTACATACATGGAGGGGTAAATATGAGAAACATGAACAGAAAAGCACCTAATTAGATCAAACCTGATACTGGCTAAAAGACCATCTAGAAGGATATTTCTAAACAGATTATTATCCTATCTCAGTTCTACTTTAACTTCTCCTTTTCCTTTCTAATTTGCTAAGAAATAGTTATTTCAAGCTGATCAAAGAAAAAACTGATGTGTACCAACTTTTACACTTGCACTTAAATGAACAGTTTAACTTTAATGTTTCAAACTGCCTGTGCAATTTACCTTGGTTTCCTCTGCAGACAGAAACTCTGACAATGCTGTGAGCTGCTACCATGTCATGTAACATAACATATTGCTGCAAAGGAGAAAAGATAGTTCATTATTTAAAAGCATAGCTTGTCTCCTAAACACACATTCTAATTCTATACAAAATTCTTTACTAAGATTCTTTTACAACAAAATATTACTTGAAAACATTCTCTTGAAAATAGTTTAAGAAACTTTTGCAGTCAAATAAAGTTCGAGTGTGTCAACCTGTACAGATTCCTATTCTTATATAGCATTCTGGGAGCAAATATACACTGCCACACATTTTTATACAAATGTTTGCTTGTTAATTAATTCACATCATACGAATACTGCAGTATTTGTATGAATTTGTATGAGTTTTTAGCAGTTGTTTTAAAACAAATTTTAGAGGGTTACTTTTAATGACCTAGGAGGTAGCTTTTTTTCCTCTTTCTGGTTTGAATTTGGGGTCTACATTTTAAGAATAAATACTGCTAACTTCCATCAGATACAGCTCCTAAGTCTAGGGAGAAAATACATCACCAATTTAACAACCTGCAAGCATGGCTGGTGCTCAACTCAGTTTTATTTTTTCAAAAAGAAGTGAACAATGCAAGATGGAATCCCTACTGTCAATACAACTTGGTACATAAATAAAACTTGGGGACAGAAATTTAAGTGAGGTGGTGTTTCTGTGAGGCAGCAGGCAAACCTATTGACTCAACAGCATGGAAAGTCAGCAGAGATGGGTCCCAAACAGAACTCTAGATCCAAATTCTTTCAACTTGGAGAGGGAGAACTCATAACAAGATTCTACATATATACTTTTGAAAAACTCTTAAAGATTTGTAGCCAATTTCAAATCAAAATAAAGCAGTAAATAAAGAGCTGAGGAGATGCATGCGTTTTCTTTGAACTTACCTTTCTAACGGTGTAGAGTGAGCTAACAATGGATATTACAGACATAATCACAATTGCTAATGCATAGTAGTGATATTCATCAATGATCCACAATATCACACTGAACAACTGAAAAATGTAAAAAGGGTTGAGAACCTAGAAAAGTGATAGAATATTAAAGTTAGACCAAAAGGTAATATGCAATCTCAGTCAGAATCTTCCTCTTCCATGGAGGAGAAAGATTTCAGTTCTTTATACCTAAATTTGTTTACCCAAATTGCTCCCTCTTTTTCACTACTTCCTCATCCTTCCCCAAAAGCACAGTTCTCACTAGAACAGCACATAAGTGCATACTTTTAAGACTGTAACATTTTCCCCTACACCTCAAAGCAAAATTATAGGAAGATCTGATGCAACTTAAGTTACGGTTCTTAATTTAGATGTTATTTATATTTCTCATTAATAAATGCACTGACATCTCAAGTTCTTACACCATAAGGTCAGGCTGGAGGGTTTCTTAGTTCAAGAAGTTGTACCATGTATTATTATACCATACAAATAACAAGTCAGTTATTCAAATCCATACGATACAAGGAAAATAGAACAGGTCAAGCAGAGTATATGCAAGAACCCATTTGATGCAATGAATATGTTCTCAGGCATATTCCCTGGGCTGGTAATAGAGAGAGAACACAGCCAGTGGTTGCATGTTTGAAATGAACTACAGCAAACAACAAAACAAAAAAAATCACACACAAACGGATACTCTCTCAAAGAATTCTGATATGTTTTTCAATGCCATTACTAAGGCAGCTGTGAACCTTGTGAACCCTTAGCTTGCAGCTAAGAACTCTCTTGAATTTGGAGAGATCTGAAAAAAAGGCCAATATCACTTTGATTTACAGTGGTGGGCTCTGGGGGAAGGTTTCTTCATTTTACACAATTATCACTATTTGAAAATCAGTCCAATAGTCTCTGTACTCGAAGTAACTTTTAAAAATTTAATGATAGACTTAAAAAAAAAAAAAAAAACCCTTACCTCCTTAATCAGAAGCTTAAAAATGGAAGGCACTTTCACAGCAATTTCATTTACTCCATAGAATATTTTTCTGCATTAAGGAAGATCAAAAAAAGACACTTAAAACTTACTCATTTTGAAATAATTCCATAAATATGAGAAAGTAAAATATTATTTAATCTGTGACCCTTTTAATTATCACATTTATTGTTTCAAAAGGAATCTATCAAAATAAAAAGCCTACCTAGTAAGATGCTACACACTTCTAATACAAAAATAATTATTTCTAAGTTCAATTTAAACTGTAACTTAATTTTTATGTTCTTTCACAATAAGATTTCCCTATAAACTGTGTATAGTTCCRATGTTAAATTTCTCGTTCTAAAAAACAATATGGGTTTCTCTCATTAACTTAAGCTCAAATGAATGTTAACTCTTACCCTGCAGAAAGAGCAAGATAATGTTTTCCCATGGTTCTGTATCTTAAAGTTTTATTCTTGGCATGAACAAAGGCAAATCATGAAAGAGGGAGCAAGAAACTAACCTCTGATGGGATCTGAGCTGGTTAAATGACATTGACATGACACAGACCCTCAAAGGGTCTTCTTAAGGGCTTATAGAAAGAGTCACAAGTTGGCATAAAATGGAATAAAGAACTTTCAGTTTCTAAACTCTTAAGAACACCTCATTTGCAAAAAACTGCTAGGAATGCAACAGAAACCAAACTATTCTAATTTTGGCAATGTGATAATAAATTAGAACAGCAATAATTAAGGACTTATTTACATTTTCACAATATATATTCTAGCTTGCAGTTCATATTTGAGAAACAAGAAATCCCTACACTATGCATCATTAAAGACACATGAGAAAGATTTTTTCTCAGACTAAGTTCTCTAGGTACTYAAGTTTTGTTCCTCAACAGGAATGCTCACACAGTAAGCTTAAAAAAAATTAAAAATTAATTTCAGTTATTTCTTGTCAACCAGAATTTAAGAAGCGGGTGACATTTAGCCCCAATCAACCACAGACAGATCCATGCAAGCTATGGAACACTCCTCTGCAGCTAACTAAGCTGTCAGAATGAAACCCAAAATCCTGCAAGCTGGGAAGTTTTAGCCTTATCTTCTCAAAATAAGAAATTAGTTTAAGTTTAGCCTAGTTTTGCTGCTTACTTGCATCTAATATTCTTTATAACCTATCCAGTACACTGCCCCTTCTATCATAGTGACTACTAGCCAGTGATTCGAAGGAAGGCAAGAAACAGCTATCTCCTCTGGCATTCCCTTCAAGCCTTCAACTATCTACCACTTAAGACAAATGTGATCTTTCCATTTAAACAGTCCTTGATGGACTTTTCTACTGTGAATCAGTCTATTTGCCTTTGAACCCATACGCACTTTTCAACAATGACAATTTGTTGYGGCAACAGTTTCTACCACTTAAAGATGAGTTATGTGGGAAAACACCTACTTTTGTTTTATATCTGCTGCCAAATTTCACGGAATGCCTGCCAATGTTGAGGACAGCAGTGAATAACTGCTCACTATTCCTATTTTTGTACAGATTTTATTTCTAAGTTTTATATTAAGAAGCAGAGTAAAATAAAATGTCATAGATACAATCTACTATAAGTTTCAAACAATAGTTCCAATTCCCTTGTTCCGTGTAGTAACATCATGACAAAAGTAATCCAACACAATTTCAGAGACTGGTTCCTATCCAACATATACAGGAAAAAAAAAAATCTTTGCATTTCATACCTTTTTTTAGTTTTGGTTTAGTTTTCAAGCCAGACCTACCTACTGACAGATTTTTCTGAGGAAAGTTTAACAGCTTAACAGTTTATACACTAATCACTCTTAATTTTCTTCCACTTTTGGTAAAACTTTAGGAATACAGATAATAGCAGGAAAACAAATTTTTCCTCAAATACCGTAGCATTACCTGTAATCATGCATCGCCTTTGTCAGTCCTGC